>NC_139963.1:57631149-58231149 GCF_963993115.1 Abramis brama | reverse complement strand
GAAAATGCAATGACCTCGAAGATCGGTCACGTCGCAACAACGTCCGCCTGGTCAATCTACCAACTGGAATGGAAGGGGACGATCCGGTCGGTTTTCTACAGAAAATGCTACCTAAATGGATCCCCGACCTTTCGGCGCGCTCAAGTCCGATCGAGATTGATAGAGCTCACCGAGTGTATTCGAGTTCCAACTCACCAAAACCACGATCGTTGATATTCCGGCTCCTCCGCTATCCTGACAGGCAAGTCATCCTTCAGGGAGCCCGGAAAGCAAAACCCACTTTGCCCGGAGGAGCGCGCCTGGAATTCTACGCGGACTACAGTCACGAGACAGCTCAAAAGAGGAAAGCTTTTTCGACCGTAAGATTCAAGCTTCATCAGAAAGGCGCAGAAACTTTCCTAATCTACCCAGCATCGCTGAGAGTCTCCCACAAGGGTCAGAAATATTCGTTTGAAACACCGGAGAGTGCTGAAAAATATCTCGAGGGTCTTGATGTCGACGCGTCAGTATCCACTGTTCGTAGATCCTTAAACTTCCCGCTACCGGAGGAAATGGAGGGGTAGACCTGACCATAAGGTGACATCGTTTGAGTTTTTTGCTGAATAACAATACATGGACCAATTCTCTATCAGCTTATTCGGACTTTAGTTCACCAAAGTGAAATGGTAAATTATTTTATTTACAAATATTTGCATTGTGTCAAACTATTTTCAGTTTTCAAAACTCAATTTTCAATTTTCAAATTGTGCTGGTTGTAGATAGTTAATTATGAAGGTCTGGTTCTACTCAGTAAATGCGGACTAAATCACAGTTCTTAGCTTAGTTAAATCTGGTTGCTGTAATTCTAGTTATGAGAATAGTGTATGTTTTACAGTTATTCTGATTTTGGAATATTTGTTCTTTTATTTTAACCTCCCCATCTGTCAAATTCATAGGGGGCTAAGAAGGTTAATAGTGTTCAGACATTGCCTCGCGATCGCCACAGACGTTTGCTAAAAAGGGAAGGGGGGAGAGGGAGGGGACGCTTAGGCGCATAAAGCACTCGGGACCTTTTCTGTTTTTGTTTTTACTCATTACGGTTGGAACTTTAATGGTACACTCAATAACTTGCCCTAACCATTACATGCTAATTTGTGAATGTCTGGTTACTACAGAACATGGTTAAAATAAACACGCTATCTTTAAACGTCAGGGGGTTAAACTCTCCTATTAAACGTACACGAGTGTTAGATCTTTTACACAGGAAAAAAGTTGATGTAGCATTTCTTCAGGAAACCCACCTGACTGCCATGGATGCTAAAAGAATGCAAAATAGGTGTTATATCCCCATAGTATCTTCTAGCTGTAAATCTAAGAAGAAGGGAGTGACAATTTTATTTAAACGTAATTCTAACTTTATTATTGAGCACACAGGTTCCGATGAAAATGGTAGAATTGCATATTGCTGTGCGTTAATAGAAGGAAAGAGGTTAGCATTTGTTAATATTTATGCTCCGAACTCTTATGACGCCTCCTTCTTTCCAAATGTTTCCAAAATCATACTATCTCTCCAAGGCTATTCAATTATCATTGGATCTGATATGAATGCCGTGCTCGACACAGTTTTGGATCGTTCCAATCCTTCAGTTTCAGTAGCACAAACTCAGTCTTCTACAGCACTGAGATCGCTCATTAAAGATATAGATGTATGTGATGCTTGGCGTATTCATAATCCAACAGCCAAAGAATACACCTATTTCTCCCCAAGTCATAAATCATTTTCAAGAATTGATTATATTTTACTCTCATCTTCGTTACTTTCAGGGCTTATCAATATTGAATTTTTACCACAAAGCGTTTCCGATCATAATGCTGTACTAGCACACCTTCAGATTAATACATCTTGTAAACCATCCCGATGGAGATTTAATAATTTTTTACTGCAAAATGAAGACTTTCTTTCTCAACTGAGAGCAGAACTGATTGAATTTATCAATATAAACAAGGACTCTGTTGATAATCAGGAAATGCTATGGGCTTCCATCAAAGGGTTTTTAAGGAACAATGCTATCTCCTTTTCGGCTAAGCTTAAAAAAATTCATCTTGAACAAATATCAATGTTAGAGAGAAGATGTGGGGAATTAGAAAAGGAATTAAGCAATCAGTTTTCCAATGATACACAACAAAAATTACATTTAGAGAGGGTCGCACTTAATGATCTTTTGCGAAGAAGAGCAGAGTATTTAATGCACATTACAAAACATAAATATTATATAGATGGAAGCAGACCGAGCAGACTCCTTGCGCTTACTCTTAAAAAACATGAACGACGTTTTAACATCCAAGCTATCCAGAGCTCAAAAAATGTTCTCACCTCACATCCCACCGAGATTAACAAAAAGTTCCTGTCATTTTTTGAAAAATTATATTCTTCAGAAACGCAACCCAGTAATGATCAGTTAAAAAAATTTTTTGATCAGTTGAACTTAAACATACTTTCAAAGGAGGAAGCTGACAGTCTTGAATCTGAAATCACCATAGAAGAATTACACTGTGCATTATTAAGTTCAAATAAAGGAAAGTCCCCGGGAATCGACGGCTTACCAGTGGATTTATATCTAGCGCTTTGGGATCAACTTGGCCATATCTGGTTAGATACTATAAATGAGTCCATATTCAAAGGTCGTTTTCATAAAGATCTCAATACAGCTCTAATCACGGTTATACCCAAACCTGGCAAAGATCATTCAGATTGTTCTAATTATAGGCCCATCTCCTTGATTAATGATGACGTTAAACTGTATGCTAAAGTTATTGCGAGGCGTCTACAGTCAGTGATTCACAAACTAATTGACTCAGATCAATCAGGATTTATAACAGGTCGTTTGGCTTCCGACAATGTTCGTCGAGTTTTACATATCATTGCTGAATCCGAGAAATTAGAAACACCCAGCGGCCTCCTGTTTATTGACGCTGAAAAAGCCTTTGATCGGCTGGAATGGAGCTATCTATGGTATACATTGAAGAAGTTCAATTTTGGTGACCATTTTATTAGAATGATTCAAACTCTATACGCAAATCCCATGGCCAGGGTTTCTACTGGTGGACTCATTTCAGATTCTTTTACTATATACCGAGGCACAAGACAGGGGTGTCCGCTTTCTCCTTTTATGTTCAACTTATCGTTAGAACCTTTGGCACAGTATATTAGACAATGTAAACGTATTACCCCAATTCAGTTAGGCTCATCAACCCATTCTATTTCTTTATATGCTGACGATACTCTGCTATTTTTATCTGATCTACAACGCTCACTTCCTAACGCCCTTCAAATTATAGACGAATTTGGTATATTATCGGGGTTTAAAATTAATCATCCTAAAACTATTTTAATGCCTCTCAATTCAGATGGTTTTAATTTTCCTATTCCAGGTAATATTCAGATTTCAACACAAGTCAAATATTTAGGGATTCAGTTGAGACCTACTTTGCCCCTTATTTCCAAAGTTAACTATACGTCAATTTATGGGGGAGTTGAGTCAGATATTCAAAGATGGATGTGTCTGCCTTCATCTCCATCCGCCCGAATGTCAACAATAAAAATGAATATTTTGCCCCGCATCAATTTTATTAGCTCTATGCTTCCTCTCCCCCCACCAGTGAATTATTGGAAAAAGTTGGACTCTTTACTGATAAAATATATATGGAATGGAAAGCGTCCTCGTATTAAGTGGTCTACACTTCAAAAAAGTAAAATAAAAGGTGGAATGGGCTGCCCTAATTTTAAATGGTATCACTGGTCTTTTATTCTGCTCTCAGTTTTGAAATGGTTTGATTCGAGCTCACAGTCTTCATGGAAACAACTAGAAAAAGATCGTATTTCACCAATTCGTTTGCAAGATTTTTTATTTTCAGGCCTTTCGCACAAGAAATGCTCACTGTATTATGGTCCTATAATTTCCTACACTCTTCAAATATTCAAAAAGATTGAAGCCTGTTTTGCATCTAAAACTTTATGGCACACTCATACCCCGATTTGGCACAACCTGAACTTACTGTCTGGCGGTCAACCTTTCGTTCAGCCTTCCTGGTCTACAAAAGGCATTCTAACGTTAAACGACATAAAAGGGGAAGATTCAATTTTGGATTTTCGTGACTTAATAGGAAGATTTAATATCTCGTCTAACACTTTATTTTTATATTTCAAATTACGTGCCGTGCTAAAGACCCATAAGGTACCTTGGGGTACAAATCTTCATACTCACCCAGTGGTGAACTGGATCTCAAACGCTCCAAGCACAGGAATTGTGTCATATTTGTATCTCTGCTTTCAAAATCTTAATACAGATAACTTTTCTAAAGCTAGAGCTTGGATAATAGATCTGAAAGTTTCTAACAGGACAATTGAATGGGATACAGTGTGGGATAATACATTCCATGCATCCACAAACCCAAATCACCAATTCATTCATCTTAAAGTTATTCACAGGGCATATCTAACCACACGCATACGACATGTAATGGGTCTATCACCCCACCCATTTTGTAATTTCTGTGGACCAGGTTGTGTGGACACTTTGGTACATATGCTGTGGGACTGTCCAGATGTGCAAAAATTCTGGGATAGGGTGCTTGATGTTTTGTACAAGGCGTCGGGGATTTGTATCCCCAAAGATCCTGTTATTTTATTGTTGAATGACAATTCTCAATTTCCTCTATGTGAGAAGGTACGGAAATTCTGGTTAGCCGCCATGACCGCCACAAAAAAGTATCTTGTTCAACGATGGAAACCTCCCCATGACCTTTCTATTAAACATTGGCTTCACTCCTTACTGGAAATACTATACCTGGAGTTGTCATCTGCACGGACCAATCACGCTAATCCTAGGACTGTTTTGATGTGGGAGAACTGGATATCTACAGTCAAGACATTTCTGGCTAATTAATCTGCAGCTACGTATGGGTGTTATCATTAGCATTATTTTATTTGTCTTTCTCTGTATGAATTTTATTTGATCCCTTGTTATTCAGATACTGCTCAATGTCCCGAAGTGCAATGGGGTGGGGTGGGGTGGGATGAGGGCTTTATAAATAAATTAGTAGTCGTATAAGTTTTCTTTACTTTATTGCAAATATTTTGTAAACTTTTTCAAAATAAATAAAAACACTAAATTACAAAAGAATTATTGCTCTTCATCAACTTGAGGTCCTGGAGCTCGTTCTGTAAAGTTGATCAGAGACTCACTCGCTCTCGGGACAAGCATTTAAGGAAAATGGAAATACACACGCGGCTTTCTAACATTTACTGATAAGGATATAACCATTAAATATAAGAATGTGCTACAAAAGTCATTGAAATTACAATCATTTATTTCAATCTCTGCATTTAATAAAACTACCAGTGAGTGTTTTTATCACAGATTGTAAATGTTTTAAATGAATGTGTGTGTTTTGTAATGTATGTTTGAATGTCGTTCAGGAGATTTTAACTCTCCTGTCAAGCTGTTGGTGAAAATAAGAGCTTGTTCTTCAGTGATTTGCTTAGTTAAATAAAGGTTAATAAAGCCCCTTTCACACAGAGATTCCGGAAAATACACGGATAAAGTGGCCCGGGATTTGACCCGGGTTCGTTTGATTTTGGTTCATTCACACTGCCAGTGATTTTCCGGAATCAGAGAGTGTGTTCACACACAACCCGTAAAAATCCCGTAAAGACACGTGACATTGATGTGACTTCTATATTGGATTTTGGCCGATATTCGATATGCCGATATTTTCAAACTAATTTTGTCCGATGCCGATACCGATATATATATACACATTTTTCGCCTGATATATTTACACTTTAATTTTACTGAAGAGAAATCCAAGTCTCTCTCCTGTATGAGGGGCCGTACAAGCCAAAATCCATTCTTCTACTCTCACACACATACATTCTCCTTTCACATACATACATTTCTACTGTCACACACATACATACTCCTTTCACATACATACATTTCTATACGCACACACATACATACTCCTTTCATATACATATATTTCTACTCTCACACACATACATACTCCTTTCACATACATATATTTCTACTCTCACACACATACATACTCCTTTCACATACATACATTTCTATACGCACACACACATACAATCTCCTTTCACATACATACATTTATACTCTCGCACACATACATACTCCTTTCACATACATTCATTTCTACACGCACACACACATACATTCTCCTTTCACATACATACATTTCTATATGCACACACACATACATTCTCCTTTCAAGTACATACATTTATACTGTCACACACATACAAACTCCTTTCACATACATACATTTCTACTCTCACACACACATACATTCTCCTTTCATATATATATATATATATATATATATATATACATATACACTCTCAGACCCGGAAATACATATGCAAGACTTGCTCAGCTCTTCATCACAACTTTATAATGATGCTAATGCTATTCAAAGTAATCTTGTTTTCTTTTCAGTTACAGTTTTTACTTTTTGGAGTAGGTAGCAATGAACATGAAATCAGACATTTTTTTAATAATGTGCTGACCAATGTATTGACCAAATGCAAAGAGAAACTGATTATTTTGTGCATGATAGGCTGCATTGAGATCTTTGTGATCACATTCAAACCCTATGTGGATTTCTGTCAGTCTCAAGATTTGTTGAGGATTCAAGAAATAGAGCAGCAGTAAATACATTGGAGTCCTTATATGGATGTCTAAATGTAGTGCAGACTGCTTATGAATTCAGACAAAGAATCAGGTCTGAGAACAGTTATGTCCTGTTGCACACACAGAATAGGCTGTTTTTCTGGTGGCACATATAATTTTTATTTCTGTCACACACTGTACAATCTGCAAATTCAACAAAGACAACAATAAATTCGTTTTCGTTTCACAGCGTTGAAATAGCTGGCAGTGTGACTTCTTGTCAAAAAGTGAAACGCTCTTTCAGTAAACTCACATTACACATTTATCTGAACTGTATGGTCACTGAAAATGAAACCGTGTATTCCACCAAATAAAACAATACTGACATTAACATTTCAGTAATCAGATAAAGCCCAATTAACATACACCAACTCTATACAAGCACTTAACGTAGCTATTTAACTTTATAACTGTAAACTCTCTTTACAAAAACATTGAGTGCACTGAAAATGAATCTCTTTTAAACACTGTCAAGTCGCGATCTCCCGCACGACATCCGACAGCGCGGCCGCGGACATCCGCCTGAGTAGTTAACGTAGTCGGATGAAAAAAAGTTATCTTGCTGCAGTTCCTGAATTTACCGTAATCATAGTAGACGTTCGCTGAACGTATATGATCGGAACTCCACGCAGCTCCCGTACGACTCTCCATTGGAAATAAATGACTTCCGGTCAAAGGGCTATCGTTTGTCATGTGCAGTGGAAAGGCGGCTTAATAAACGCACACCCATTTTTTGGCGGCTGGCTTGACCCATGGCTTGACCGTGTATTTTCAAACCGCGGCTCGCTTGACCATAGTCCGGTGACCCCGATCGCGCCAGACCTGCCTTCCGTTTCCATTATACACCTTCCGTTTCCACTATACGCCTTCCGTTTCCACTATACTTTCTCTCACACATACATACATTATTCTCTTACATACACACATTTTTTTCAGACATACATACATTTTCTTCTTACATACATTTATTATTTATAATAATAAATGCATACTTTTAATACATTTGCATAAGAGTAAAATGTATATATATGAAAGGAGAATGTTTGTGTATGAGAGTAGAAATGTATGTGAAAGGAGAATGTATGTGTGTGAGAGTAGGAATGTATGTGTGTGAGAGAGTAGAAATGTATGTATGTGAAAGGAGAATGTATGTGTGTGAGAGTAGGAATGTATGTGTGTGAGAGAGTAGAAATGTATGTATGTGAAAGGAGAATGTATGTGTGTGCGTATAGAAATGTATGTGTGTGAGAGTAGAAGAATGGGTTTTGGCTTGTACGGCCCCTCATACTCCTGTACTGATTCTACCATAAATGTATCATTTTACAAATGTAGACAGACATTCACCCCTGAAAAACAGGTAAATTATTTAACTTGAAGAATAAATGATATGCCAGTGCCACATTTTATTTTTAAGTTTAGACTTCAAAACTTCAGTCCTTAAGAGTAAAATAAATACAAATAAATTTTCACTGATTTTTTTTTACATCTTTTCCTACTGGAACAGGTCTACCAAATGATCCCCCAACATAGTGGTTAACATGGCATTGTACTGAAACTTACAGAAAACACTTCAGTCCTGAGGACCCACTTTAAAGTATAATCAAACTTAAAACCAAGCTCCACATATTATCTTGTGAGCCACAGACAGTCCAGTAATAACTCAGTGACAAACAATGTGCTCTCTGTATTGCAACAAAATAAAATAAAAATACAAGGACATCTTATCCTTTACTTGAACTTGAGTCATGCAAACCTTTTTAAACCAACTAACTAGAATGACAACTTCGGCTGACCGGTAGGCTTCTGTTCAACTTTTTTTAATACCAGAGGTAGGTTTTTCTTCACAAAAATGAGCATCTCTGCTTTTTCACCGTCCATTCGATTTCTCTTGTCATCTATCACATCAGAGGCAACGCTAAAAAGCCGTTCACTGTCAACGCTTGTGCAGGGCGCACACAGGTACTTGCGGGCAGCAGGAGCGAGGGCAGGGAAACGGGCCTGGTTGCATTCCAGTACTCCAATGGACTGTGGTTCCTGGGAATTGTGGGTTCGGCCAGGCATGAGATGACCTATGAAGTAACAGAATACCAAAATTTCACTTACAGATTTTTTTTTCTTTTTTTACTTTATGCTCTAGGCATTAACAGAGCACTAACATTTTTTTTTTTCGAAATCAAATGATTTATTAGTTGCATGTTTATTATTATTACCGTACACATAGCGAATTATGATAAATATGCGATTATATATGATATGTTATGTTATGTTATATATGATATAATGTTATGACATTTCAGAATAATAATAGCGAAAGTCACATTATTAATTAGCAGAGATGGGACCAAGTCATACATATGCAAGTCTCAAGTAAGTCTCAAGTCTTAACCTTCAAGTCTCAAGTAAGTCCCAAGTATTTTTTTCTTGGGCAAGTCAAGTCAAGTCAAGTCACAGGCTATGTCAAGTCAAGTCCTGTAGTAGGTCAAGTCAAGTCCAAGTCAAGTCACCTTATTATTGTAATTTTACCTGCAGAATCTGATCTTAATAAAGTGAAAAGACAAGATATAAGTAACTGTCAATAAATTACAATAATTTGGATTTGCATTGTAAATACTCATGTTCAGTAAAATACATCATGGAATCAAACAAAATTGTAACTTCATAAAATTATTTATTTTTCACTTCTGACAACAGTGTTTAAAATGTAACAAAGTTTAATGTTGTACGTAAACTGTTTACAATAAGTGTATTGTGATTGTCAAAACATTTTAGTAACTAAACTGAATTGTATTCGGTTTAGTGACAACATGTTACAATGTTTACATGGTACAATTTCTGGTAAGCTACGCTTTTTTATTATTTCAATTCAATTATTGTGATCTGACTTAATATTGACTCATTTGGATAAATATTAGGTAGGCTACACTAGATAGGCACTAATTTTTCTCAAGAAAAAAAACAACTCACCTAATGCTGTAAAAATACAGAGAGATAGAGTGCGTTTTTTTTATAATAACAAATTTATTTAATGATAAGTAAAAATATAATAAATATGTAATATAGTACACATATTTAGCAAAATACTTTTTCTAGCCAACTAACGTGCTATAGCCTATATTATGGTCATCAAATGGCTTTCCTGAGGTAAATGTTATGTGACATAATTGTTCTCCAGCTGTTTTATTGACCCATTTGTTTGATTGATTGGTCGATATTATGTATGAGGAATATACATTTCGGTAAGTTCAGCTGTACTGTATCTTTCAACATTGTTCATTCGTGTTTATTTACTAGCTAGAGATAATCGGTTCACGTGCCGCGCTAGGGATCTGCGTCACATTTACAAGCGCCAAAACGGTATTTATTGTTTGAATTTCGTAATAAAAATTACAGAATCTGAGAGCTGAGATTTTTTTATATCGTAACCTGCTCTTGCGTCGCGATTTTTCTGTGCGTGAGAAAATGAATGAGAGCGTGTGAAAAGGTGAAAAGTCAGTGTCGCGTGTGTCTCACGGTGAATGCGTGAGAGTTGGCCACGATGTTAATGTTGCATGTCTTGCAAAGCGCTGTTCGTCTTTTGCCATCTTGTGAATAATTCTTGAAGCCGAAAGCGATGACCCTCAGTACCCCTCCGGCTGACATGTTGATGTGATATCTGATCTAAGTGGGCGTGGTGTGCAAGGTACGAGAGGGTGCGACTGATGATAGTAGTGATCCAGTCATGACAACGCTATTCTCAGCCTGCGCTCCAGCTGGGTAATCAACTTTATTTTTTAAAATAATTCATATATTTTATATTCAAACTGAAAAAATTGTGATTAACACTCAAGTCATTCAAGTCATCGTGTCTCAAGTCAAGTCCGAGTCTTTAACTTCCAAGTCCGAGTCAAGTCTCAAGTATTTTATTTTTTGTCAAGTCAAGTCACAAGTCATAAAAATAGCGACTCCAGTCCAAGTCACAAGTCCCCATCTCTGTTAATTAGGATGATTGCGGTCCAAAAGTGAAATATTCTAAATATTCTAAAAAATAGAAGAGAATATTCGAAATATATTTACAAAAAAAAAAAAAAAACTACATTTGTGCATGTTTGATGCTTAACTGTGACGCTGATGCGGTCTTGTCTTGCTCCTCAAACATGACATTCTCCTCCAGAATTTCGTCATACATATCCAGCAGTGATCCTGTTCGGGTCCTCTTCTCTGGGGGATCCTCTGTGCTGGCATCTGCACTGCCGCTCATGTCATCCAAAACTTTGAGCAACAGGTCGCGAGCACCCCTCTTTTTTTCCTCGTCAAAGTACCGGTCTTTGTAGCAGGCATCAAGCATGGTTGCAACAGAATAAAGTGCCTCACAATGCACACCGTTGAAGCGACGATTGACGGCTTCCAGCAGGGTAGTTTTGGTAGTCTGCACTCCTCTGTCCGTGTCACTCGGCCGGCCAAGCAGTCATGTCAGTGCCACAACCGCAGGGATCACATCAGCAGCAGAGGCCTCTGCTGAACTTATATCTCTGGTCAGCTGCTCAAAGGGGACAAGAAGTGTGATCATATTTTCTATAATTCCCCACTGATTTGCCGTCAAAGTTGCAGGAAGCTCGAAATCAGCGGCATAAGCACCTAGTGCCCTTTTCTGCTCGACCAAGCTTCGCATCATATAAAATGTCGAATTCCATCTTGTAGCGACATCCTGTTGAAGTCGTTTAACCGACATTCCGAGCTCTTTCTGTACATCCTCCAGCCGACTGTATGCCAACTAGGAGTGCTTGAAATGTCCAATTATTCTCCGTCCCACGGCCACAACATCCGCCACGCTGCGCTGAGACAGGACACCGTCATGCACCGCCAGTTGCAGTGTGTGTGCCATGCACGGTAGACTTGCCACACCAAACTCCATCATAGCTTTAGCCATGTTACGGCCATTGTCACGTAGCACGACATGCACTCGTTCTCTTTCTATTTTCCATTTCCCAAACATACTTTCAAATGCGGACGCAATTGCAGCTGCTGTGTGAGAACCGGAGCATTCCTGTGAGTGTAGGACAGCTTTTTTAAGGGTAAAATCTTCATCTATCCACTGGGCAGTGAGGCACAACATGCTTACAGGACTCCATGTCCAAATGTCCGTGGTGAAGCTAATGTGACAAGCGCCGGCGAGGAGCTTTTCAATGTGACTGGCGACAACACTCTGGAGTTCAGGTAAGGCCACGTCAGAAAAATAGCGCCGGCTAGGCATAGCATACTGCGGCTCTAGGTACATCATTAGCCTCCTGAAGCCAACGTCTTCCACCACGCTAAACGGCTGGTGGTCGCTGCTGTATTTTCTAGCTTTGTCAAAGGACTGAAGTAGAGGCTGCTGATGGGTTTTTGCCAGCATTTTCTCCTCCTTACTTTTCAAAAAGTCTTGCTGCTGCTCAGGATGACGGCTCTTAAGATGTGTAATCATATTTGTAGTGTTGAAAGACTGTTGTTTTACGCCTCCTCGCATCACTTGTGCTTTACAAATATTGCAAATAGCAAGTTTGTTATCTGTTTGACAGATCTCGAAATGCCTCCACACAGCTGACGTGTTGTAAGTTTAAGTTTTTGGTGCTCAAGCTACGTTCATGGGCGTCGCACGCGCACATGAAACACGCCCCCCCTATCGGTTTGGCTCATCGGCATAAATATTCATATCGGCATTTTAAGCTTTTATCGGCCGATACCAATGTTGTGCCGATATCATCGTGCATCCCTACTTGTAATGTCTCAGCAGCGTCTTAAGTTTGCTTATGAGCTGCGATTTCTCTCTCTTGTGAGAGACCACGCTGGTGCATTTTTTTCTCTGATTCGATCATAAACTTGCGCATTACGTACCGTTTCACAGCTGCGAACGATCCCGGCTTCAGCGTCATCACTTCGACACGGCATTATTACGGCTTTTGTTCACACAGCGCGCGTTCCGGGACTGAACACGGCAATGTTACTAGGTCCCCAACCCGGCATCGATACCGGCATCAATCCCGGGTCGTGTTTGCGTTCACACAGAAGGCGCTCTGGCAATTTGCCGGCAATTTCCCAGGTTCAGAGCGCTGTGTGAAAGGGGCTTAAGTTACACAAAAAGGAATACCGCATCAGAGTAAACATCACATGCATCTGAACGACGTGTTAAACTGTATGCTTAAGAGTTTATTTGAAGTGCTGAATATGAAGCATTTTCATGTTTAGGAAACCTTGGATTGTTTCAGCACTAGGTGATTTATGTTAGTTTTGTTTGTTGCATTGTTGTGGCTTCGACACAACCTGATAATCTTAAGTTACATGATCACGGTCACTATATTTTTCAACGTGATTAGCCTTAGTACTTAGTCTGAAATATTGATTATTCCTCTCTCATCATGATTGTAAGAAATGAAACTCAGCAGAACTGCCAGAAAGCACCTGGAAGGAGAGGACGGAGAGAACGCCAGTGATCCAGAACCTGCAGAATGAAACATCATGATACTGAAGAACAAAGAGGTTGGTGTTTATTCTTGATTCCTCATTCATTCTTCATGATGAAGAACATGCTGATGCTCACCAGATTTACATTGTTTCATGACCAAACTAGTGATTTATAACACAAATCATCATCATGACATTAAAATAGATCATAATCGTGCACAGCAGTTGTTGACCAGATTTGATGAGATTAAAATGACTGTTGAACTCATCAGTGATCTTGACTTTGAACTTCACTTTTCATTTAACGTTTGTCTCTCATTTGAAATCTCACTTGATTTAATGTTTCTTTTAGACCTGATGGAAGCGAACGAGAAAGGAAAAATGTGTGTAAAGCTCCCTGAACATGAAAGTGTTTTTCTGGTGTAATTTTTCTGGTGCTCTTCTTCTGAATGAGAAGGCAGAAATGATTTCAGAACGAAGGCCCGAGTGAAACTCATCCCGCATTGATCACATGTGTAAAGTTTGTCTCTGCTGCGGATCCTCATGAGATTCTTCAGACTTGATTGAAGAAGAGGCTGTAACACTTTGAACAGAGACATGAATCTGATATTAATTTGAACTCATTCATTGTTTTTCAGAGATCTGTCTCATTAGTTTGAATTTTTATGCATTTTTTTGTACTTCAAGTTATGATTGATTAAACTCATTATAATTTTATCAACAGCTTGTTGTTTTTGTCCAATTTTATTGTCTGCTGATTCTTCTTGCTTCAGGAATAATTCCATAATTTTCAGTTCTGAAAGCCAAGTATTACGTTTGCTTCTGGGGCTTCCCAGCAAACACAGAACATTCCCCTAACATTAGTTTTTGGTTCCTGTCTTTTTATTGTTTTGGGAACTAAATAATATTATTCTAGGAATGCTCTTTTTATTTTTTTACCATACCTAGAGATTGGCATGGTTTAATTTCAGTTAGCCTAATAGCTGGTTTGATTTGCATTGAGAGATGATCTTATGGAAAGTACTCCATGCCAATCTCTAGGTATGGTGAAGGCTATGTGAGGATGTGGGGCTATTTTAATTCCAAAGGCCAAGGGAACTTTATCAGGATGCATAGTATCCTGGATCCATGAAGTAACTGGCCTTTAAAAATAAAAATCTGCCTGCCTCTATGGGAATTTAACATAGGGGTGTCCAAACTTATGCACCCTGTATTTTAAGGAAGAACATTTATTTATTTACGATACATTATTCATTCTCAAAGAAAATTGGTGTCCTTAAAGGTTGGATTAAGTTCAATTTCCAAAATATGATTTTTTATTCCTCTTTTTAGTCAACTTTAGCATGGGTGTCTAAACTTATGCATAGCACTGTACACTTGGTTATTGTATTTTTAATAAGAATAAAGTAATCATTCAAAAAGGATATATATAGCTATATATATTTGAAGAGACAAGGTATTCTGACCCCAACCCTTCAATGGACACTCTTCTCTGGTTTTTCCCTTGGCGCACCTATATAACTCTGCACGTCTCTAGAGAGATACATTTTCACCTCCATTTCACCAACTGAAAAAGATGAGCACTCACAACTTGCTCACAAATTTGATCAAACAGACCCTCTGGGTTTCCCCCACTACACCAGACTGAACCCACCAGACTAGTATCCCAGCACTAATCTGGACTAGTAATCTGTACTAGTCACCACAGTGTTCCTTTAACATCCCCCTCTTTTACCTTTTAACAATCTAGACTTTGTCTCTTACCAGTCTCAGTTTATGCCACTTCAGTTCTTTTGATGATTCCAGTGGTGTCCCTCCTGGGCCCTTTTCCAGAGGAGACAACGCCAAATTGCCAAATTGCCAAATTGATTTAATCATTAATTTAGTCACACATTACTTTTTGTCAAGTCACGCATACAAGGTCATATAAGGGTATGTATTAACACAAACATACATACATAAGGGTTAATAACAGTTATTTGTTCTATCAATGTGTTAGAGAATTATGGGACATCATGGGACTCCACATGCAATCCTCATGCGTTTTATTACCTTAATCTAATTACCATCTTGTTTCTACGATTCTATGTTTCTACGACAGATCATAGCAGCTCTACAGCATCATAGGCCTTAACGTTAGCATTACAAGAAGTTAAAACATTTTTCTGAAATATCCACACTTCCTGAAATATACATTTGATCTTATAACTATCATTCTCACAACAATTATGACGATATGGAAGCTTGTTTCAGCCAATAAAACATTTTAAAAGATAATTGTGACTTTTTATCTCACAGTTAACATCTCGCAATTCTGACTTTATTTCTCAGAATTGCGAGATATAAAGTCAGAATTGTGTAAAATAAAGTCGCAATTGCGATATATAAAGTCGCAATTGCGTGAAATAGTCGCAATTAATAAAATCAGAATTCTGACTTTTTTTCTCGCAATTCTGACTTTATAACACATAACCGCAAGTTTATATCTGACATCTTTTCTCAGAATTGTGAGACATAAACTCACAACTATAGATATAAAGTCCAATTCTAAGGAATTTAAATTTTTCTCATTTTTTTTTTCCTCAGAATAGTTTTTATCTCACAATTCTGACTTTATAACACGTAATTGCGACTTTATATCATGCAATTCTGACTTTATATCTCCCAATTGCGTATTATAAGTCAGAATTGCGAGATATAAACATGCAATCCTGAGGAAAAAAAGTCATAATTCTGACTTTATAAGACACAATTCTAACTTTATATCTCACAATTTTGACTTTATAACACGCAATTCTGACTTTATAACACGCAATTCTGACTTTATAACACGCAATTGCGACTTTATTTCATGCAATTCTGACTTTATATCTCGCAATTCTGAGAAATAAATTCAGAATTGTGAGATGAAAAGTAGTAATTATCTTTTAAAATGTTTTATTCTGTGGCGGAAACAAGCTTCCATATGACAACATTAAAACATGGATGTAAATTATTTAGTGCAAATTCTATAGCATTCTGACCACTGTAATATTACTTCAGAAAGCTGTTCATTAAAGGTGCATTAAGCAACTTTTCATGTTAAAAATACCCGTTTTTCTAACCCATACATGCTTAAACAATTGCCTGATGGGCTGAATGAGCCCTTCTCTGATCACTGCGATTGCCTCTATAATCCTGTACAGTAAAATAAATAAGAGGGATTCGGGCTGAATTTGAGACTGGGCGTGACGTCATGCGCGTTCAGTTGCAGTGTTGCAGTTTCATTTGTCGCCAGAGGGGGGCATAGTTCTGCAAAAACTCAGAGACTTGCGCTATGCACCTTTAACAATAACAGAAAACATACTCGTGATGTCTGTTAGCAAATAATGCAGTTATAATCCAAGTGTTAATATCCTGCATTTTACAGTAATATTATCTGAAAACATCAATCCAGAGTGTAAGTCGTTTTTCGGCGTGCTCCTGAAGACCGCTGGGTTTCAAAATGCACATCAGGATTGGTTAGAAAAGAAAAGGCGGTGCTTAGCAGCGGGTGATTTGAATACACAATTTAGATATCTTTAGAGTAATTTTGACTAGTCAGAATGTTATTTCCAGATATCTACATTGAAATTCTTCCTAGTCACAAAGCTAAATGCAGATATCTCCAAAGAAAGGACTTCCTAGTCAAAAATCAGTTGATCAGTTGAAAACCATGACAGAATTGCAGATATCTTTAAATGAGATTTGACTAGGAATAATTCCAATTCAAGATATCTCTTATTAAGTTTTGCCTAGTCAAAAATCCAGTTCAAGGTATCTACAATTGTAATTTGACTAGTAAACAATTACTTTCAGATATCTACAAATGTATTTTGGATATATTTAAACATTTTGAACTATAGATATATTCAATCTGATTATGACTAGTCAAAAACCAGTTAGAGATTAGAGTTATAATTTTTACTAGTAATAATTCAGTTAGAGATATCTCTAATTTGTTGAGAATTTGTAATTCTAATTGAATTATCACTATTGTAATTTGAGATATCTCTAGTTAGGATTATGCCTAGTACAAAATCAATTTTAGATATCTTTAAAAACTCAAAACTCATTTGAAGATATCAGGAAATATTTTCCAATGGAAGAATATGACTAGTCAAAATAGTATTGTAGATATCTTGAATGTATTTTATGACTTGTCATAATCACATTGTAGATATCTTAATTCCAATTATGACGAGTCAAAATTGGAATTAAGATATCTGGAATTAGAATTTTGACAAGTTAAAACTAAATTAGTAGAGCCAGGGATATTTAATGCTAAAACGGCTTGCCATAGTAGCAAGGACAGTCTCGAAGAAATAAGAATGGAGCCGCCGCATGTCCTTGTTTTATGCCCGGGGTATTTGCCGCATTTTTTTATTTACTTTATTATTTACTTTATTTTATTATGCTTGCAAACAGTACAGAGATGACAATCAATCAGACAATGGTATACAATTTTATAACAAATTTATAAAAAATATGTACAAAATGTAACAACAATATGTACAATGTCATCTGAACATACAGAATAAAGGAAGAAGTTAGCAATGCGTAACTAACTAAAACAAAGATAAAAAATAAAATAAAGGAGAAATAGTTGATAGAAAAAACGTTTAAAAAGTGTAAGATTTAATTTTATACATTTTATACATCATTTAGTGTAAACCAATTAAAGTCATTACAATTTGAAATAGTTTTAATTGCTTACTTATTTACTGAGGATTAAATATTTGGCGCGTCTTTGATCATCCACCGTTGGCGGCCGATGACGTCACCGCGCGCGCCGTCTATTCCGTCATTGAGTTTCAGCGTCGATTCTTCTGAGGTGAGGAGAGGAGAGCAATTCACGGTATTTCTCATATTTACACTCCATCAAACACACTTTACACAGTTTGATTAAGCGACAGGCTCATTTCTGTATTGTTTTCATCGATCACAGCGATACTTGTGCGTCTTTTCTGGCGTCTTCCTTCTGAAATAAACATTTAGTGCAGCAGCAGCGAGCATGAGGAGAATATGTTGAGTTCATTCAGACCTGAGCGATTTTGTGGTCGTTTGTGTGATTGTCTTGTCAAGTCAGATGTCAAAGTCAGTTTGAGATCAGTGAGGGGAATTGATATGGGAATCAATCTCAAATAAATCAAGTGAAAATCAAATAATTCAAAAATCAAGTGTCATACTGGAACAGAGACTGCTAAATGCTTTACATTGAGCCTATAATGAGCCACGTGAGACATTAAGTTAATACTAATAAATATGAATAGCGTTTTACCCTAGGAACAATAGTGCAACTCTTTGGAACATAACTATTCCCTTAGTTCCCATAACTATTTGGAAAGTTTTATGATCATTTTTCAATTTCTGTGCATATAAATGTATATAAATTCTGTGTGTTATTTTCATTTTATTTTCATTTTCGAGCATCAGGAAGAGCTGAAATCCGCAAAGACTGAGTTTATTAAAGAGGACAGTGAGAACATGAGTGATCCAGAACCCTGCAGAATGAAACACACTGAAGATCCTGAAGAACAAAGAGGTTGGTGTTTATTCTTCATTCATTCATGATGCTGAAGAACATTCATGTTAGAAACATTCAAGCACTTCATCACATTTAGATAAACAGTTCAACTATGAAATGGAACACAATGTTCTGGGTTTTTCTTCAACAAATTTGTCAGTAAAGGGAGGTTTGAGAATTTTTTATATTGATTATCAACATCAGATCAAGCTAAATACTATTTTAACTCATAAATAATCAATTTATAAAAAGGCATCAAATTATCATAATATTTTATAACTAGTGGTGGGCATAGATTATTATTTTTTTAATCTAGATTAATCTCACTGTAATCTTGGAATTAATCTACATTTACATTTAGTCATTTAGCAGACGCTTTTATCCAAAGCGACTTACAAGTTAGGACTAGATTAAGCGAGTCATCATGAAGAGGCAAAAAACAAAAGCAACGCAAGAAGTGCTCAAGATACGAAGTTCAGGCATTATTCAGAGTAGCATAAGCCCAATAAGTGAGGTTTTAGAGGGAAAGTTTTTTTTTTTTTTTTATGAGGTTAAGTGCTCACGGAAGAGATGGGTTTTCAGCTGTCTTTTGAAGGTTGTCAGGGATTCTGTATTCCGGATGAGGGTGGGGAGAGCATTCCACCAGCATGGAACTGTGAATGAGAATGTTTTGGACAGTGATTTTGTGGCTCTCTGTGATGGAACCACGAGACGTCGCTCGTTGACCGATCGTAGGCTTCTGGTAGGGATGTAGGCTCGTAGTAGTGAGTGAAAGTAGGAGGGAGCTGAGCCTGTGATAGATCTGTAAGCGAGCGTCAATGCCTTGAACTTGATGCGAGCAGTCAGAGGTAGCCAGTGCAGAGAGATGAACAGAGGAGTGACGTGGGCCCTCTTTGGCTCGTTGAAGACAAGACGAGCTAGATTAAAATGGCTCATTTGAATTCTGCCGAAGGCATTCAGAATATGTGTGCTACCTAAATAATGACTAAAAGGCTGTTTACACCTGGCCACTTCATGCGTTTTCTCAGATGGGATAGCTATCCGATCGTGAAAAGACCAGGTGTAAGTGCCCTCCGAAACGCATTCGAGACGGATTTGAATCCGATCGCTCAAACCACTTCAGGAGGAGATCTGAGACGCATTCCAGACGAAACTGGACAAGTGTAAATGCATCTGGTTGTTGAAACCACATAATTATATAAATTGTACTCCTCCCAAAAATACAAAAAAAAAAAAATAAACGTGTGAGAGCGTGTAATAGGCTATATGTAATGTTATAGCCAGATATTACGACGCTACTGCAACACGCGCGTCACCGCAGATGATGAGCATTCATTAAGCCAACGTGCAAACTAACGCAAATCAAAGTGAAAGTAAGTCGAAGACACTTAACACACAATCATAATTAAAAGTAAAGAAACGAAATGATCTTACCAGGGCTGTTGCCGCTCTCTCTTATTGCGGTCTTTGATTTTTAAATTTTAGCTGATGATCAATAAAATGCAGCTCATATCTGTTGCTTTCGGTGACGTGCGCTCCATTAAATCTGCATATAGCGCGGGCATTGAAGATCGGATTTAAATCCGTTTCGCAAAAACACATTTATGTGACCAGGTGTAAATGGAATCGTTTTGTTAAATCAGATAGCTATCCGATCTGAGAATCTGAGAAATACATATTCCCTGAAGCAAACCCGGCGGCTTCATAGCTGCATCCATGTTAGCACGTCACGTTTGATGTGGTAATTTCTAGTGTTGGGTCCGAGTCCACCTTTGTCGAGTCCGAGTCAAGTCCAAGTCCTTACCAATCAAGTCCGAGTCCAAGTCCGAGTACAAATGGGCCCGAGTCGGACTTGAGTCCGAGTCCTTAACATCCGAGTCCGAGTCGAGTCCGGCCGAGTCCACAAAGATTTCAATGATTTGAAATTGACCTTTCACAAAGACCCGCCCCTCTTAGTTACTGTTGCTACGTCTGCAAGCCATTCTGCTCTCAATCCACACAGTGTTCTCACACAGTGAAAAATGTATTGCGGCGCAAAGAGGATACTGACAATGCGCCAACAGACAAGACAGAGCAGGGTCCTTTTGGTATAAAATAAAGTCTCAGCTTTAAAATTGAGTAATTTTGTGAAATTCAAACAATGAATACCATTTTGTGGCGCTTTACTGTATAGCGCCTTAGTTCAAGCAGCATGTGAACTGATCATCTATTTTAGTTATAGCACGATTTAAACATGAATGAACATTAGAAATGCAAAAAGATGTCAATACACACCTTTTAGTTTTGATTTGGTTTGTTTGTCAGACAAAAATGGTGGATATCTGCTTTATGATTGGTCACATTATTCAGAATCTGCAAGGTAATGCTCAAGAATATGCAACACGATGCATTAAGAGCCAGGGGTAAACGTTTGATCAAGAAGATAGTGATATGTAGGGATGGGAACCGAGAACCGGTTCTTCTTCAGAACCGGTGCCCAGTGAATCGATTCCTTGGAACCGTTAGTATGCCTACTTAACGATTCCGCTTATCGGTTCCGCTCGTTCAAATGTGACACGACGTCACACACGTGCTGCGTTGTTTTGGTTCAGAACGTAGCAAACACTATGAGCAAACATGGCATCGAGGCAGAAGCGCTCTGACCGCGTCCTAACTACATCCGACGCGACGGCGCGACACGCGATAAAAAGTATCATTTTCCATGTTAATCAAAGTTTAACCAGCCGCGACACGCGACGATTCTATTTGAAACGGATCCTATTTTACTGCGACGTCGCGCTGGAACAACAATCTCAAAGTGTGGCAATGATAATATCAGGTACTATTTTTGTGCTTTATTTAATGTTAAAAGCGTGTATAATGTGACTGAATATCATTTAGTGCTCCCAGCTTTGTAGCTGTAAAAACAACAATGGATAAGTCACATCAGATCTTGAAATTAAACAAATGGAAACAAAAACGTTCAAAATGTGAAGAAAACCCGTGTATTATTTGACAAAGATTGTTTTAGTAACTCAATAGCCTAATCCAAATGAGCACTGTTAATATTCCAAAAGACACAAGCTCTTCCTAAACTGTTTTCAGTCTGTGTTTTTAGTTTTGGCACATAAATGGCAGTTTTTTGTTGTTTTTTTGTCCGGACCAATGAATGTGAAAATTGTCAATTTCCTAATCCTAAGGCACTCTTCTTGATAATCTTTCAAGGCACACACTTGTGTGCCATGGCATACTGGTTGAGAAACACTGCCCTAGGCTATAGGTCCCTGGACTTTACTTTGAGAAGTAGCTCACCTACTTTTAGGTTTGTTCTGAGGTTGCTACACATAATTTGTGTATACTCTGTGCTGTGTCTTCTGATCAGATATTAAAGCGAGTTAATACAAACAAATTTGTACTTATTTCCTCACCCAATAAGAATCGATAAGAGAATCGATAAGGAATCGGATCGATAAGCAATATCGATAATGGAATCGGAATCGTTAAATTCTTATCAATTCCCATCCCTAGTGATATGTACATTTTTCTTATTTTCTTTTATGTTAATATCGTATTTAGCCTCTGAAGGGCAGTATTAAATTAATTAATTAATTTTTAAACAAAATATGAACAATTTACACCAATTTACACGCCCTGGCTCTGAATGGATGTTTCCTTATTTTGCATCACTGAATGTTTTCAGTGTTTGTAATACCAGTAGTTGTGTATGAATCCCAGTGTGAAAAGATGGATCTCAAAATCATACAATCACTGCTAGTAAAGAGTCAAATATGCAGAAGATGCTGGAAAAGCAAAGAATGTGCAGGAGCTGGAGGATTTTTCTGAAGACCATTGGGCAGTTTAACTGTTCGGGACAAAGGGATTCATGAACAACCATTACAAAAAAAACAAACAAAAAAAACAGTTGTGGATCATTCAGGCAATGACACAGTATTAAAAATCAAGCTTATGTAATTTGTCTTGTAATTTGTGTTTGTATTTTGTCTTGTGGACTAGGCTATAGCCTAGGCTACTTAAACATCTGTAATGTGAAAAAGCTTTTTCAGGGCAGTATAAAAAAAATAAAAAAAACGTTTTTATGATCCGTATTATTAAAAAATAAATAAAATAACATTTTAGAGGTTCTGCAAGGTATATGTAAACTTATTACAAAAGTATAATGTAACAAAAATCATAACATTATTAGACCCCAAAATGTTGCAATGGTTATCACGTTCTCATGTTGCTATGGTTACTATGTCAAATCATCGCAATTTCATGACTCAGGACTATAATTTAGCGGGTTCACTCGCACATTTAAATGCTGTTATCACTCCTCAAACTTTACAGTGTGAATGTAACCACTGGTCCTCTAGAAGCATGAAAAACAAAACTATTATTTAGATCGTCAATAGCGCTCCCTTTAAGCCATCACTTACTTACCGCGTTCTGCACTCTCACTGAAACTCTCATCATAAACACTGAAGTTGTCCGCACTGCAGTGAATCTCTTATTTACATCACGTCTAGACTTTGTTGTTTATAAGGAGATTTTTGCGAAAGGATAAAGCTCGCGCTGATTCTGAACATTTTGAGTGAATTCTCCACATGGTGACTAAAACGCCTCTGATTTGCCACTGCGTTCATGCGCGTAATATACATGTCTGTGATTGGCTACAATGCTCAACGCTGAAACAACACTAACGTTAGCTCCGTTTCGTTTTTGAATAATAAAATATTGTGTCCTCCAGTGCCCGGACTCGACTGTACTCGGCAAATTTTCCGAGTCTAAAATGTCCGAGTCCGTGACAAGTCCGAGTACAAATTCACCCGAGTGCGTGACAAGTCCGAGTTCATTCAAAATTGGACTCGAGTCCGGACTCGAGTCCGAGTCCGAGTTCGAGTACCCCAACTCTAGTAATTTCACAGTAGTCATACACACAGGTTCGAAGCCCCCTACAGTGCACTTCTGCTAGGTATACATCCGCGCTAAAATATCAAGGTGAAAGTCATCATAGCTTGCGTAGTATAGACCCAGCTCCCAACCCAACTTTGAGAATAGATTAACGGCGATATTTTTTTTATCGCCCGATAAGAGTCTCACGTTAACGCCGATAACAGCCCACCACTATTTATAACAGTTGTCTACTTTCTACTATTACTTTAGGGCTCACTTTCATGTCCTTTCAATTTATATTTCTTTCAATGAATTATTTTGATGTTCTGAAAATTTTATTTCATACATTTTTCTTTCATGTCAGACCTGATGGAAGTGAAGGAGGAGAGTGAAGAACTGAGTGAAGTGAAGGAGGAGAGTGAAGAACTGAGTGAAGTGAAGGAGGAGAGTGAAGAACTGAGTGAAGTGAAGGAGGAGAGTGAAGAACTGAGCGAAGTGAAGGAGGAGAGTGAAGAACTGAGCGAAGTGAAGGAGGAGAGAGAAGAACTGAGTGAAGTGAAGGAAGAACCTCATGTCAAACCTGGAGAAAAACCTTTGAGTCGCTCAAAGACTAAAAATACATTTTTAAAGAAAAGAAGAGCCAAGAAATCTGTCACCTGCACTCAGTGTGGAAAGAGTTTCGCACGCAAAGATGGTCTTGAGCGCCACATGAGAGTTCATACTGGAGAGAAACCGTTCACATGTGAACAGTGTGGAAAGAGTTTTTCATACACATATAATCTTGATGTTCACATGAGGATCCACACCGGAGAGAAGCCGTTCTCATGTGATCAATGCGGCAAAACATTTCTTAGGGCATCAGAGCTGAAGACACACCTAAGAGTTCATACGAAGGAGAAGCCACATTCATGTTCTGTATGTGGAAAGAGTTTTTCACGGCTGCAAACTTTACATGCACATGAGAAAATACATACTGGTGTGAGAGAGTACGTGTGCTTTGAGTGTGAGAAGACTTTTACTACAGTGGACAGATTAAAACAGCACCAGAGAATTCACACTGGAGAAAAACCTTACAAGTGTTCACACTGTGACAAGAGATTCAGACGCTCACAACATCTGAAAACACATGAGATGATCCACACTGGAGAGAAGCCGTTTAAGTGTGATAAATGTGGGAAATATTTCAGTCGATCTTCACACCTTAATGTTCACATGAGGATCCACACCGGAGTGAAGCCGTTCTCATGTGATCAGTGCGGCAAAACATTTAGCTGTTCATCAGACCTGAAGACACACCTGAGAGTTCATACGAAAGAGAAGCCACATTCATGTTCTGTGTGTGGAAAGAGTTTTTCACGGCTGCAAACTTTACATGCACATGAGAAAATACATACTGGTGTGAGAGAGTGCGTGTGCTTTGAGTGTGAGAAGACTTTTACTACAGCGGACAGATTAAAACAGCACCAGAGAATTCACACTGGAGAAAAACCTTACAAGTGTTCACACTGTGACAAGAGATTCAGACGCTCACAACATCTGAAAACACATGAGATGATCCACACTGGAGAGAAGCCGCACACGTGTGATCAGTGTGGACAGAGTTTTGCTTTTAAAAGTCAACTGAAGCTACACATGAGGATCCACACTGGAGAGAAGCCGTTTAAGTGTGATAAATGTGGGAAATATTTCAGTCGATCTTCACACCTTAAAGGACACATGAGGATCCACACCGGAGTGAAGCCGTTCTCATGTGATCAGTGCGGCAAAACATTTAGCTGTTCATCAGACCTGAAGACACACCTGAGAGTTCATACGAAAGAGAAGCCACATTCATGTTCTGTATGTGGAAAGAGTTTTTCACTGCAGGGTAATTTACATAGACATCAGAAAATCCACACTGGTGTGAGAGAATACATGTGCTTTGAGTGTGAGAAGACTTTTACTACAGCAAACTCTTTAAAACTGCACCAGAGGATTCACACTGGAGAAACACCTTACAAGTGTTCACACTGTGAAAAGAGATTCAGTGTATTATCATCTCTGAAAACACATGAGATGATCCACACTGGAGAGAAGCCGCACACGTGTGATCAGTGTGGAAAGAGTTTCTCTATTAAAAGTGTCCTGAAGCGACACATGAAGATCCATGCAGTGGAGAAACCACATCAACACAGTCTGAAATCACGGTAAGTAGTTTATTTTCATGTGCTGAGCAACAAAGTCTCTTCTGTGTAAGTTGGGCACACATCACTCTATAGCCAAATCTCTCCTCTCCACCTATAGCCGTTGTGTGGGGAGCACAGGACACTTTGTTGATTGATTGATATCTATTAACTTGCGCTCTCTGACAGTAGGTGGCGCTCATGTAAAAGCAGAACTGTGGATACACCCTGTGGATGTAATGTAGTAATGCTAACTGTAACCATGGTATTGTGGCAGAAATAGTCAAATGTTTTTACATTATTCATTTCAGGGTTCGTACATCCTTTTGAGAGTAAAATTCAAGCACTAATCAAGAACTTTCAAGTCCTCCACACTTTTTCCAGCTCTTTATTTTTTTTAAATATTATCCAATTTTAATGTTATTTTTAATGTGATGACCAAAACCATGATTTGTTCATCCTTAAAAGATTGTTAAACTAAACATTGATTGTTAAACCATTTGTAAAACTAAATGTTTCAAAGTGTAGGAAAACAGTAGACCGAAGATTTAAAACTATAGTTATACTTAAAGAGTAAAGAGAATGGAATATTCGCTGGGATATATATACTCTCACCTAAAGGATTATTAGGGACACCATACTAATACTGTGTTTGACCCCCTTTCGCCTTCAGAACTGCCTTAATTCTACGTGGCATTGATTCAACAAGGTGCTGAAAGCATTCTTTAGAAATGTTGTCCCATATTGATAGGATAGCATCTTGCAGTTGATGGAGATTTGTGGGATGCACATCCAGGGCACGAAGCTCCCGTTCCACCACATCCCAAAGATGCTCTATTGGGTTGAGATCTGGTGTCTGTGGGGGCCATTTTAGTACAGTGAACTCATTGTCATGTTCAAGAAACCAATTTGAAATGATTCGAGCTTTGTGACATGGTGCATTATCCTGCTGGAAGTAGCCATGGGTACATGGTGGTCATAAAGGGATGGACATGGTCAGAAACAATGCTCAGGTAGGCTGTGGCATTTAAACGATGCCCAATTGGCACTAAGGGGCCTAAAGTGTGCCAAGAAAACATCCCCCACACCATTAAACCACCACCACCAGCCTGCACAGTGGTAACAAGGCATGATGGATCCATGTTCTCATTCTGTTTAGGCCAAATTCTGACTCTACCATCTGAATGTCTCAACAGAAATCGAGACTCGTCAGACCAGGCAACATTTGTCCAGTCTTCAACTGTCCAATTTTGGTGAGCTTGTGCAAATTGTAGCCTCTTTTTCCTATTTGTAGTGGAGATGAGTGGTACCCGGTGGGGTCTTCTGCTGTTGTAGCCCATCCGCCTCAAGGTTGTGCGTGTTGTGGCTTCACAAATGCTTTGCTGCATACCTCGGTTGTAACGAGTGGTTATTTCAGTCAAAGTTGCTCTTCTATCAGCTTGAATCAGTCGGCCCATTCTCCTCTGACCTCTAGCATCAACAAGGCATTTTCGCCCACAGGACTTTCGCATACTGGATGTTTTTCCCTTTTCACACCATTCTTTGCAAACCCTAGAAATGGTTGTGCGTGAAAATCCCAGTAACTGAGCAGATTGTGAAATACTCAGACCCGGCCCGTCTGGCACCAACAACCATGCCACGCTCAAAATTGCTTAAATCACCTTTCTTTCCCATTCTGACATTCAGTTTGGAGTTCAGGAGATTGTCTTGACCAGGACCACACCCCTAAATGCATTGAAGCAACTGCCATGTGATTGGTAGATTAGATAATTGCATTAATGAGAAATTGAACAGGTGTTCCTAATAATCCTTTAGGTGAGTGTATATGGGTCATTGACGAATAAGGTTTTTAAAAGTGTAAAAAAATAGAATGGAGATATAACTAGATTTGAAACCATTTTTTAGTTTACCTAGGTGTTAACAATAAGATTTTGTGGTTTGTACAATCAATTAACACTGTTTTTGTCATTTTTTACAAGATGGACAAAATTTGTCACCAAAAAAGTCATTCGGTTTAACCATGAATATATCTAAAATTATTCATTTGCAGATAATTATTCATGAAAAAAACTGATTTGACATTGATGCTGAGATAGTATATAGTGTGTACCACAGAAGAAATATTAAATAAAATTATCACTGATCTCATAAATGTAATCATTTATTGGACTACTCTAAACACTCCAACATATTCAAGTAAAACATTGCACAGGGAAAGGAGAAAAGGGGAAATGTAAAAAAAAAAAATCCTTATCTGCTTTATATTTGTATTATTGTAGTTCCTTTAGTTATTAAAAACAATATTATTCCATTTAAATATTTACTATATCGGTTTTACCGAATGACCAAGGCCGGTTATACCGAATGACCATGTCTGCTGCCCTTGATATTATGAATATTTAAGATAATAAACAGACACAAATAGCTTCAAAAGCACATTTTATTGTTAATATAATAGGCTATTAATGTAAAAAGTACTTCAAACATTAAAACATTTTGATAGTTTTATCAAGGGTAGTTTATGTTTTAAGGGTAGTTGAGTTTTATCTAGGGTATTCAGCGTGGTTGCTAGATTGTTGCTATGCAATTGCTAAAGTATTTGGGGTGGTTGCTAGGATGTTGCTATGTGGTTTCTAATGTACTCTGGGTGGTTGCTAGAGTACTCTGTTTGGTTGCTAAGAAGTGGCTTGGCAGCTGTCAATGATGCTACTCCAAAGGCTGCTTGCCAGTATGAAATAAACCAGCCCCAATGCCTCTATGACATTCGGATTTGAAGATATCCCTCTCTGTTTGGGTTGCTAGGGTGTTCTTAATGGTTGCTAGGGCGTGGCTTGATAGCTTCACAATGATCCTGAGAGACTGATTGGTTGCCTGAGTAAAATGAGCCCACCTCCTTGTCTCTATGACAATGTGCTGCAAAGATATCCTTCTGGGCCTTTTATAATGGCAGTCTATGTAAACAGTTGCTATGGTGGTCTTAATGGTCGCTAGGGTGTAGCTTAATAGCTTCATGATGATCTTGAAAGACTGACTGATTGCCTGAGTAAAATGAGCCCACCCCCTTGTCTCTATGACACTGTGCTGCAAAATCATGTTCAATACAAAATCCCTATGCAATTTACCATAGGATAAACATGCACAATCTAGGTTTTTGGGCATTCCCTTCACCATAGTATGTCTATGGGGTACTTTCAGGCACCTATATTATTGAATATAATAATATAAATAATAAAAACACTTCTTTCGGCGAGCATCTGTTCTTTTTTTAACAGGATCAGCATTGATCCTTGCCCAGAAGTGAGTGGCTTTTTACTTATTTGATAAAGGCATCTGCAAAGGTAAAATTCAGTCAAAATTATATAATAATATACTGTGCCCATTTTCTATTAATAAAATGTAGTATTTATTTATTCCAGATATGTACAAATATGACTAACATACATTGCTGTCATTCGATACAACCAGTAAGTCATTCGTTATAACCAAAATTTCGGTTTAACCGAATGACTTTTTTGGTTATAACGAATGACAAAATCTTCACTCAGAGCTAAAAGGCTGATATCTAGCTGCCTAGCTTGTTAGTTAGCTAGATAGCTACCAAAAGGACCATCAAACATTTTATATTTAGTAAAAGTTTTTTAAATATTACAACATTATCCATGTTTAATAGCGGTTGTACCGAATGACCTGATATTTGGGGACATGTGTATGAGCAAGTGAAAACATAAATTTTTCTAATAGTTAGTTACTTTGCTTCACAACCATGCGGTCCTTTGCAGGTGTCTGAATGATATCACATCCTGTCACATAATATTGACCACATGATTTGATCCAAAATGGAGCCCTTTATATTGGTTACTCCGAATGACATCAATGAAAATCATTTTTCCGGACATTCTTTCTCATAACAAAGCAATGACTTTTACACACCATTTTAATACCATTTTACACTATGTTGAGGGGCAGATGACGTGACGCCTGTTTTTTCTGTAACTAAGTGTAAATGTTTACTGAACTGCATTTCTCAACTAAAACAACACATGCCAGTGGGGCATAGAACATCATTTTATTTTAATATTATGATTTTGGGACGTAAAATGTATTTGGTGTTGTTCATATTTCAAGGTGAATAGCAAAATGTCCTGCGGTGTGACTGTAACATTGATGACTCATCAAATGTAAATATTAGTAAAATAAAGCAGATATGTTTGGAGCAGCTAATAAATGCCTTGGCATTATTTTGTATGTATTTACTTAATTAATTTAAGTTTTCAAAATGCTAAAAAGTACTAAAATAATATTTACAGTACATTTAGTTTTGAAACACAAATGCTGTCCTGCAGTGTGACATAGGATATTAGATTTTTGTACTGGCAGTTACATGGACAGCCATAGGGGTCCTTTAGTCAAGACCCCTACCAGGAAGTCCCCCAGATGTTTGGATGTGCTAAGGAGGTTAAAAGATGAGTGTTAGTCGCTTATTAATTTGATATATTTCATCATTTCTGTCAGACCATGAACCAATGTTCCCTCTAAGCTGCGGCCGCGCAGGCCAATCAAAGTGGCCGCGCAATAGATTTTTCAGAATGCGCAAACGATTATTTTTTTCAGGGGTTAAACATCTGAGCATCAAAGGCGATGCAGGCTAGGTAATAAACATTTAAAATACTGACATGTGACAACCAAGCTGGATGTACGTTAGAATATTTACATACCGTAAAACTTCAATTAATAGCCGAGTCCCAAATAGACGTCTCTTTTACACGCCTGGTGTGGATACAGGTTTGGATAAATAAAGGCCGGTCTCTAATAGAGGCCCGGTCTGTTTTTTAGTTTCGGGTTGTATTTAATCTTCTAAAACCCGTCAGATCGTCGGTTTAAGCCAGTTCTATGGTGCAGATTGCGCACGCAAGAGAGCCCTGCGCATCTGGGCGGGAGCTGTAAGCGCAAGCAAGGCAGGCAGAGAAAGTTAGCGCCGCGTCGCGTCTATGACTATTCGAGGTATCGCACACCGGACGAGAAGCGCCGCGTTGCGTCCATGACAACTCGAGGTATCGCAGACCTCACCAGACGCGCACTTTGTCAGTTTATGGCCAGCAATATAGTTATGTTTAAGGACATTGTGGAATGAAATTCAAATGACATGTTTTGTAACCTAGTTTGTTGCACAGTTATTAAATTGTTTATTTAGGCTACCTTTAGGAATAAATGCATGTCAATTTAATAGGCCTTTAATTATTGTTAAGTAGCCTACTGCATTAGCATTTTTCTTTCAATGAAGTTCCACTTAAATGTTTTACCTGCTGAGAAATGACTAAACATCTTGGATACTTTTATTTTATATATAGGCCTATATATCATTATCAGTCATAAACAGTGAACCAGTCATAACCTCTTTAAACCTTATTGAAACCTTATCAAAGATCTTTTAAGTTCAACTAAACTTGAACTTAAACTTAAATATCCCCATAAGTTGGGGATATTTTGGGAATATTAATTTATTTTTATCAATCAATAAATTCCACTAGAAACAAACCTTGTTGTATTATTTTAATTTAATACTGTGAAGCTGCTTTGATACAATTTGTATTGTGAAAAGTGCTATACAAATATACTTTACTTGACTTGACTTGACTTGACTTAAACTGACTGGTAAAACACCATCTTTAAAATGTTCCCAAAGTCCAACCATTATAAAGGATATTGAATAAATATCAACCTTGTAGACATATTGATGCATTTGCTGTCATCTCTTTGAATCCCCTATGGCTGACGCAGGCTCGTGGTCATTTTCTGCGCTCAGAAAAAAAAAAAATTGCTCAGTGCTGAAAAAAATTAGAGGGAACATTGCCATGAACGTGTCCATTTTTGATAGTCCTGTGGTGTGACTGATCTAGACTGATCTAGTTCGAGAAAAAATAAAAATATCTTTAAAAAAGAATCATATTCAGGTTTAAAACAATGAACTTATTCAGTTCCTGTAATGCCCAAGGTCAATCTTGTATAGCAATTACTCAAAATGGCTGCAAAAGTGAAAAAGTCCTGTGGTGTGACAGCCTGTCCTGTAGTGTGACATAATTAAGTCAGATGTCTAGCTAGATTCTAGACTGTTATCTTTGCAATATTAAACATAAATATAAATATATCTCTGTCTCTCTATATATATTAAACAAATATTGCAAATATATGTATAATATAGGTATATTATATATAATATTAAACATAAATATATATCTGTCTTCATTATACATAATATACCTATATTATACATATATTAAACTTAAATATATATCTGTCTTCATTTGTTTGTTGTATGTGTATGTTAACAGTCACTGATCATTGTTTTTAAAGTGATTTTTGTCAGTTTTTAGGCATGAGCAAAGAAAGGACAAGGAGGTACAGGGAAAGGTTAGCACAGGATGAAGTCAAATTTCTCTTGTTCACTGGAATCTTTGTTCAAAGAGCTGAACTGATGATTTTAACATGCTTTTAATTGTTTTAGCATGATTTTAATGACTTTCTCCTGAAAAACAAGATATTTGTTTAGTCTTTTAAGTTAAAAATAGGAATGAATGGTCTTTATGACTGGGTCAGATTTGACGCCTCCAAAATGTTAATTATTCAGTATGTCTTGTTTACTATGTTTTTAGTTCAAATTCATACACTAAGTAATAAGATTGTACTGATATGTTGCATTTTCATTAATGTTCAAATAGAGATGCAAATGAATGTGTTTGTTACAAAAATATTCAATACATTTCACCATAAATGTTCATACAGTGTTTCATTTCGTCCTGTGGTGTGACGGGATGTCCTGTGGTGTGACATCACTTCAAACACAATTAAACGACTTTTACTATGTTAACTAGCTTAAATGATTATATGCATTTGAAAACATTTAATAATATAACTATATAAAAAAATAATAAACATTTTCAAATATTTTTTCTCATTTTACACAATATTTCCACTGGAGAGAGTGGTAAAAGATGGCACAAGCAAAGAATATAATCAAAAAACAGCTGTGAAAAAAAAATATATGCAGAATTGTAATGATCATTCTTTAAGAATGCTTGTTAAACTTGAAACATACCTGATTTGTATTTGAAATTAATCATATTTCAATATTTGAATTTTATAGTAATGTCATGTCACACCGCAGGACATATTTTGCCTGGAGCTGTGAGAAAAGCTTAATAAATTACATAATGAGAAAAAAAAATCTGCTAACCTCTAACAATTTCAAAAACAACAGTATTTGAACTTTACAAATTCATACAATTCTCAAGCAATTTAGAACTTTGTTTTCAAAAATGCTGTTTCACCCTTATTTGTCAAATCATGCCAGAATAAAAAATAGATAAATGTATTAAATTTTAAGATATTTTAATCACGAATGAAATTGCTGTATTGGCCTTCGGACGGTTAAACCGAATGACCTTTTGACACTTCAAAATCTTTAAAATACCTTTATATGTAGTAAAATAAAAATTAAAACCTTTTGGATTCAGTAAAAGAGATCAAGTTGTACTACCTTACATACTCTGGATGTTATATATTTGTTTTTTTATTATTATTAAGGCCTTCGGACAAAAAAAATGACCCGTCACGTCATTGACCCACATTGTCAGAAAAGTAAACAAAACAATGAATACATCATCGCAATTACCAAGTCCATCTCATCTGGCATGTTATTAGAATTATTGATAATGTTTTCAAACTCATCTGTTTATATGACACATTAGTTACAGTTTCTGTTTTCATAGACGTTAAATGTAGGTTTTAAATCCTGCATTTAATAAAACTACTAGGGAGTGTTTTTATCACAGCTTGTAAATGTTTTAAATGAATGTGTATGTGTGTGTTTTGTAATGTATGATTTTATTTCTGTCAAGCTGTTGGTGAAAATAAGAGCTTGTTCTTCAGTGATTTAAAGGTTAAATAAAGGTTAATAAGTTACACAAAGGGAACACCGCATCAGAGTAAACAACACATGCATCTGAACGACGTGTTAAACTGTATGCTTGAGTTTATTTGAAGCGCTGAATATGAAGCATTTTCATATTTAGGAAAACTTGGCTTGTTTCAGCACTAGGAGATTTATGTTAGTTTTGTTTGTTGTGTTGTTGTGGCTTCGACAAAACCTGATAATCTTAAGTTAAATGTTCAAGGTCACTAGGTTTTCAACATGTGATTAGCTTTAGTACTTGGTCTGAAATATTGATTATTCCTCTCTCATCATGTCTGTTAGAAATGAAACTTGTTTGTTTTTAGCAGAACTGCCAGAAAGCATCTGGAAGGAGAGGACGGAGAGAACGCCAGTGATCCAGAACCTGCAGAATGAAACATCATGATACTGAAGAACAAAGAGGTTGGTGTTTATTCTTGATTCATAATTCATTCGTCATGATGAAGAACATGCTGATGCTCACCAGATTTACATTGTTTCATGACCAAACTAGTTATTTATAACACAAATTATTAAAATAGATCATAATCGTGCACAGCAGTTGTTGACCAGATTTGATGGGATTAAAATTTCTGTTGAACTCATCAGTGATCTTGACTTTGAGCTTCACTTTTCATTTCACATTTGTCTTTCATTTGAAATCTCACTTGATTTAATGTTTCTTTTAGACCTGATGGACATGAACGAGAAAGGAAAACAGAAGCCTAAAAAACTCTTCACATGTAAATCAAGTCTGTAGATTCACATGAGGATCCACAGCGGAGAGAAACTTTACACATGTGATCAATGCGGGAAGAGTTTCACTCGGGCCTTCATTCTAAAATCACTTCTGCCTTCTCATTCACCCCTCTTTCACACCGCAAGCGTGAGCGGCGCGTGAACGGCGCATCCGCGCAACTACATCGTCACTGCAGCAGCAGACTCCCGCGAGTATTCACACTGGAAGCGTAGTACAACGTCACAGCAGCGGCTGCAAACCGTGTTTGGCAGACAATATAACCATTTCAAACAATGGGTCAGTTCTTTCAACATTTTTGTTTTTATAATAATAAAACGAATATTAAAAACGAATATTAAAAAGTTTAAATGGGTAAATACATATTTGTTATACTTAATTTTCTTTTCTGGCATAATTGTTAAAACAATTCTGTGCAATTCTGTGCATTTTGAGCACGTTTTGTGTTAAATCACATTTATTTTGTCCATCAAAAGCATCAAAGGTGTGCTTTCACTTTAATTGAGCGTGAGCAGCACAGCAAAAAATAGACCGGACGCCGAAACCCCCGCTGCACTGCTGTTCACGCGACGCTCCTGCTTGACGCTCACGCGCTGCTCCTGCTCCCGGTGTGAATGCACTCATTGATTAACATGGACGCCGTAAAAATTATGCGCTGTTCACGTGCCGCTGATGCTTGTGGTGTGAAACCGGGGTCAGAAGAAGAGCACCTGAAAAATTACACTAGAAAAAAGCTTTCATGTTCAGGGAGCTGAAGAAGAGGCCGTAACACTTTCAACAGAGACGTGAATCTGAAATTCATTTTAACTCGTTCATTGTTTTTCAGAGATCTGTGTCATTAGTTTTATTTTTTATTAATTTTTGTACTTCAAGTAATGATTGATTAAACTCATTATAATTTCATCAACAGCTTGTTGTTATTGTCCGGCACGGATGAATAATGTCTTGAGGTGTATGTGTGGGCTGTCAGTCAATGCACCAGTGTGGATATTCACTGTACTTCAGAATTACAAATATGACCTCCAGGAATTATTTCCAAAATAAGAAGGAAAATGTCATCTGAACAAGTAACATGTCAGCCACTTTTATTCTGATCAACTGGTGATTAAATCTTACGATCGCAAAGTTAGCTCAGATCACGTCAAACCGTGCAAATTATTATCGTTATACTTTGTTCTAAAATTGTTAATGTTATCAACACTATGTGACTGTGTATTTAAGGCTATAAATGATCCGCCACCTGCAGCAACCTCACACGCAGAATAGCCTACTAGCCGAGACTCCTTCTTTATGTATACAGACGTGATGCAGAGACGAACCGCGGCAAGCTCGTATTTCCCGTTGAAACCTTCCAGTACCACTCAAATTAGAGCACATTAAAAGCTTACCGCTGTGAATCAGGCTACAGTAAGGAGATGAAAATGTTGTAGAGGTGGGTCTAAATGACAATTTTCACCTGAGATTCAGACCCAGACAGCAACCTAGTGCTACCAGATGTGGGCCGGATCTGGGCCGACACTATGTTGCTGTCTGGGAGCCAAATTACAAGGGGGACAAAGTGAGTTTAGAAAGATGGCAGCATCATTATTTTTTTGCTAGGTCTGTTAGTTATATCTGTTGACTTTAGCAATCTTTGTTGCATAATAAACAAATGGAGACAGTTGTCTTCAAAAAATGGGGAGAAGCACTTTTCATGTTTTTTTATTTATTTTTATTTTATGTTAGACCAAAACGACAAATAAAAATACATTTATAATGCTTTTTCCTCAGCGTCCATCTGTCTGGTGGCAGACGCCAGTATTTCACAATATGACATATAATATAAAACTTCCTTGCAAATGGCCCGTAACTAGACGGAGGCCAGAAAAACCCGGTGCATGAGCACTACCTATAAAAACAAAAGGCAGATTAGGTAACCTAGATCAAACTTTATTACATTCATGAATCAGGTATGATTGAGATGAATTCACCAATAGCCTACATCTTAATGCGGTGGTAAACAGACATCATGGCTTTTCAGATAGTAGAAAAATCTTGCATAGTACACAAAATCCCATGGTTTAAAATTAGGTTATTAACCGGCAAGTTATTGAGCTTATTGAATGGCTGGTTGATTTCCGGGTAAGATACACCACATATGGTGATGATCCATTTAATACATTACAATTGCAGGGGCTCGGCAGTGTTCAGCATGGTTAAACCGGTCATTTGCCCACTTTAGTGGGTAATCAGACAAATTGTGGGTTTGTGGGATTGGGGCGTGGCTTGGGAGTGGTCTGCGGGGGTCGGGGGTCATTTGCCCTCTATAGTGGGTAATCAGACAAAAAACGGGTTCATGGGACATGGACGTGGCTTGGGAGCGGTCTGCGGGGGTCGGGGGTCATTTGCCCTCAATAGTGGTTAATCGGACAAATAGCGGGTTCATAGGACGGGGGCGTGGCTTGGGCGCGGTCTGCGGGGGTCATTTGCCCTCAATAGTGGGTAATCGGACAAATAGCGGGTTCATAGGACGTGGACATGGCTTGGGAGCAGTCTGCGGGGGTCGGGGGTCATTTGCCCTCTATAGTGGGTAATCGGACAAATAGCGGGTTCATAGGACGTGGATGTGGCTTGGGAGCGGTCTGCGGGGGTCATTTGCCCTCAATAGTGGGTAATCGGACAAATAGCGGGTTCATAGGACGTGGATGTGGCTTGGGAGCGGTCTGCGGGGGTCGGGGGTCATTTGCCCTCAATAGTGGGTAATCGGACAAATAGCGGGTTCATAGGACGTGGACGTGGCTTGGGAGCGGTCTGCGGGGGTCATTTGCCCTCAATAGTGGGTAATCGGACAAATAGCGGGTTCATAGGACGTGGATGTGGCTTGGGAGCGGTCTGCGGGGGTCATTTGCCCTCAATAGTGGGTAATCGGACAAATAGCGGGTTCATAGGACGTGGATGTGGCTTGGGAGCGGTCTGCGGGGGTCGGGGGTCATTTGCCCTCAATAGTGGGTAATCGGACAAATAGCGGGTTCATAGGACGTGGACGTGGCTTGGGAGCGGTCTGCGGGGGTCGGGGGTCATTTGCCCTCAATAGTGGGTAATCGGACAAATAGCGGGTTCATAGGACGTGGACGTGGCTTGGGAGCGGTCTGCGGGGGTCGGGGGTCATTTGCCCTCAATAGTGGGTAATCAGACAAATAGTGGGTTCATGGGACCTAATATATACAGTATATATATATATATATATATATATATATATATATATATATATATATATATATATATATATACATATATATGTTGTTTTATGGTGCGTAATTTTAAACACCTTTACCTAACCTGAGAATAATTAAAATAAGGTTAAAGTAAGTCAAATCTGTCCTAAATAATAAGCATTTTGAATTTCCATACTTACAATATTTAGATCACAGAAGACTTCTCCGTGGTCAGTTCAGCTCAATCTTTTGTAAACAGAGACTTATGGCAGGCAAGTTTCTTAATTTAAATTATATATATATATATATATATATATATATATTATTAAATACAGGTAAACTAGTTTACATAAAAGTTACTAATATATAAAATAAAAGTAAATCAAAACCAAATAATTTACAAGCTTTCATCTTCATGAGGCGCAATGGCAAGGCATCTAACACTGGAGAAGCCGTCCTTGTTGAATCAGCGTCTGACTGGACATTTCATTCCAGCTCTTTTTAAAGTCCATCAACTTTTTGACATCTTCAGAAATCTCCTCCTGGAAACTCCCTAAAACTTGTTCATTGGTAATCCTCTCCTTGAAAGGACTTGGTCATTAAAGCCTTTGCCTCTCCGTCCTCCTTCTTTTGGACCTTTTCTTCATCGCTTTATCTTCTGTATCTCGTCTGCAACACACAGACGGTAATGATTGCATTTTTCTTCTTTATTTGGCAAAGCTCTTACTAATACATTTTCAATTTCTCTCTACTCTGCCGTATGCTTAATAAATGCTTACAACATTCAGTGAGGTATGTTTTTCTTTATAAACCATTTTCTCAATAAATGATTTTACAACAACAATTGCAGTGTTTTTCTTTATAAAACATGGTTACAATAATTAATACAAGTGTCTTTCATTATTTAACACTTTCTTTTAACAACTCCTGGTAACTTCTTTTATAAAACCACTTTTCAATAAGGTTACAACTGTGGTTCACTGCCAACACGTCAGCACTTCATATACCAAAAGACATAATCATAATAGAATAATTGCATATTACATAACAGCCCCTTCATGCAATTTTTCTATTTCACAATTATTCTTTTATTCTCAAACTCAGGTACTGCATGTAACATTGTCTGTTTTATCATACTTTCTTAGTTTAGGGACTGTTCGTTTTTTATTTAAGGGGCCACCGGAGGAGTTTTGAGATCTGTTGTCAAAAAAGACATGACCCTCCCTTCGCCAGCAATACATTTTTCTATGACCCTCCAAAATGATTGTGAAAAAAGGCATGACCCTCCCCGATAATTTATTGATAGCGTACTGGTTTGCGCTTGGCAAAGATGTTCAGATAGCCATTGTTTGTTTTTTTTTTGTTTTGTTTTTTTTAAACCATAAACTCTTGCTTTCTCATCTTACTAAGGCTGTAACGATAGACCAAACCTTGAGATGCAAATTAGCTTTTGCTATACTCTCTGTGCAATACATATTTTCCAGTTTTGACTGGGATCATGTTTTTTTTGTACTGTCCCTATACAAATAAACTTATAACCTACGATTCGGTTCGTATCACGTTTTTTTATTTTAGATTTGAAAAAAATCATGTTTTCGGTGACTCGTTCAATATGTGGGTGGCGCTGCCAACAAAGCATCTAAAAGCTGTCACAAAGAACCGGCAAAAGTAATGATTATTAATATGTCAAATATAGCAAGGAGATTTTAATTGTTTATTAATAAACAAGTGTTTTCTGTGTCGACTGCAAAGATGAAGCTGACGATGCGTCGCGATCTTCTCAGAACGCGCCAGAGAGAAATGCACATTTCATAAGCAGAAAGCAGTTTTCCTTCGTTTTGAATTGTTCTGTTTAAAAGTAGACATTTCAAGCTTTCTATATATTTCTCAGGTCTGTGAGGCAAGTAGCATACCTTACGCTGGTGAGTTTCGGTTCATTTATGAGACAAGAGTCCAGTTCACTCGCCCACGCCTCCGTGTCATTATTATCAATTTTCTAATATATTTACTTCTTATTTATTAAATCCAGATGAAACATTGATTAAAATTAAGATACAATTAATAAAAAAACGAAATTCACTTTAAAGAAAGGCTTTGTGCTTTCTGTTTGAGGTCTCTGTGAAATTTTTAAAGTCGCTTTCAGAGCAGTCATGTCCGTAATGGAGAACTGTCACGCCCTTAACATTGTTTTTTTTTCTTTTTTTCACATAAATGCGAACACGAAAAATAAAATAAAAATAATATTTTATGTTCTGTGGAGGCCAATCTTTATTCATCCATATATATCTTTGGGTATATATCTTTTGTTTTGCACAGTGTATTTTATAGAATTACTAAAAAATATTTTGCCACTTAAAAGTTAAAGATTTTTTGTGTCACGTCACATGTGTATTTCCCTCATATTAAATATAAAACGCATGTGTAGACTGATATTTTTCTAATGTCTTGACTCCTTTCAGACGTTTCAAAATATTGGTATTAAATGCATTTTCTGAGAATTTATATTTCAAGTTTTGACTGCAAATGTCAGTCCATAACACTGGAATCGCCCAATTTTAACGAATTTATCCTCAACTAGTTTTTGTGGTGTAGGTCTACGTATTTTATTATGTTAACTTAAATAATACTAATAGTAATTTAAAGATGTGGTAGCCCTACATCTTACACATCGTGGAAACAAAATAAGAATGGAAACTAAAATATGGTATCGCGCTACAGCGCACATTCTCAGCAGTTCTGGCGCCTCAGTCCCAATACTGTAAAACTCGACGTAGGCTACATTCACATCAAATGTTAATGCAGCGGTAGAGTTACACTCACAGGACACTGTGCACTTATTTGCAATCACAAAAGTTCATTATATGCTCGTGCTTTAAAGCTTTGCCGGGTAAACATTTCTTTGGCATTCTGTTCTGACATGATGCACTTTTTCTAAGCGCGAACTGAAGTGCGCGCGCACTGTCAAACAGCGCCAAACTGGATTTTTGTTGGGTCAGACCCATCTGATATCGAAGGGCTGATAACGCGAGATCAACATGGAGCTAAATGGAAAAAAATAGCACCAAACAAGCCACTTTGAAATGTTGCTGTTTTCATGAATATAAAAGTTGGGTGACCCTCCCCCTAGACTAAAAAAAGTTGGATGACCCTCCCCTCAACAAAGAAAAAAAATATGTGACCCTCCCCTATTTTCCTCCGGTGGCCCCTTCCATAAATACCGAACGGTCCCTTAGTATATATTTGTCCTGACTCTGTTAGGACATTCATCTGAAAAACATTCATGTAATGTTCCACCCAGGGTCGTTCATTTTTTCGGCTTCATTACTTTACTTTCAATTATTTTTCCCTGTACTAAATCTCCAGAAGGCCAGGTGTTTGTACTTTGTTTTATTATGGTCAAATAACATCCAAATTTACTTCACATCAGTCTACCATTAGTAATCTCATGATAACATGCTCCAATCAATTGTCCCTTAGAGTCTTCACACAGAAAGGTACGGCCTTTTCCTTTAATCAGACAAATCTTGCAAAAACTGATCATTGGAATTAAGGATTGGGGTATTACTACCTTCCCTTGGGCCGCTTGTTTCTTCTCAATGCTCAGATGAGACAATTGTGTATGGAGCGTTTGATCTTGTCTCTTGAGGGACTCCGTCAATGTTTTTGTCTATAAGATAAAATACTTCATCAAATTTTATCACTCTTATTACATCCATGGTATATTTACCATAAAACTCATGTATAAACAGCTGGTCGTCTTTAATCCAGTCTAAATGTGCACCTAAATCATTGTAAAATTCTTTGACCTCTGGGTGAAGCATTTTCAACGTTTCTATATCTCTCAGACACATCGGTGCTAAAATACATTATCAACTCGAATGCTTTCACACAATATTCCATCAATCCATCACTGTCATTATACCACATATATTCTTCACTTTATCAAAACCATTCTTTACATAGGTCTGCCATCTCAAAATCAGCTTACTGTACAAATAACATTTTAAAGACAACTCATGCATTCATCATCTCTACTTGCAATCCAGCACTTCTGATGTCTTAACAACAGTCGTCTTCTTGCAGTTTTTCTAAAGTCCTATAAATACATTATAGTCCAAAGTATATTGTCCCATTTCACAACTTCATATACTTCAGCTTCTTCACATTAATTACAATGTTCAATGGTTATCAATGAATAAAGTTATATTTGTTCTAGATATAATAAATGTATATCTACCAGTATGTTGTGCATGCCATGTTCCTCTGGGCCTCTGAAAGGTCGTGTAAGGGTCAGTCTGCTGTATATCATGTTGAGATGTGCTGGTCCCTCAAGTCTCTAGTTCTCTATGTTATTAGACACATGTTGCTTTGTACAGTCTCACAACATCTACTCTCTTAGAGGAAGGTTTTACTGAACGTAAGTCAATGTCATAGGATTTATTCACGGCCCTTTTACATTTCTTTGATAATTTACATATTCCAAAAAAGAAAAATTATTCTGAACATCTTTCCTAAACCAGACAACTCAAGAATAATCAAAACACTATTGTGAGTATATTTAATTTCATTCGAATATTATTTACCACTCAGTGGTAACGTGTTTTTTTTTTCTTCAATTAGCTTTTTCTTGCAGTTCACCCTGAAGAAGGCTGTTTGTGATGCTACGCGTGGGTTTTTTCCCCCATGTCTTTTAAATTTTCTGCCTTGGATTTCCTTCAACTACATTTCAATGAATTCCCGACCCCAAAGAGCACCTTCAAAAACGTTTTTTGAACTCCTTGAGCACCCTGGACATTTTTCTCTTGTTTTATGTGTTAGAAGATTTTTCTCTTTAAATAGGGCTTTATTCCCCTTCTAAAACTCTACTAACACATATTCCCCTTCTGTTAAGGGTTTTCTTAACTCGTATACTTACAGTGTTAGATATCCAAGCCATTGCCAACAAATTTACATTATTTGTTTACAGCCTCATTTACTTGCTCTGCCATGTCCAGTCTCGTTTCATATTTATCTTTGTATCATATATGACGCATGTTACTGAACACTTTTACTCACGTTCAATTTTGCTTATTTTATTCTCTTTAACCTCGCTCCATCCAGAGACACGCTATCAGTAGTTTTATTACCCCATAAATCTGCATTCTTGCGCTCTCTCGCTCTCTCTCTCTCTCTCTCACACACACACACACACACACACTAGAATGAGTTTGTTCTGCTCCGTTCTAGGATCTTTAACGCAATTATCACAAATATAGGTAAGAAACCTATTTCTTTATATCGTTTCACTTTTTTTAAATAAAAGAGCATATTAGAAGTATTTTATACTCTTTCTTTCTTTTTTTCTTGGTCTTTAATTAGTAATTTTACATTATTGGTAAAATACAATGTCTTTTTCTTTAAGGTAATTCTACCTTCCTTCCTTTCTTATTCCACTAATATCAAATTTTTCTTACTCCAAAGCTCATTTTCTCAAACCATACTGTATGTTTATCAACTTTAAAAAAAAATACTTTATCTTTCTTAGTAATTAAAACCTTAAAAGGTTTAATTGATAATAATATGTTTAATTTACATTGCGCCTTTCCCAAGCTCAAGGACGCTTCACAGTAACAGTAAAGAACAAACAATCAGTTCATACTTGTCCATACAATTACAAAACAGAAACAAAAACAACACTATATAAAGTTATATTAGTAATACTATTAGTAACACTATTTAGTAGTTAACTTCTTATCATCCAATTTTATCTACACAACCTGACGTTTGTCTTTATATTGTTTATTTTTCTCTTTCTCTTTTTTGATTTACATTAGTTAAATTATTATAATTTAATGACTCCTTAATCTTTTCATCCCAACTTATGTCCTTATGATTTGCTCTAAAGAAACTTTTTAAAGTTTCTACTGCACATTTTCCAGTTATATTACTTTCTGGTGCATATACCGCAAAGCTTTGTGCAAAACAGTTTGTTTTCCAGATAACCTCTAACTTTCCTCTAACAAAGTATGTTATATTATCAACCCTAATGTTCTCGGGTCTAAAGCATTCTGTCAGTAACTCCTCTATTGCTTTTATAAAGGGATTTACAATAGTGTCTTTATATTTACCAAAAGACTATCCACTGCTACTAATATATATTTATTTTCCTACTTTAACCTAGGATTTAAGGTCCAGCTATTTACAATCAACACCATTGGTCGACTCTTTCTGGTTTTGTTTTCCCTATTAATATAATTATCTATATTATCATTTTTAGGTTTACAGAATATTTCCTATCATCGTGTATTTTCTTAATACAACTGTCTCATTTTCTTTAATTATGATTCTTCTTCTTATTCTTGCTAATTTATCTACTTCTTTGTTTCTTAAAGCTATCTCTGTGTTTCACGTTGAATGTTCATGCTGATAAATCACTGCTAGGTCCAAATTCCTCACTGGATCATTAATCTTCTTCCATAAGTCACTATGTTCAACAGGTTTTATGTTAAACTTAACAAACCTGTTCTATCTCCAAATGTCTAAGTTTTCATTTAAACTTGTCTCAACCTTTTTGCTCTCCGTTATAATAATAACTTGTGTAGCATTTATTTATTTTAGCCTTTCTAGTGCTTTTAATACAACTTCTACATAGTGAGTAGTACCCAGGACTAAGCCCCTGTCTCTTATTTCTTCACACTTTTTATGTTTTATAATATACACCCAGTGAGCATTATACTCTTCAAGAGTCTTTGATCTATCTGTATAAACTATCGTACCTTTAAATACATTCATATTTCTTCTGTCACATTTTTCTCTCTTTATTTAATATCCTCACATTTGGATCTAAATTTATTATCCTATACTTGCTCAAATAATTTTGTGTTTTTGCATTTTATAATTATATTTAGTTTAATGCCCCATTTATTGTTTTATCAGTATTAATTTGTCTATTCCTTTATTTATTTATCTAATTTATTTTATCTTGCAAGACCTGGTAATTCTGCATATCTTTTACTAATATCTGCCAGTTTCTTCTCTACAGAAAGAAATGTCTTTTCTGGATTTTCCCAGCTTAAATACTTGATTCATATTGGTATATTGCTCTTCTTATTCCTTGCTATTAATTGATAACCAGTTAAATCTACATCTATAGCTCAACCTCAAGAAAGAGCCTTCTCCTCATCTCTTCCTTGAAGTGTTTTTTTCCTGCCTATTCACTACAACACAATTTATTAGTCTTTTATTGTAGCATGCATTAGTCCATCTTTCTGACTAAATTCAGGAATTATATCTCTCATATCATTCATAAGCCCCTTTACTTTTTGTATCTTTCTGTCTCTGGAGTTTTATGGTTCAATCGCTCTTTCATGGATTGCTTAATTCTTTTGTTTTCCTACAGATCCCTAAGATCCTAAATTTAAATACTTCACTTTTATATTGTATATTCACTCGCATATATGAATTTTTAATCCAGCCTCGGCAAGCCAATTAACTTAAAATCTTAGTAACCTTACTCTATCGGTCACATGTATTTCATCCTCTATTAATAATCATACACTTAATAGTGGAAGTTGGTCTTTAGATGCATTAACTAACATCTCCTTTCATTGTGAATATTTCGCCTTTATCCCTGTTAAACTTCTCACATTGTCAATAGCTTTTAGCTTTTGTTATAGCTATACCAACTTAATCAATGTTATAGCTTCTCAACTTAAATTCACATTTTTAGATGTTTTAATTATACAATCTGTATAAGCGCTGTGGTCTTCTCTTAACCATTTTGATCCTATCTGTTCTTCTGGCTGCATCTGTTAACTCCAATCATTTTTCTTTGTGTTTCGAACTCCGGCTGTCTGACTGGATTCCTCTCCTAACAGAAGTCAAAGGTCTCCTTCTATCATCCTTTCTCTGCTTTGCTTCTCTCCTAGTTCTCAGATATCTCTGAGTTTAAGAGCTTTATTGCTCGCTGACTTTTTTATTATTTCCAGCATTCTCTTTAGTCTCTTTATTTCTGATTTTTAATAGTTTTATTTTTTTTCTCTCTCTTTATTCTTCTCGTAAATTCATAACCTACTTAAAATATGATTGCTTCATATTATTCAGTTTTCCTGACTTTAACCGTCCCTCTTTTCTTTAGCTATTTTTGAAGCAGGAGTGATCGGCTGTTTTCACTTGCCCATAAGTCTAGTCTCTGTCAGGAACTTTCTCCCTATCCCAGTTTCTTATCAGCGTTCTTCTCACTGCTAGGATTACTATGTAGTTCCTTTAACTTCTACGTTTAGTTGTTCTTTTCAACGGCAATTTATCTCCTTTTTTATTTTGTAGTCTTTTTCATATCCCTAACTTTGTTTCAATATTTTTGTTTTCACTATATTTCGACCTGAGCGATTTTGTGTTCGTTTGTGTGATTGTTTCGTCAAGTCAGAAGGTAAAGTCAGTTTGAGATCAGTGAGGGGAATTGATATGGGAATCAATCTCATATAAATCAATTGAAAATCAAATAAATCAAAAATCAAGTGTCATACTGGAACAGAGACTGCTAAATGCTTTACATTGAGCCTATAATGAGCCACGTGAGACATTAAATTAATACTAATAAATATGAATAGAGGAACAATAGTGCAACTCTTTGGAACATAACTATTCCCTTAGTTCCCATAACTATTTGGAAAGTTGTATGATAATTTTCAATTTCTGTGCATATAAATATATACATAAATTCTGTGCTTTATTATTTTAATGATCTAACTACTGTGTGTACAGTGATTAATATAGTTATCATAAGATCAAACTAGCTATATTTAGATTAATTTGGAGATTATGCTGCTGTATTTATCTGTAGTGGTTGAGGAAGATGAGTGTCATTGTTTTTGTGTTATTGATATTTTATCCATGTCATAGTGTGAGAAATAACAGTATTGTCTTTCAGTTTAACAGGCTTTTATCATGTATCCAGACTCAAATAATGTGTTTCTAACAGCAAACACTCAGAATAAAGTGAGATGATCTGCTGATGATCCTGAATGGCTTGTTGAATGAGTGTTGATAGTCTGAGGCTCATTAATATTAACAGATCTGCTGAAAACACTCTTTATTTCATGACAATAGTTCCTGTTTTCACCTCATTTATTATGCTGATGTCTTCAGATCTCCTGTAAATTGACACTTAAAGCTCATTTCATTGGTGTCAGCAGACTGAGGGGATTTGATGGTTACTATGTAGCCTATGTTTATTTCTGTTTATGCTTTTTTGAACTGTTTTTCTTACCATTATTTACATTCAGAATAATTTCATTACGTAATTGATATTCTTTTACCAATAAGTATAAAAAACAAACTCAGTAACTGATATATTTTTTTTTTAGTTTGGGCTGATCAGCTCCTCCAACTAAAATTTACCAAAATTGAAGCCCCTCCCATGTCAATCACATCATCAGATAAGCTCCTCCCACTGTAATTCTCCAATAAATGCTGTAAATTCCCATCGGCTACAAGTGAAGACGAGCATCAGAGCATCAGGAAGAGCTGAAATCTGCAAAGACTGAGTTTATTAAAGAGGACAGTGAGAACATGAGTGATCCAGAACCCTGCAGAATGAAACATCCTGAAGATCCTGAAGAACAAAGAGGTTGGTGTTCATTCTTCATTCATTCATGATGCACTCTAAAAAATAAAACATTGGGTCAACAACAAAAAAAATATGTTAACGTTTTCCACTAGAATTTTTACGTTAAGACTGCTGGCAGAATTACATTAATTCAAAGCGATGTTTTGAGTACGGTGAATTACCTTTTAGGTAATAAAATAAAATGCATTTCTAAGTAACATAAACTTAATTATTTTCAACATGAATGCAAGTAATTAAGTTGATCCAACATAATGTTTCAAGTTAGGTGAAGTTTTTTGGCCACAATAAAACACATTTCTAAGTAACATGAACTTAATAATTAAGTTGATCTCTTCAAGAGTTAAGTTGAGCCCTTTTGATTTGATTTGAAGTTGATTACTCTTTTAAACATAGGCTACAATGTAACATTCATCTTTTAATATATTTCCCTTTCAAAACATTTAAATGAACTGTATTACAATTACTGTCCTTTCTAATACAACGTAAAGCATACATTTTCTTAGAAATTAACTTGTGTGTACTTATCACTTCAAATCAAACATTCAAGTGAAATGTATGGTCACTACACTGTCATTGGACAGGCGCGCACACACTGTTAACAATATCATTGGCTGTGTGACAATCTGTCAATAAAAATCAGCTTTTTTGTTCTCCTCTAACACTTTTTTGTTCTCTTCCGATCTACATTGATCTCATAAATTGCCTCTGTGAAGTTTGAACACAGAAAACATTTAATCACTCGATGTTCGTTTTGTTCGTTTATTTAAAGGGTACATAACATGTACAGTTTCACCTAATCTCATGTTAATCTTGAGTACCTATAGAGTAGTAGTGCATCCTTAATATCTCAAAAAAGTGTTTAGTTTTATTAAATTTATAAAAGAAAAATACAGCTTTCCGATTCTCTCCGGAAAAAGCCGAGGTCCTGGAGGCGGAGCTATAGAGTCAAGCGGTAGTGCTTGATTTCCAGCAAAAGACAGAAATCTGATCCAGCTGTACTTACATGAATGGGGTCTTTTATCACTGGGACCACTCCACGTTTTAATAGCAAACGATTTGCAAATCCAGCGTCGACCTGAGCCTTGTTAATAAAACATTCGTCACTGAAATGGCCAGAACACACAACCGCACTTGGTACACTCCGTTGCTGCCCCGGAAAAACAAACTGCATCCACTGTTCCTGTAACACTGGGTTCTTTGGAAAGCTGGACATGGTAAGCTTTCCCTCACATCCAAAAACACACTTTTTTGGAGACATTCTTGAACAAATCCTATGCAGCGCTGCCGATGATTTCCTGTTGAAGCGTGTTGATGTGCGCGGTCTCGCCCTCCTCTGGTCGACGTGTGCGCGGGCACGCTTTTCCGAGAGAAATGCTCATATAAGGAGTTCCACTCTTATCTACGTCATTAGATCCACGATAAAAAAAAAACCCAGCCGAAACTTGTACCAACCCGGAAGTAAGATTTTCAGCACAGAAATTCTCCGTTATTCGTCCAAAATATTTTTTAAAAACTTTGCCCATGTTTAGCATGAGAATCCATCTCTTTAACAGTGTAAACAACTCTGAATACATGAAACACCATGGTACCCCCCCCTTTAAAGTGTGGTATATGCAGCTGAATGTGTGCAACGCTTTTCAGAGAAGATAAGGCAACGTTATTTTAGTACAATTCACACCCAGCGCAGCGGTAACTCAGGGAAAAAAATCTCTGAATGCTTCACGTGAAACTTCGGTCTTACCACCGTGTCAATTCTCTATTGATTTTGTAATATCAATTTTGATTAACGTTAATTTGCGCGCGCGAGCGAGCGAGGGAGGGAGGGAGGGAGAGCAAGACAGTTTGAAGACTGTGAGAGTGCGCGCGCGTGGCCTGAGGTCTCTCTCTCTCTCTCTCTCTCTCTCTCTCTCTGCCTGTTCTCTCAGTAACATGCTCAGGCAATAAAACAATAAAATGAAATTTGGAAAACTAAAACGGAGTCCATAGGGCCCTACATAACTTCGACTGGTTTTGAGCAAAGTATCTAAACAAATAGTGTAGCTACGCAATCAGTGACAGGCTACAGCTACTAGCTAACTTTACCTCGGTACACAGACTCCCAGCAAACACATTTCCATTGTGGCAACGTCTCTGGCACGTTGCGTTTCTGCTATGGCAACGTCGTTGTCTACGTGCTCGCAACATTGTAACAACGTAGAATTGTAAGACGCGACAGGGCTGTAGCAACGTTGTTGCGCGACATTCAGCAACTGAGAGACGACGTTTTTACAATATTTTTAAATGGTGTATTTTGTTAAAAAAGTATATAGTTTTTATCGTTTATTGTTTATCTATATTATTATTATTTAATGGGGCTATCAACACCTGCAAGTGTAGCCTACACTTTGAAGAGTAAAAATGACAGAAGGTTTTGTTAATTCAACTTTATTAAAACTGCATATAATCAAATTGCACTTCCAAGTCATAGCCTACATTTGTGAAAAAAAAAAGAAAAAAAAAAGAGATAAACGAATATTCAAATTTATTTGAAGTATAATAAATAAAACATAAAAAGCAAAGGCAGATCAGAACATTTAATGAACAAAACCGGGTCTGTATGGCGGACAGTAGCCGAAAGCAGGTGTCACCGGGGAAACATCCACAAATCCAGAGGAGCAAAGAAACGAATGAGACTAAATAGCAGAAAAATCAAACGAAAAACTAAACAGTGCGAGCGATGCTATTAATCACATTAGAAATTAAAGTTGTAGGTTGTGTTTGATAGCTGAGGTAGGCTAAACGCAATACTCGAGTATCCTGGCTCGATGAATGAGAACACAATGAGCCCAACAACAGGTGGTTGGAATTTAAAAGGCTGATTTTCCCGCTTCAGGGCAGTGACGAGTACATTATGTAGTCCAGTGGTTGTCAAGACACCCTAGGCTCAACCTTAAGCAATGGCCCTGAACGGTGGTTTAATGTCAACATTGTGACAACGCTGTAACAACCTTCACTACACAACGTAGTTATAGCAACCTTTTGGCCATGTTAAAACGTTGTTAGAAGGTTGGCTACGTTGTGCCAACGTTCTGTGTTTGCTGAGCTAGGCCTAACATATACTATCAACACAGCTCAAATTTCAGAGTAAGGACTTCCAGATTTCGGTATTCGGTTACAGTAGGCTATCATCAACAAAATCCTGAGCGAATGTGAATATGTGTAAGCATAAAATGACTTACCATTCACCACATTCCGCTTCAGCGAGTTTCAGCTGTGGCCACACTCGTCTAAACATGCGCAAGGAAACTAGGGGCCGTTTATACGTCATCAAATTGTTTTTTACATTAACAGAACTTAAAATTAAATACATTTTTGATTAACAGAAAATGTTAAACTCTAACAAGTCATGATAGCATATTTAATCAATAGGCATAACTTGTGTGTCATCCCATCTCAATAAATAGCAATTACAAGTAAAAAGTCTAACAGTATTTTAGAACTTGATTTTTTTAGTTCACAACAATATATATATATATATATTTAAGACATTAAAATACATAAAAGTTTCGGTGCATAGGACGACCTATATCCACGATCGCTCTCCATGGTTCTGACCAAAGAAGAGCGCTTTGGAATCTCCATTACGCATCATACCTGGGCTGCATTTTCCGATAACGTTACTCTTAGCGCGCTACGAAGACTCTTAAGATATAACTTAACTAAAGGTATACTACCACTAAAGGTATACCATTGCTAGGCGTCTTCAGGGCTATCATCCACTCGCGAGGCAGAGGCGCTGAGAGGCAGAGGCGCTGGCGCCCTCCTGCGGCGCTGTTTTTGGTAAAACATGATTTTGACAACTTCATTAAGTTTTGTTTTGTAGAAAACTCTTTTTAAAAGATTTTCGTTTTGTATAAATTGTATCTTAATTTTGATCAATGTTTTATCAACAAATTGCCCGTATTTATTAAATAAGAAGCAAATATATAGCAGGCAATGTAATAAGGTGCCATGCAGCACAACTTGCATTTTACGTGAACTGGAGGGCGCCGAAACTCAGCTTGTGCCTCACAGATTTGAGAAATATTGACTATCTATTACAGAAAGCTTGAAATGTCTACTTTTAAACTAAAATATTCAAACCATAATAGGCTATTCAAAATAAATAGGCTACTCTCTGATTATCCATATGAAATGTGCATTTCTCTTTGCAGCGACACAGAAAACACCAATTTATTACTAAACAAATAAATGTCTCCTTGCTAATTTAGACACATTCATAATCATTACTTTAACCGGTTCTTTGTGGCAAGCTTTATGCGTGCATGCGGTCATAACGCTTATTATTCTGTACCAGCCTATTTAAGTAGCCTAATTAAATTAAAATAAAGGGGCGATTTGTCCACAAATGGCTTAAATGAACAACTACAAGTCGACTAGAAAAAAAAATTAGTCGAAGGCAGCCCTTATTCCACATGTTTTCGAACCAGCAGGCCATTCTGGATTGAGCGAGCGACCCTGCGGAGAGCGAGCGGAGCGGGGTATTCAGAAATGCGCTCTCCGCTCACGAGCTCTGATCGGAAACTAACTCGAACCACTGTCTGCTGAACTTGCGCAGAAACATCAAAATAGACGCAGCCAGCTTTTTAAAAACTAAACATTTAGACTATTTTAGTACACTGAATTTATTTTCAAAAATACGGAACAAAGTGCGTTTCGTATCAGTTCAATACGGAACAAGACTTTTATGTGTCAAATACGGAACGATTCCGTATTATACGGAACGGTTGGCAACCCTACTGTCACCTCGCCTTAAGTACCAGATCAGGGGCCATATTCACAAAGCATTTTATCTTACCACAAGGAGTACTCCTAAATCGCAGTAAAAGATTTTAGCTAGGAGTTTTCTCTTAAAAGTTATTCACAACGCCTTTCAGACCTACTCTTAGTAAAAAAAAATGACAACTCCTAAACCAAGAGTGAGTCTTTGTTGCTATGGATGACGTCATTACTTGCACGAGCTTGACTGGAGTGACCACCTTGATAACGCGGGAATGATTCCAAACACCTCCCCTATGATGATGAGTGACAGGTCTGAGAATACGTGCGCTACACAAGTAGTGCGAAGGACGGAAGATGATGAATAACTGAATAAATAGCCTAAATGAATAAAGAGTAAGGCTAAACAAATAGCCTATAGCCTAATGAAACATATGGATTGATGCAATATATTTGCAATATTATCGAATTAATCTGTCACTATGCCTCTGCCTACGTTTGCAAAGAGAAGAACATTTTAATTTGATTCACAATGAAACGTTACAATTAGTTTACATGCAATGAGTAGCCTAGTTTTGGTTGTTGTTGGTGGCGTTATTGCATCTCTAGTTATGCCTACAATGCAAAATTGTTCCCTCGCGATTGAAAGCTCCTGTAGCCGCCGCATACGCATTTCAAAACATCGCAACGTGAAATGCCACAAAAAGCGGTTTGTGAATAGGTCTTAGTGAGTTAGGAGTCCCCTCGACTTCTTTTAAGCTGTCCCAGGCTTAGGTGCTACTTTTAGAGCTAAAATGCTTCGTGAATTACTCTTAGTCAAAAAAATTAGGAGTCCTAAAGTTACGAGTGACACGCCCGTTATTTTTAGGAGTTGCTCCTAAATTCGCCAGTTAGGAGCTACTTTTAGCCTTAAAATTCTTTGTGAATACGGCCCCTGAACAAAAGGGGTTATACAAATGTTGTTTAGAGTTGTTTGGGCCAATCCATGTACCCCAGGGGGTAGCACCTGGTTTCAGGAGATATCGTAAAGAGATATCAGCCAGAGAGGAGAAACAGGATTCTCCTAAGTTCTCAATCTTTTGCTGCAATGAAATTAAGACCATTTTACCAATCACACTGCGACACTTAAAAATGATACCAGACATGAAAAGGAAAAAACAACATATTCACAAGATACATCATATGCGATATATAGACAATCTTAATGAACTTTCAGTGCCTTGAGGAAGGAGAGGGGGGATGAGTTGAAGTCAAACAAGGGGACAAGGAGATAAGTTTGGGCAGGAAGAGGTCCTGAGCTCTGTCTTTGCTATCTGCTGTCCAGGGTGCATTTTATGGCTTTATTGCAGGGTGAGCTTGTTTTATCAGGAAAATCAGTTCTTACACTAATACTTTATTAAAATCATTCAAACATTAATGTACCGTGAACTGACATGAACAAACAATGAACAGCTGTATTTTTATTAACTAATGTTACAGTAACTAATGAACCTTATTGTAATGTGTTACCAATATGGCAGTATTGTATATTTTAATGTTAATATCATGTTAGGTAATTGTTTCATTTATCAAAAATTTGTAATAGTTCTTGCTAAAGAAACATGGGATTCGTGCCTAAGATAAATTTACCTTATTCATGGAAAGTTTCAAGGACATATAATCAATTTATAAAAAGGCATCAAATTATCATAATATTTTATAACAGTTCTACTTTCTACTATTACATCAGGACTCACTTTCATGTCCTTTCACTTTATATTTCTCTCTTTTAATTATTTTGATGTACTGAACATTAAATTTAATTTTTTTTCTTTGATTTCAGACCTGATGGAAGAGAGCGAGGAGAGTGAAGAACTGAGAGAAGTGGAGGAGGAACATCATGTCAAACCTGGAGAAAAAACTTTGAGTCGCTCAAAGACTACACTGTAAAACCTAACAGTAATATTAACTAAATACAATTGAGTTCACAGCACTCAAATATTACCGAAACTTGAATGACTGAAACAGAACTCAAACTGAATGAGTTATAGAACATTTCTAGATCCCAGAATGATAATTGTATAATTAAGTGATTAATTAAGTGATTGAGCATTAGTGATGAGCACCTGCTGTTAACAAGCAGAATCACTGAAGGAAAGAGAAACACAAGAACTACAACTGACTTCCAGGTACAGCAAAATCAACTGGAGATAAAAGAAGATATTAAATATCTCAAGATCTCAGCAGATGAGGATTAAACAACTCCACAAACAGCATTACAAGCTTCACTTATTATTAACCAGTTTGACTTTATTACTGCCATTCGTCTACAGAAATTCTTATTAGAATTAACAAAGGTTTAGAAGTTGATGATTTGAGTTTCATTTAAGGTCACCATGATGGAGATCAGCGCTTACTTTAGTTGAGCTCTTGACTTTTGCACTCAAGGTTTTCTTTGGCTGCTATAATTGAGTGTTTATAAAACTTATTTGTTATGGCACAAAAGTCAAGGAAAAGTCTGATCAGGTGTTGATGGTCAAGGACTGATGATGACAATCATCATTTAGTGACTTGATTTGCTGATTTCATTCAGAGTGTTTTATAAACACTCAGTTACAGCAGCCAGAGGAAAAACTGGTGTTATAAAGTCAAGGGTCAAGAGCCCAACTAAAGCAAACACGGATCACTATCATGGTGTCTTTAAATGAAACTCAATAAATCATTATCATCTAACCCTCTGTTCATTCTCAATAACAACTTCTGTAGATGCATGACAAAAGTCAAACTGTTTAGTAATAAGTGAAGCTGGTAATGCTGTTTGTGTAGTGGTTTAATCCTCCTCTGCTGAGATCTTTAGAGATTTAAACGTCTTTTATCTTGAGTTGATTTCATCTAAGGCTGTGGTTGGAAGTCAGTTGTAGTTCTTGTGTTTCTCTTTCCTTCATTGATTCTGCTCGTTAACAGCAGGTGTTAATCACTAATGCTCAATAATCACTTAATTAATCACTTAATTTATTGACTGCAATGTATATCTACTTTTAGTAAACTCAACTGAAATAAGTTCAGAGTACTCATAACTATTGTTTTTATAAACTTAATTGAATTGAGGCAATCGGTTTCCTCAAATGAAATGAGTTAGCTTAACTTGTTGGGTTTTACAGTGTAAAAAGACATTTTTAAAGAAAAGAAGAGCCAAGAAATCTTTCACCTGCACTCAGTGTGGAAAGAGTTACACACGCAAGCGTAATCTTGATGCTCACATGAGGATCCACACCGGAGAGAAGCCGTTCACATGTGATCGGTGTGGAAAGAGATTCTCATGTAAACAAAATCTTGCGCGTCACATGAAGATCCACACCGGAGATAAGCCGTTCTCATGTGATCGGTGTGGAAAAGCATTTATCTGTGCATCAAAGCTGAAGATACACCTGACAGTTCATACGATGGAGAAGCCGCATTCATGTTCTGTGTGTGGAAAGAGTTTTTCATTGCGGCAACATTTACAAAGACATCAGAAAAGACACATTGGTGTGAGAGAGTACATGTGCTTTGAGTGTGAGAAGACTTTTATTACAGCGAGCGATTTAAAACTGCACCAGAGAATTCACACTGGAGAAAAACCTTACAAGTGTTCACACTGTGACAAGAGATTCAATCATTTAATAAGTCTGAAAACCCATGAGATGATCCACACTGGAGAGAAACCTTACAAGTGTTCACACTGTGACAAGAGATTCAATCGATCATCAAATCTGAAAACACATGAGAGGATCCACACTGGAGAGAAGCCACTTGCATGTGATCAGTGTGGAAAGAGTTTCTCTTTTAAAAGTAACCTGAAGATACACATGATGATCCACACTGGAGAGAAGCCGCATGTATGCCATCAGTGTGGAAACAATTTCATATGCAAACATGATCTTGATGTTCACATGAGAGTTCACACCGGAGAGAAGCCGTATGCATGTGATCAGTGTGGGAAAAGTTTCAGTCGATCTTCACACCTTAAGGTTCACATAAGGATCCACACCGGAGAGAAGCCGTTCTCGTGTGATCAATGCGGCAAAACATTTATCTGTGCATCAGAGCTGAAGAGACACCTGTCAGTTCATATGAAGGAGAAGCCGCATTCATGTTCTGTGTGTGGAAAGAGTTTTTCACAGCTGCAGACTTTACATACACATCAGAAAAGACACACTGGTGTGAGAGAGTACATGTGCTTTGAGTGTGAGAAGACTTTTATTACAGCGAGCGATTTAAAACTGCACCAGAGAATTCACACTGGAGAAAAACCTTACAAGTGTTCACACTGTGACAAGAGATTCAGTCAGTCAGCAAGTATGAAAACACATGAGAGGATTCACACTGGAGAAAAACCTTACAAGTGTTCACACTGTGGCAAGAGATTCATTTGGTCATCAGATCATAAAAAACATGAGAGGATCCACACTGGAGAAAAACCTTACAAGTGTTCACGCTGTGAAAAGAGATTCAGTGTGTTATCATCTTTGAAAAAACATGAGATGATCCACAGCAGAGAGAAGCCGCACACGTGTGATCAGTGTGGAGAGAGTTTCTCTTTTAAAACTCCCCTGAAGAGACACATGAAGATCCATGCAGTGGAGAAACCACATAAACCCAGTCTGAGATCACGGTGAGTAGTTTATTTTCATGTTCTAAACAGCAATATATAGTAATATACACCTAGGATGAGTTGAGGGTGAGTAAATCATGGGCACTGATTTGGAAGCCAGGAGAAACATTGAGCCTTGAACAAACAAGTTCATGAAGTTTTAAATTATAAGGCTTTTAAAAGTCCATCACCAATATTCCCTGTGGATTTAATGTAGTAATGCTAACTGTAACCATGGTATTGTGGCAGAAATAGACAAATGTAGCGCTTATACCTGTATTTATTTCCTGTTTTCGGTTGAAGTCCATAGTAGTCAATTGTCGAGTTCACGCCCGTGATCATAGATAACTAACTGCATGAACTCGACAATCGACTACTGTGGACTTCACATCTACTGCAGTCAGATTCAAATACAGGTATGTGCACTGGCTGAAATAACATCACTTTTATTAATATCTTTCACATCTACTGCAGTCAGATTCACCCGTGATCACTCTGAAGGAATCATTCACATGACCTGTGCACTTGTAATGACACATCAAGTATGTTAAGAGGCTAAAAGCAGGTTTAAAACTTGCCCCATTGAAGTCAACAGGGTGCAAATTTTAAAAAGAGGATAACACGGTGTAGGCAACACCGATTTTTGTCGTTGTTTTCTGTACTGACAGCACTCCAAATTTACAAAAAAAAAATTGTGTATGTGTGTGTTTTGTCCCACATGGAAATAACCTATATAAGCATATATGTTTTAATATAGGTTTTAATATAGGTTTTTAATATATGTGGCATATATAAAATTGTTTTCCTATATTATAAGCACCTATATGTTCACCTATATATGCGCCTATATGTTCACCTATATATGTACCTATATTTTCACCTATATGTTTACCTATATATTAGTCAAATTATTAAAATCCATAGCTACTAGCTACTACTAAAAAAAAAAAAAAAATACGGTATAATCGGTAAATCTCTGGCAGCAAAGTTTCCAGACGGATTCCGTTAAAATACAGCAAATAACCATTTCACAAAATTACAGGCAAAAACCGTAAAAATACTGAATTGGCTTTACAGTCAAAATGAATTAAATTACAGTACATTACTGTTGATAATGGCTTATTAAACCGTGGAAAAACGGATAAATGATGTCAAATTACATAAAAAAAACATTTAACTTTCAAGTTAAACTGTAAATTTAGGGTTTTATAAAGTTATTTTATAATAATGCTGTCTATCTACAGTAATTATCTTTTAATAATTCAATACAGGTCTACTGTAGCCTATGTAGGGTAGGCTACTGTATGTACAAATACTATTATTTAACCTTAAAAAAACTCACATTAACCCCCACATGCTTAATAATCTGTAAGGAAAACATATTGAATAGATGCAGATTTCTGCAGTTATACCTTCTTTTCTTTGTTTTCTTATTTCACAGAAAAAATCTGTAAAATATTACTTTGTAAAAATACAGACAAGTTCCTTTTAAAAAACGTAAAATATATGTAAAACCAAAATACAAGCAATTACCTGTACATTTAATAGTGGATCTTTAAATTACAGCAAATATCTGTAAAATAACAGGCATTCACTGTATAATGACAAAACGGTAAAATTCTGCAAAAAAATACAGACCATTACCTGTAATATTATACTTTTTTTTTTACAGTGTAGACAACATAAATAAAACCCCAAAATGTAGAAATTTACATTATTTATTGACTTAAGAACAATCAAATAGTACAAGAACAAAAATAAGACAAAAAACTGAACAGAAAAAAAACAAACAATTTATCTTTTTGATCTTCTCAGCTCCGTGAGCTTCGAATTGATAGATGTGCCTATCTGAGCTAGGCATCATGTATGACAGTTGCCAAAGTGAGATATGAGCTACAGAATGACCAACCTGCCATGAGCTATATAGGAGACATATCTTGTATGTAAATATAGGGCTTATATGTGGATATAAAGAAGCAATACAGGAGACCTATATGGCCTGTATATGCACATATATATGCACCTCAATTTTGCCTATATGTGGCATATATACGCATATATGCAGCATATATATTATCATATATGTGCATATAAACTGCATATAGGTTTCATATATGTATCCTCATATAGGTTTTTTCCATGTGGGGTAATGTATGATTTCATTTCTGTCAAGCTGTTGGTGAAAATAAGAGCTTGTTCTTCAGTGATTTTCCTGGTAAAAAATAAAGGTTAATAAGTTACACAAAGGGAATACCGCATCAGAGTAAACATCACATGCATCTGTACGACGTGTTAAGAGTTTATTTGAAGCGCTGAATATGAAGCATTTTCATGTTTAGGAAAACTTGGCTTGTGTTGTTTCAGCACTAGATGATTTATGTTAGTTTTGTTTGTTGTGTTGTTGTGGCTTCAACAAAACCTGATAATCTTAAGTTACATGATCAAGGTCACTATATTTTTCAACATGTGATTAGCCTTAGTACTTAGTTCAGAGTCTGAAATATTGATTATTCCTCTCTCATCATGATTTTTAGAAATTAAACATGTTTGTTTTTAGCAGAACTGCCAGAAAGCATCTGGAAGGAGAGGACGGAGAGAACGCCAGTGATCCAGAACCTGCAGAATGAAACATCATGATACTGAAGAACAAAGAGGTTGGTGTTTATTCTTGATTCCTCATTCATTCTTCATGATGAAGAACATCCTGATGCTCACCAGATTTGCATTGTTTCATGACCAAACTAGTGATTTATAACACAAATAATCTTCATGACATTAAAATAGATCATAATCGTGACAGTTGTTGACCAGATTTGATGAGATTAAAATGACTGTTGAACTCATCAGTGATCTTGACTTTGAGCTTCACTTTTCATTTCATGTTTGTCTCTCATTTGAAATCTCACATGATTTAATGTTTCTTTTAGACCTGATGGACGCGAACGAGAAAGGAAAACAGAAGCCTAAAAAACTCTTCAAATGTAAATCAAGTCTGAAGATTCTCATGAGGATCCACAGCGGAGAGAAACTTTACACATGTGATCAATGCGGGAAGAGTTTCACTCGGGCCTTCATTCTAAAATCACTTCTGCCTTCTCATTCAGAAGAAGAGCACCAGAAAAATTACACCGGAAAAACACTTTCATGTTCAGGAGCTGAAGAAGAGGCCGTAACACTTTCAACAGAGACATGAATCTGATATTCATTTTAACTCATTCATTGTTTTTCAGAGATCAGTCTCTTTAGTTTTAATTTTTATACATTTTTTGTACATCAAGTAATGATTGATTAAACTCATAATTTTATCAACATCTTGTTGTTATTGTCCAATTTTATTTTCTGCTGATTCTTCTTGCTTCAGGAATAATTCCATAATTTTCAGTTCTGAAAGCCAAGTATTACGTTTTCTTCTGGGGCTTCCCAGCAAACACAGAACGTTCCCCTAACGTTAGTTTTTGGTTCCTGTCTTTTTATTGTTTTGGGAACTAAATAATAATGTTCTATGAATGCTCTTTTTATTTATTTTTTGCAACAATAAAATAATGTTCCCAGAAGGTTGCAGGATAGTTATTTTTAACAACATAGACATTTTTAATATTAACATAGAAATAGTTACCAAATACAGAACGTTCCCCAATGGTTATTGTTTATATAAATATGTAAACTAACTTTCCAATTAAAACGCTGCAGATGTTTTTGTATAATGATCTGCACAGAGCTCTGAAACTAGTTTATGCAGCATTTAATCAAATTTAGCAATTAGATTGAATGTGAAAAGCACAGAAATCATAACTTCTTGGGTTTGTTTATATCTTCATTTACTGCTCCTCTTCTCTGCACACGCTTCTCCAACACATGTTGTTGTACACAGTGCAGTGTTTCCGGGATCTACGTCAGAACGCTGCCTCGTTATTGGCCAGTTCTGCGTCAGGATCACACACATTGGCCGACAATGGTCATGTGAGCAGCACAACACATGCTGAGTCTGCGTTCTGACGTAGAACAACTTTAACAGCATTGGAGAATGACAGGGAAGAGAAGAAATTGATGAATAAAGTTGTTTGTTTTTGCGCACAAAATGTATTCTAGTCGCTTCATAAACCGCAGTCTGTAAGTTGTGCCTCTTTGTCGCCGTCTCTGTTTGAAATCTGCAACTGCAGTTATTTGCGTAATTATCTTTACGAGTGTTGTGCATCAGCACGGCTCCTCAGCACGGATGAATAATGTCTGTGGATTGATGTGGACAGAGTGATGGTCATCCAGGAAAATAATCCATTGAGAATGGCATGTCAACTCTGTAGGAATTGTAATAATGGCAGTACAAAATGCCACTGATTCTCGTCATGATCCCAGTCCGGATGTGTCCGCTTGATGTCCGGTGTTGGCACTCTGCCACTCACTTTATGCCAGTCGCTCGCTCCCAGACTCACAGATAACAGTGGCCTGAGCTCCTGTATGGTGGGACTAAATTCTTTACAGAAAGTAGTTAGCACCTCAGCAAATTTGGTCACTTGGTTTTTGGGCCATGCCTCGGTTTATTTCTTTTTCTACGGACTGTAGACCAGCATCGAAGCTTCCGGTCCAGTCACTTCAATCATTGGGAGCTGAAACTCCTTTTCTTCCTCTTCTTCTGTCATTTGGGACCTCAGTCCAGTTCTCACCGTCACTCCAGGTTTCAGTCGAGTTGACTTACCCGAGCGTTCAGTTGCAGCTGACCTTGTGGGAGTTCTCTCAGTACCCCTGCTGCTCCCTCGTCTTTCGGTTACGGTGATGAGGCTCTTATCTCATTGCTAAAAAATGTTTATCATCAGGCCCTACTGCCCTATAGAAAGCAGGAACGACAATATCCCCCTTTTCTCCCTAGAGAAATACACATGAGGATGTTCACTTAATGAAAAGCAGATGAAATGGTGTAGAAATTGACCCTCGAACTTATACAAGTCAACTAAGACAGATATATAGAGCAACACATGGGTACAGAGTCTCTCTCGCCGCTCTCTGAATCCCAAGCGAATCATCATAAAAAGACCCCTTGCATGTGAACACGACCCAAGGGCACACATTGGAATACACCTAAAAGAAAATGGTTAAACACAGAAACCATTTGGGTACATGGATATATATATATATATATATATATATATATATATATATATATATATATATATGATCCACTCAATGAATACAGAAATGATTATGATAGCATGCATAGACTTGGTTATTGTATTTTTAATAAGAATAAAGTAATCATTCAAAAAGGATATATATATCTATATATATTTGAAGAGACAAGGTATTCTGACCCCAACCCTTCAATGGACGCTCTTCTCTGTGGTTTTTCCCTTGGCGCGCCTATATAACTCTACATGTCTCTAGAGAGATCAATTTTCACCTCCATTTCACCAACTGAAAAAGATGAGCACTCACAACTTGCTCACAAATTTGATCAAACAGACCCTCTGGGTTTCCCCCACTACACTACTAACTGAACCCACCAGACTAGTATCCCAGTACTAATCTGGACTAGTAATCTGTACTAGTCATCACAGTGTTCATTTAACATTTCCCTCTTTTACCTCTTAACAATCTAGACTTTGTCTCTTACCAGTCTCAGTTTACGCCACTTCAGTTCTTTTGATGATTCCAGTGGTTTTCAGATTCCAGATTCCCTCCTGGGCCCTTTTCCAGTGGAGACAACGGCAAATTGCTAAATTGATTTAATCATTAATTTAGTCACACATTACTTTTTGTCAAGTCACATATACAAGGTCATACATTCATAAGGGTATGTATTAACACAAACATACATACATAAGGGTTAATAACAGTTATTTGTTCTATCAATGTGTTAGAGAATTATGGGACATCATGGGACTCCACATGCAATCCTCATGCGTTTTATTACCTTAATCTAATTACCATCTTGTTTCTACGATTCTATGTTTCTACGACAGATCATAGCAGCTCTACAGCATCATAGGCCTTAACGTTAGCGTTACAAGAAGTTAAAACATTTTTAGATTACAGCAGAAAACTGCTCACTTCCTGAAATATCCAATTGATCTTATAACTATCATTCTCACAACAATTATGACAATATGGAAGCTTGTTTCCGCCACAGAAAAAACATTTTAAAAGATAATTGTGACTTTTTATCTCACAGTTTACATCTCGCAATTCTGACTTTATTTCTCAGAATTGGGAGATATAAAGTCAGAATTGTGTAAAATAAAGTCGCAATTGCGATATATAAAGTTAGAATTACGTGAAATAAAGTCGCAATTGCGTGAAATAGTCACAATTGTGTGTTATAAAATCAGAATTGCGTGAAATAAAGTCGCAATTGCGTGAAATAGTCACAATTGTGTGTTATAAAGTCAGAATTGCGTGAAATAAAGTCGCAATTAATAAAGTCAGAATTCTGACTTTTTTTCTTGCAATTCTGACTTTATAACACATAAGCGCAAGTTTATATCTGACATCTTTTCTCAGAATTGTGAGACATAAACTCACAACTATAGATATAAAGTCCAATTCTAAGGAATTTAAATTTTTCTAATTTTTTTTTTACCTCAGAATAGTTTTTATCTCACAATTCTTTTAAACACGCAACTTTATAACACGCAATTGCGACTTTATATCATGCAATTCTGACATTATATCTCCCAATTGCGTATTATAAGTCAAAATTTGCGAGATATAAACATGCAATTCTGAGAAAAAAGTCATAATTCTGACTTTATAAGACGCAATTCTAACTTTATATCTCACAATTTTGACTTTATAACACGCAATTCTGACTTTTTAACACGCAATTGCGACTTTCACGCAATTCTGACTTTATATCGCAATTCTGACTTTATAACACGCAATTGCGACTTTATTTCACGCAATTCTGACTCTATATCTCGCAATTCTTACTTTATAACACGCAATTGCGACTTTATTTCATGCAATTCTGACTTTATATCTCGCAATTCTGAGAAATAAATTCAGAATTGCGAGATGTAAACTCGCAATTGTGAGATGAAAAGTAGCAATTATCTTTTAAAATGTTTTATTCTGTGGCGGAAATAAGCTTCCATATGACAACATTAAAACATGGATGTAAATTATTTCATGCAAATTCTATAGCATTCTGACCACTGTAATATTACTTCAGAAAGCTGTTCATTAAAGCTCCAATATGTAGGAATTTTGTAATAAAATTTCCGAAAATAACTTGCACAGTGTGATATATTTCCTCCAGTTGTGTACTTACAATATTTCAAAAGTCTCCAAAGATTTTTTATTTCAGAGAAATTCCGATTTTAAATAACTGTCCGTCCCGGAAAAGAAATGTCGCCTCTCAGTGACGCAATGTCCGCTCTATCCTTTTTTTCCGGTGTGGACCATGTGATCGGATATTCCACCACACTGGATTTTTTTTTTTTTTTACAACAACTTTATTGAGTTTTTTTTCTTATCACAATAAACAACAAAGACGTCTGACAAAGAAGAAAAATAAATAAAATAAAAAATATGACCCACCACACCGGAATATCACATGGTCAAATGCGGAAGTGGTGGTTATAGCGTTATAGCCATGGACTGTATGGTTATAGCTGTTATGGATCACGATTACTCTTTGGCGAGTATTGAAGTGCCAACAAAACGAAAGCGTCCATGTTCTGATACACGCGGAGTCACGGACTGTGTGACAAACGAAGGAATAAAACCCGGATAAATATCGGCCAGGCGTTTTCGAGATGGAGAGAGCTGCGCGACAATCTTGGACTTGACAGAGACTCTGCTCTCGCGAGTGTATTGATAGACAGGTAAGACATGCAACTGTCAATAATAGCACTTATAAACAAAGTTATATTGCTCTTTGTACTTCGGTAAGGCTTTTTATCACGTGTGGTGACCGAGATTATGGCAGTACAATTACATAGTCGGATATGTGTTGTTAAAAAAATATATTTAGTCATTACTTGCAAATGTTCGTTCAAATTTACTTTTAGATATTGGTTTGAACACGTTAAACAACACGGCATTAACCATAATAACGTAAAACTGCACAACATTAACCCAACAAATAATTTGACAAATAGCTGTAAGTTGTAACGGGATAATATAGCATAACATTTCACGTTCCTTGCAGTTCATTAATTATGATGACATAAAATAATACGATCAGACATACAGGTAATACAAAAACGAATAAATTACCTCATCCGTGATCATGATTCATTAATTCCATTTAGATACATCGCTAGATGGTGAAAACGCATTAAAAACGACATCTCCCATCGTCACCTCCTTCATAGCGTCATCAAGCTTCGCCTTTGTTATTGTTGGAAACTGCGCCCTCTTGTGGTCAAAAAAATCACATACTGGAGCTTTAACAATAACGGAAAACATACCCGTGATGTCCGCTAGCAAATAATGCAGTTATAATCCAAGTGTTAATATCCTGCATTTTACAGTAATATTACCTGAAAACGTCAATCCAGAGTGTAAGTCGTTTTTCGGCGTGCTCCTGAAGACTGCTGGGTTTCAAAATGCACATCAGGATTGGTTAGAAAAGAAAAGGCAATGCTTAGCATCAGGGTGAATTGAATACACAATTTAGATATCTTTAGAGTAATTTTGACAAGCCAGAATGTTACTTCCATTGGAATTCTTCCTAGTCATAAAGCTAAATGCAGGTCTCTCCAAAGAAAGGACTTCCTAGTCAAAAATCAGTTAGAGAAATCCATAACAGAATTGCAGATATCTTTAAATGAGATTTGACTAGGAATAATTCCAATTCAAGATATATCTTAAGGTTTGCCTAGTCAAAAATCCAACTCAAGGTATCTACAATTGTAATTTGACTAGTAAACAATTACTTTAAGATATCTACAAATGTATTTTGGATATATTTAAAAATTTTGAACTAGATGTGGTGGGACGTACAGAGTTTCCTTTTTTTTTAACAAATTAATTTAATGCTTGTGGGTAATTAGTGTCCAATTATGTTCCGCGAGGGAGTGTATAAAAAAAAAAGGGATTTGAATGCACCGTGTGTGTGGTCACCGTCTGTGCGTCATTGCCGGGGACCGCCCGTTCCGGTTTGTTCATCCCGTCTGCTTTGAGGTATGTGTTGTCTGGCTGACTAGTTAGCACATAGATTTGTGACTTTATGTAATAGTCATTTGGTTTATAGCATTATGGCTGATGGTTTGTCGTTGGCGGTGGCTATTCATATGCCCTGCCTGCATTCCTGTGCTTTGTGACACGGTGGTATCCTTCTGTGTGTGCGTGACGTGGATGTGCGCCTAGTTATGAAATGAAGGTACGTGAAACTATCACTATTTTGTAGTGCTCATTTTTTTACACTGCAAGTATATATTAATGTTTAAATTTTAGGAGGAATAGACTGTTCGGCAAGGAAACGCTGTTTGACGTTGCTGCTTTGTATCCCGGATTTCTCCTGTGACAACTGAACTTCTTTTATCAACATGTGCGCGCTCGATCTAGGCTGTGTTTGAGTGACGCATGCTCTCCAGCATGGTTCTCGTGATCGCTGTGTTTTGTTTCTTTTTTTCTTTAACTAGTCCTTCAATGTGTTTGCAAGTTGTGTTTTTTTGTACATTTATTTTATAATTTTTTTCCAGTGTATTCCTTGATGAATGTTTGTGTAATTGTGTTCTTTATTTGACTATTTTTGTGAAGTTGTCTTGTAGTGTGTTTTTGTTTTGCTTGAGGGGTCCAGCGAGAAGGATATTGAGGTGAACATACACCTAGCTTTGATATCAAATCCTGATCTCCATCATTGTAGTATTGTTTCATGATTTTCTGATTTATTAATTTAAATGTTTATCATTTGTTTTGTTGTAAATTAAGTGTCCCTTGTTTGAGATTATTGTGGTAATTGTGCCTTCATTACAGGAGCCGAGGCTTCCGGGCAGGCCGCTAGTAGGCCCTCACGTGTGGAGGTTTTGTCACAGAGTGCTGTGCGTTCATGCTTGAGCTTATTGGAGTGCGTGTGTTGATACCTGTGCACAGGGTGGTAAGAGTGTTTATAGGAGCCTTGTGCTCACTAAATAGTGTACCTGCCATTGTTAAGCCTCGGCCTCCTTTGTGGGTTCATTAGAGCCGTGAATGTCGAGTGATGAATGATGACCCAGTCTTTTAATGCTGTCTTCTAAGATTGTTACTTAAATAAAGCTTTTGTATTTTTTTGTATCCACGTCTCAGGCCCTTCTTCGATAACCACGCTCCTGTGTGTCCTTTTGTAGGAAGTTAAATTTATACATATTTCCCTGTTTAACAGGGTGGCGTAGTCGTGCATATGTAGAGTAGTCTTCTCCTCTTACGGTCCCGCTACATATAGATATATTCAATTTGATTATAACTAGTCAAAAACCAGTTAGAGATATCTTGAGTTATATTTTTTACTAGTAATAATTCAGTTAGAGATATCTCTAATTGAATTATCACTATTGTAATTTGAGATATCTCTAGTTAGGATTATGCCTAGTACAACATCAATTGACCGTTCGCAAAACCCCGCCCTCGAACGCTCCTCGTCCAATCCTAGCTCAGCAACTGTAACTAAGGAGAAGAACCTCCGTCAAACATTGCGATTTCAGCACATGGTGAAACGATGCGCCTATGGCACCTGCAAGTCTGACACTAGGTACCCCAAAAGTTTAGAGGGAGGGGTCGTTTTTTTCGCCTTTCCAAAACCCAAGACCCAAGCGGAAAGATGCCGACAATGGATTAAGCAGTGTGGGAGACCTCACTCACAGCTAAATGCCTCGAAGATTAATAAGCATACATATGTCAGCGTATATATAAGCGTCAGTCACGCCGGTTTCACTCCGTAGTCCGTTTACAGTGCGTTTTTTTTTTTTCGCACCCATGTTAACAGGGCTGCGTTCAGCCCCGACAAAACGTTGCACAACGTTTTTTAAACAGAAATGGTGATGCGTTGAACACACTGTTCTGATGACGCAAGAGTTGCAACTATGGCAGCTGAGAAGGCCATTCTTTGTAGCCTGGGTTTCCCCATGCTGCCTTGAGCACAGCGCGATTTTATTCACGCTGCTAGGCAGTCTGGATACCATGGACCAAATTTTCGCCTCAGCTAGGGAACCAATCACAGAACGGGGAGGGAGCAGCAAGACGATGACGACATCTATGCGACACACCGAAGCAGTTTGTTTATATCTATGGATCTAACATGAGACGTAAAAATATATGCATATTTTTAGGAACACATCTACAAAAATATGCCTGTATTTCAAGTTGATAAAATAATTTAAAATCAACATCAGTTTATTTGTGCCCACGCGCCACGCCCTCCCAGGATCTATAACGTTACCTAGGCTAACGTTACTTTCATTTTTAAAAAAATCTTCATAACCGCGCGCGCGCGCGATCTGCTTGCAGTCGCCGAGATAGATGCTGAGGAGTTGAAGAAAAGAATAGCTAGTGGAGATTGTAAAGTTGTCGACAATACGTCATCAAAAATAAAGTCCAGTGTGTGGGAGAAATTTGGAGTTATCTGAAGAAAATATTGTGAAAGGCTTTGCTGCAAACATTTTCGTGTTGGATAGCCGCAAATGTGGAACTTTATCCCTGAGGAAGCACGCAGATAACTGTGGTAAGAAAGCAGTTCTATCGAACAGTATTTTTCATATTTAACACTGTTAAGTACAGTATGTGTGGTGTGCAGGGCGTGTTTGAACCCAAAATGGTCAGATGTTGTCACATTCTCCGTCTGTTTCTGCACTACATTACCCAGGATCCTCTTTGGCACACCTGCACTCACTCTCCGGATTATTAATCACCCGCACCTGTTCCCAATCAGTAACCTCATCAAGCTCTATAAAACACTCACCATTGCCCCAGTTCATTGTCAAGCCTCCAACAGAAACAGATCACATTCCGTTGTGTCCGTTTCCTCTGATGCATCAAGACTCCAAGATGTAATGTATACTTACCTGAAACACTAACCTCTATGTCATTGTTGTGCCGTCTTCAGAAATCCTGTAAGATTCCATGCTGCCTGAGATCCTGTGTTCCTTCGAGTTTCCAGTGTTTCATCCGAGCTTGCTTGCTGCCGACCGCATCTGAAAGAGAAGAGACTTATATTACTGAACTGTGATTGCTTGACATCAACTTATCTGAAGTGAAAGTGCTTACCTGCTTTTCACCCCACATCGACTCATCTTCACGGAATCTGCACTTAAATTCATTGAATACTCACCTTGCACTTTTGTCACCTTAAATAAAGCTGTGTTTGGATTCACTTACCTCTGTCTCCTGGTCTGTATCCTGACAGATGTAGGCTAGACGAAATTGCATGGCATATAGTGTTGTAGCCGCGTCTGTTCGATTGGTAAAATGTGATAAGGCTACTCAGTTTTGTGGTAACGTTAGCCATGTTCTTCATGTACCGGCCTTTTGACAGCTTCGGCTGAAGTTGTCCTTGTGTTTATTGTCGTGTAATAAATTCTGTATGACCTGGCAATAAACATTTTTGTAAGTGTGTCTATAATGTGATAGTCTAAACTGATTTTATTTCGGGTGCGGGTCGGGTAGCGGTTCTATTTTAAGCGGGTCGGGTGCAGATTTTAATTAGTGCTTGTTATGTTGCTAAATGGCCACGGAAAACGGGTTGGGTGCGGTTTTAAGCGGTGCGGATTTACAAAATCGGACCCGTGCAGGACTCTGGTGTACACATAAATCTCTGACCCATCGTCTTCTTCTTTGTTGAATATCTGTAGCTCTACATACGTCATCTGGTATAATTGAAACGATTGGCTATGAGCTATGTACAGGCGTATTTGATAGACAATTGTAGCGCCCAATAAATGGCTCTGGGCATTCGTAAACCACGCCTCAAATACGAGAAAATGCACATGTGGTTCCCAGACCACGTCTCAAAGAGAAAGAGGTCTGACATTAGCCAGGCTACATTCTTTGTGTTCTTTGTGAAGAATTTTCTGAGACTGATGAAGTCGGTATAAATATGTTTTTAATAGCTACTACAAGATATGCCCGATGTTACAGTTACTGCACTTGCCGCGCAGAACAAAAGAGAACATCCCAATCGAGTGAAGGGATTGCTGAAACTGAAATGGAAGCACACATCTTACCTAATTCAGACTAAAACACATCTATTTAGCCTCACATACTGACTTTATTTGTAGTTCATACTGTTTTAATACTCTGTATTTTCTTTCTCATTTTTAGGTAAAGCACTTAATTACCATTGTTTATTTCTATACCAAATGTCATACACTTGCAAAGAAGCTAAAAATATAAACAACTACATCAGTATGTTGATATCCTATATTTTTACAATAAAACTTACGACAAACATGTCTTCTAATATCCTCAGTTGTTGCATCGAACACATTTGTAAATTACTTTCATTGAACCCATTGTGCGAGTTAACTTTAATACCGCCAGTGTTGCCAACTATTTTCAAAGGAAAGTAGCTAACGCCTCCCCTTAAAGTCGCTAAATGTCGCTAGATGACGTCATACGTCAATTAGCATATTCATGACGTCATCGCGGCGTACTTGCGTTCTGCCTGCCTAATGTTTTTTCTCATTAAAATCATGCTCACATACTGTATTTTAGTATAACATAATAATATAATATAGCCGAATATCCAATAAAGCTGTTCTAATTTACTATATTTTTTTGTCAGACGAGTAGCTATTGAATGACTATTTTTTATATGTGTAAAATTATCTGAATTGAGAGAGTTCGGGAACTGGGTGAAGTTGTGAACTAAAGCACTATTAAAGTGAGTATGCAAGTGATAAGCACAAGAAAAGAAAGGAAAATAAAATGGTCAAACTAAATTCTTTAAATATAAAACAAAGTAATAAGTCCGTGAAACAACACTGCTCATTCACGTCTGTAAGCTGCCGTGCTGCTGCTCCTCTCTCAGCCATTCACTGAACAGGGTAGACGCAGAGAGAGGTGTGTGACGGCAGGGAGAAAGCAAAACTCGCGCTCGCAGGGACTGTGCTGGCAACATTTAGAGGTTACTGAGGTTTGTCCAAAAAGTAGCTAGATTTGTCGCTAGTCGCTTTTTTGAAAAAATGTCGCTAAGGGGGTCTGAAAAGTCGCTAAAAATAGCGACAAAGGCGCTAAGTTGGCAACACTGAATACCGCATGCTTTATATACATGTTGCTGCTGATTGGACTGCAGTTCTGACACACCCACCAAACAAGAGAAAACGTATCTCAAACCCTCCAGGAAACATAACGTTCAACCCGGAAACCGTAGCAAAACGTTGCGCACCGTTTTGAACTTGAACGTGCCCCAGGTAACTTAAAGCTTTCACACTGCACGCGGATGCTGCAATCGTTTCCGCACTGAGTCTATTTTTGCTGTGCTGCACGCGCTGAATTAAAGTGACAGCGCATGGTTCTTGGTCAAAACGAACACAGATTGACATGAAAATATAATAATCTCACCATAAATGCATTTAATAAAATAAAATGTAGTAAACTCACCATAGCCTATATGTATTTTTTGACTTGCAGACTTGGAGCAGCATTACTCCAAAACCAATCACTTATACCGGTATGGAGCTCAACCAAAGAGTATAGAAGTACCAAGAGGCGAAACTCAATAGAACGTTCCATTGCAACAAACTCACCCATGCGCAGAGCTGCAGCTCCGCCATCTTGGACTGAACGCAACACAGCTGTCATAGAATTGAACGATACCGGTTCAAATTCAAAAGCGGTTAAATGAACTAAAAAGTAGTTTCTAGTTTTTAATATCTCTAGAGCAGACATCCCATGTCTCCCGGAAGATCCGGGAGTCTCCCGCATATTGATAGCGGCTCCCTGATGCCCACAAAGTAGCTAAAATCACCCGGAATCTAGAGCGAGCGAGCAAGAGCGCGCAGCTCCAAACCGTGTAACGTAGTAGAGCACACGGCAGAAAGGGTGAGGAAGCGAGATATCAATATATCAACCTAAAATGTGGAACACAACTTGTTCAGATTTTTTGCTTTCATTTTCTTGCAGTTCTAGAGTAAAATATATTTTGTAATATATATATTTTATATAAAATATAAATAATTATATTTTAAATTTGTACATTTTAATAAACTCAAACTTATATAACTTTTTTCTGTTTCACTTTCATAATTTATTTCACTTCAACAATAATCTGACAAATTAAAACAAGACCAACCATAGGTCTAAATTCCAAAGCATTCCTGAATTACAACCATTAAGTTTGGATAGTGATTTTCATGTTTATGCGAAAAAAAGTTAAAGGGTTAATTTAGTGATAACAATGAATTAATAAAGCGGTCATTTGCCAGGTTAGGTGTTCATATATCTCTGAAAGTATGCGATTTAAAAAGCCAATTTCGAGTCTTGACAATTTCGACCAAATACATAACATTAGCAAACTGTTACTGCGGTTATGGGATAGCTTACATTAACGTTACAGCACCTGTTATCGTTGACGTTAGCTCACTTTAAAGTTAATAAAAACCTTTTCTACTTTACCTCTCTGGATCTTTGGGGAATCTATGAAATGCTAGTTGATTGGTTGTACACTGGTAGTTGTTGCAGTTGATGGCAGAACACTGTTTTCTTTGTTTCCAATTATTTCCAGACATAATGTTAATGCTGTACAGTAGTTGTGCTAACGGTAAAGCCGTTGGTTCAGTCCAAAATGGCGGCCGCGCTACCGAAGCGCCACCTAGTGGCTGTTGTCAAAACTGCAACGGAGTTTCGCCTCTTGTTACTTCTATACTCTTTGGCTCAACCCAGCCATGTGTCTGTTTCTCAATTGTTTGACGGGCGTAGTAACAATAACTAGGGGGCGTGGCTTTTGCGATATATTTAAAAACTCAAAACTCATTTGAAGATATCAGGAAATATTTTACAATGGAAGTCAATGGAAGAATATGACTAGTCAAAATAGTATTATAGATATCTTGAATGTATTTTATGACTAGTCAAAATTGGAATTAAGATATCTGGAATTTGAATTTTGACTAGTCATAAAATACATTTAAGATATCTACAATACTATTTGTAGATATCTTAGGATATCTGGAATTTGAATTTTGACAAGTTAAAACTAAATTACGACTAGTAGAGCCAGGATTATTTAATGCTAATACAGCTTGCATTAGTAGCAAGGACAGTCTTGAAGAAATAAGAATGGAGCTGCCGCATGTCCTTGTTTTATGCCCGGGGTATTTGCTGCATTTTTTTATTTACTTTATTATTTACTTTATTTTATTATGATTGCAAACAGTACAGAGATGACAATCATGACAATCATGGTATACAATGGTATACAATTTTGTAACAAATTTATAAAAAATATGTACAAAATGTAACAACAATATGTACAATGTCATCTGAACATACAGAATAAAGGAAGAAGTTAGCAATGCGTAACTAACTAAAACAAAGATAACAAATAAAATAAAGGAGAAAAGAAAAAAGTTGATAGAAAAAAACATTTAAAAAGGGTAAGATTTAATTTTAATTTTATACATTTTAAACATCATTTAGTGTAAACCAATTAAAGTCATTACAATTTGAAATTGTTTTAATTGCTTACTTATTTACTGAGGATTAAATATTTGGCGCGTCTTTGATCATCCACCGTTGGCGGCCGATGACGTCACCGCGCGCGCCGTCTCTTCCGTCATTGGGTTTCAGCGTCGATTCTTCTGAGGAGAGGAGAGGAGAGCAATTCACGGTATTTCTCATATTTACACTCCATCACACACACTTTATACAGTTTGATTAAGCGACAGGCTCATTTCTGTATTGTTTTCATCGATCACAGCGATACTTGTGTGTCTTTTCTGGCGTCTTCCTACTGAAATAAACATTTAGTGCAGCAGCAGCGAGCATGAGGAGAATATGTTGAGTTCATTCAGACCTGAGAGATTTTGTGGTCGTTTGTGTGATTGTCTCGTCAAGTCAGATGTCAAAGTCAGTTTGAGATCAGTGATGGGAATTGATATGGGAATCAATCTCAAATAAATTAGGTGAAAATCAAATAATTCAAAAATCAAGTGTCATACTGGAACAGAGACTGCTAAATGCTTTACATTGAGCCTATAATGAGCCACATGAGACATTAAATTAATACTAATAAATATGAATAGCGTTTTACCCTAGGAACAATAGTGCAACTCTTTGGAACATAACTATTCCCTTAGTTCCCATAACTATTTGGAAAGTTTTATGATCATTTTTCAATTTCTGTGCATATTATTTATTATAAATGTATATAAATTCTGTGCGTTATTTTCATTTTAGGAAGCATCAGGAAGAGCTGAAATCTGCAAAGACTGAGTTTATTAAAGACGACAGTGAGAACATGGGTGATCCAGAACCCTGCAGAATGAAACACACTGAAAATCCTGAAGAACAAAGAGGTTGGTGTTTATTCTTCATTCATTCATGATGCTGAAAAACATTCATGTTAGAAACATTCAAGCACTTCATCACATTTAGATAAACAGTTCAACTATGAAATGGTACAGACTGTTCTGGGTTTTTCTTCAACAAATGGTCAGTAAAGGGAGGTTTGAGAAATGTTTATATTGATCAACATCAGATCTAGGGTTGCAAAGGGGCGGAATATTTCCGGTAAATTTCCATGGGAAGTTAAGCTGGGGAATTTTGGAAATATTCATTACCACGGCAACCGCTTGCGCGTCCACTCTGAAAGTAACTGTACACATAAGTGATGGATAGATACATTATTTAAGGTTATTTCTATTCGTTAGAATATTGATATATGAACTTGTTGTCAAGTAAGCCCCGTTGCAAGCATGTGCGTCTCTCTAAACTTTCAGTGTGCTGCACTGCTCTAGTTGACTTCTGCGCCTCCCCCGAAAATATCACGTTAATTTTGAAAATGTAATTCCTTTTGTGGATCCTCTTAGTCTTTCTTCATGTTTCTTTGACAAATATCAGTGTCTCAGTCTCACGCACGCTGCACGCGAGTTAACCACGCCTAGGCTACTTATTTACATGTCGCGGTATAGACGGAATAAAAAAATCTGTTACGTTTGACATTTTCTTCCGTGGTAACGATATATACCGTCATACCGCCCAGCCCTACTTATGTGGTAAATAAAGTTATGCTAGCTTATTTAGCATCTAACTTATCAGCTTGCTATCTACTAGATGAATACATTTGTATGTGATATTTGCAATTTAAACATTTAATAAATACAGTACAGGCCAAAAGTTTGGACACATTACTATTTTTAATGTTTTTGAAAGAAGTTTCTTCTGCTCATCAAGCCTGCATTTATTTGATCAAAAATACAGAAAAAAATGTAATATTGTGATATACACTCACCTAAAGGATTATTAGGAACACCTGTTCAATTTCTCATTAATGCAATTATCTAATCAACCAATCACATGGCAGTTGCTTCAATGCATTTAGGGGTGTGGTCCTGGTCAAGACAATCTCCTGAACTCCAAACTGAATGTCAGAATGGGAAAGAAAGGTGATTTAAGCAATTTTGAGCGTGGCATGGTTGTTGGTGCCAGACGGGCCGGTCTGAGTATTTCACAATCTGCTCAGTTACTGGGATTTTCACGCACAACCATTTCTAGGGTTTACAAAGAATGGTGTGAAAAGGGAAAAACATCCAGTATGTGGCAGTCCTGTGGGCGAAAATGCCTTGTTGATGCTAAAGGTCAGAGGAGAATGGGCCGACTGATTCAAGCTGATAGAAGAGCAACTTTGACTGAAAAAAACACTCGTTACAACCGAGGTATGCAGCAAATAGGGGTGTGCCATATCATACCGTCCACGATAATACCGGTATAAATTTTTACATGATAAAAAAGTGTCATATCGCGATATCACTGATATGGCGCATTACGTTCCCTTGCACGCACAACAACAACACCTGTCTGAGCGCGAGAGCAGCAAGTCAGCCTCCAATGACGATTTAGTACCTAAAAAGGAGCTACTTCAAAAGTATTTTAATAATTCCCGCAGGTCTACCACTTATAATGCGGGAAATTCCCCCGCAAACACTGATTTTACCAACCGCGTCAGTGTTCAGCGGTGCCGCGTCTTCTCTCTCTCGCTCTCAAAATGGGTTGCACAAGTCAAGCGTCAATACCACACTCTTGTGTTTAGCAGTCAGGACATGACGGAATCTTTTGTCACTTGCATCGTAACTAAAGTTTAGCATTTTCACTTCTTTTTAAGTGTCATCAGTTTAAACATTTGCGATTTTAAACTACTCTCGCGCGCTCTCTAAGAGATGTTTACTCTGCGTGCATACATACAGTAAAGCCGTCTCACAAACAGCTCGCGAGTAACAAAAGTTATTTTTCGCGGATTAAATCGCTTTAACAGGGGAAAAAACACGCAAAATTGTGTAAAAATTCCGGTCATGGTTAGTGTATTCGTAAACAGTCGGTTATGTCTGAAATAACCATAAAACGCGCGTGACAGTGTGACAGACAGTATAACAGTAATGGATCCGGGCACTAGCTCTAAAAGTGACAGCAGCCATATGTGTCTGTCATTAATGTTGTCGTCAAAACAACAAAAGATAGCTTTCATTGTAAGGAATCAGAATTAATAGCCTATGTATTTAATTTAGTCAGGACTCAGGACTAGTGTTATTTTACATTTGATTACCTTATTCACTAGTATCTGTAGTATTTCTGAATAGTGTTAGACGGACCTACTCAAAAACTTTTATCTTTATTTGTATCTTTATTATTTTGTATATATTTTTTGCTACTTTTTTCAATTTAATTCAAAGATTGAAATCAAGCTTCCTTGTGTTGTGTAAACTCTTAAAAACAAAATTACCCAATTGTAAAAACACAATGAGTGAGCAAACATTTTGGTGAGATAAATGTAATAATAAAAAAAGAAATTCTAAATTTTTTTTATATCGTCATAAATATCATTATCGCAAATATTCTTGAAATATCGTGATATAATTTTGAGGCTATATCGCCCACCCCTAGCAGCAAAGCATTTGTGAAGCCACAACACGCACAACCTTGAGGCGGATGGGCTACAACAGCAGAAGACCCCACCGGGTACCACTCTCCACTACAAATAGGAAAAAGAGGCTACAATTTGCACAAGCTCACCAAAATTGGATAGTTGAAGACTGGAAAAATGTTGCCTGGTCTGATGAGTCTCGATTTCTGTTGAGACGTTCAGATGGTAGAGTCAGAATTTGGCGTAAACAAAAAGAGAACATGGATCCATCATGCCTTGTTACCACTGTGCAGGCTGGTGGTGGTGGTGTAATGGTGTGGGGGATGTTTTCTTGGCACACTTTAGGCCCCTTAGTGCCAATTGGGCATCGTTTAAATGCCACGGCCTACCTGAGCATTGTTTCTGACCATGTCCATCCCTTTATGACCACCATGTACCCATCCTCTGATGGCTACTTCCAGCAGGATAATGCACCATGCCACAAAGCTCGAATCATTTCAAATTGGTTTCTTGAACATGACAATGAGTTCACTGTACTAAAATGGCCCCCACAGTCACCAGATCTCAACCCAATAGAGCATCTTTGGGATGTGGTGGAACGGGAGCTTCGTGCCCTGGATGTGCATCCCACAAATCTCCATCAACTGCAAGATGCTATCCTATCAATATGGGACAACATTTCTAAAGAATGCTTTCAGCACCTTGTTGAATCAATGCCACGTAGAATTGACCCTTCGCAGGGAGCTTGATTGACAGGCGATCTAACCAATCATAATCCGCCATCCGCCATTTTGTCTGACAAAGCAGTCAGGAGAGATAGCAGATTAACATGGGAGAATTTGAACTTGAAAAACGGAATGTACTGACGCCTTTCCGCGGTTAAAACAACATTCCTTCTTATGTTCATTCATGTTTATTTGATGCTATAAATTAACTAGAAGGAAGAGATGATCGGTTTACGAGCAGCTTTAACTGATGCTCTACAGCGATCTGTCAGACACATTTAAGAGCCACAAAACGGTATGTATCGTTTAAATTTCTTTTAAAAAATGACCAAATTTGAAAGGTAAGACTTTGTTTAATATGTCTAATATCAAAAGTAACCGAAAAGTAACCTGGTCTGTCCTGTCTGTCAGCGTGTTGTCAGTCTCCTCTCTGCTCCGCGATGTATTTTTCACTGCGTGAAAACATGGTGTGGCGTGAGAGCAGCGTAGCTTGTCGGGCATAGCGACAGTAACTAAGGGGGGCGGGTCTTTGCGAAGGGTCAATTAAGGCAGTTCTGAAGGCGAAAGGGGGTCAAACACAGTATTAGTATGGTGTTCCTAATAATCCTTTAGGTGAGTGTATTATTACAATTTAAAATAATTGGTTTTCAATTTATTATACTTTAAATTATCATTTATTTCGGTGATGCAAAGCTGAATTTTCAGGATCATTACTCCAGTCTATCAAATGATCTCTTAGAAATCATTCTAATATGATTCATTATCAAAGTTGGAAACAGTTCTGCTGCTTAATATTTTTTCATAACCTGTGATACTTTTTTAGGATACTTTGATGAATAAAAAAAGAAAAAGAAAAAAGAAAAGAAAAAAAAAAGAAGCAAATGTTTTCAAGATGGAAATCTTTTATAACAACAATATACACTACTGGTCAGTAATTTGCGGTCAGTCATTTTTTTTCTTTCTTTTTTTTAAATAAATCAATAATTTTATTCAGCAAGGATGTGTTAAATTGATAAAAAGTGATAATAAAGAAGATTTATATTAATTTTTTTTTTTTTTTTTTGAATAAATGCAGTTCTTTTTAACCTTTTATTCATCAAATATATTAGGCAGCAGAACTGTTTCCAACACTCATAATAAATCAGAACATTAGAATGATTTATAAAGGATCATGTGATTGACTGGACGTCACATGTGACACTGAAGACTGGAGTAATGATCCTGAAAATTCAGCTTTGCATCACCGAAATAAATGATAATTTAAAGTATAATAAATTGAAAACCAATTATTTTAAATTGTAATAATAAATCACAATATTAAATTTTTTTCTGTATTTTTGATCAAATAAATGCAGGCTTGATGAGCAGAAGAAACTTCTTTCAAAAACATTAAAAATAGAAATGTGTCCAAACTTTTGGCCTGTACTGTATATTTCCCCATAATATCATCAAAACTTAATTCACTTTGTTTAGTCCACAGGCTCAAATGTGTGCTTTCAATAGTCTTGTGCTTTGGGCTTCTGTACATGTGATGGAGGCATGCACAGTGCCAGTAGGGGGTGTGGTCTCAATAGCCATGCAGTAAGCAGTGTGCTATGTGCATGGGTTTGAGGAATGGCATGGATATTCAAGTGTATTTGAATGGCATCTGTTTGTTTTAGTCAAGATTATGTTAAAATATACTTTCCTCAACTATATTTAAGTTCCCTATGAAGAGCCAACCTTCAACTTTGAAAATTCCCAGTTTATTCCCGTTTATTCCCTTAAATTCCCATTAATTCCCATGGAAAGTTTCCATCTTTAAAAATTCCCAGAATTTTGCAACCCTAATCAGATCAAGCTAAATACTATTTTAACTGATAAATAATCAATTTATAAAAAGGCATCAAATTATCATAATATTGTATAACTAGTGGTGGGCATAGATTATTTTTTTTAATCTAGATTAATCTCACTGTAATCTTGGAATTAATCTAGATTAATTTAGATTAAAATGGCTCATTTGAATTCTGCCGAAGGCATTCAGAATATGTGTGCTACCCAAATAATGACTAAAAGGCTGTTTACACCTGGCCACTTCATGCGTTTTCTCAGATGGGATAGCTATCCGATCGTGAAGAGACCAGGTGTAAATGCCCTCCGAAATGCATTCAAGACGGATTTGAATTCCGATCGCTCAAACCACTTCAGGTGGTCTGGGCCGCATTCCAGACAAAACTGGACAAGTGTAAATGCATCTGGTTGTTGAAACCACATAATTATATAAATTGTACTCCTCCCCAAAATACAAAAAAATAAATAAACGTGTGAGAGCGTGTAATAGGCTATATGTAATGTTATAGCCAGATATAACACGCGCGTCACCGCAGATGATGAGCATTCATTAAGCCAACGTGCAAACTAACGCAAATCAAAGTGAAAGTAAGTCACAGACGCTTAACACACAATCATCATCATTAAAAGTAAAGAAACGAAATGATCTTAGCAGGGCTGTTGCCGCTATCTCTTATTGAGGTCTTTGATTTTCAAATTAGCTGATGATCAATAAAATGCAGCTGATATCTGTTGCTTTCGGTGACGTGCACTCCATTAAATCTGCATATTGCGCGGGAATTGAAGATCGGATTTAAATCCGTTTATGTGACACATTTATGTGACCAGGTGTAAATTAATCGTTTTGTTAAATCAGATAGCTATCCGATCTGAGAATCTGAGAAATACATTTTCCCTGAAGCAAACCCGGTGGCTTCATAGCTGCATCCATGTTAGCACGTACGTTTGATGTGGTAATTTCACAGTAGGCATACACACAGGTTCGAAGCCCCCTACAGTGCACTTCTGCTAGGTATACACGTTAATGCAGCACGTTAACACCGATAACGGCCCACCACTATTTATAACAGTTGTCTACTTTCTACTATTACTTTAGGGCTCACTTTCATGTCCTTTCAATTTATATTTCTTTCAATTTTGATGTTCTTAAAATTTTATTTCATACATTTTTCTTTCATGTCAGACCTGATGGAAGTGAAGGAGGAGAGTGAAGAACTGAGTGAAGTGAAGGAGGAGAGTGAAGAACTGAGTGAAGTGAAGGAGGAGAGTGAAGAACTGAGTGAAGTGGAGGAGGAACCTCATGTCAAACCTGGAGAAAAACCTTTGAGTCGCTCAAAGACTAAAAATACATTTTTAAAGAAAACAAGAGCCAAGAAATCTTTCACCTGCTCTCAATGTGGAAAGAGTTTCACACGCAAAGATGGTCTTGAGCGCCACATGAGAGTTCATACTGGAGAGAAGCCGTTCTCATGTGATCAGTGTGGAAAGAGTTTTTCATACACATACAATCTTGATGTTCACATGAGGATCCACACTGGAGAGAAGCCGTTTAAGTGTGATAAATGTGGGAAAGATTTCAGTCAATCTGCAAACCTTAAAGAACACATGAGGATCCACACTGGAGTGAAGCCGTTCTCATGTGATCAATGCGGCAAAACATTTCTTTGTTCAGCAGCCCTGAAGACACACCTGACAGTTCATACAAAGGAGAAGCCACATTCATGTTCTGTGTGTGGAAAGAGTTTTTCACGGCTGCAAACTTTACATGCACATGAGAAAGTTCACACTGGTGTGAGAGAGTACATGTGCTTTGAGTGTGAGAAGACTTTTATTACAGCGAACAGTTTAAAACTGCACCAGATAATTCACACTGGAGAAAAACCTTACAAGTGTTCACACTGTGACAAGAGATTCAGTGTTCCAACAAATTTGAAAACGCATGAGAGGATTCACACTGGAGAACAACCTTACAATTGTTCACACTGTGACAAGAGATTCAGTCGATCATCACATCTGAAAACACATGAGATGATCCACACTGGAGAGAAGCCGCCCACGTGTGATCAGTGTGGACAGAGTTTTGCTTTCATAAGTGCCCTGAAGCGACACATGAGGATCCACACTGGAGAGAAGCCGTTTAAGTGTGATAAATGTGGGAAATATTTCAGTCAATCTTCACACCTTAAAGGACACATGAGGATCCACACCGGAGAGAAGCCGTTCTCATGTGATCAGTGCGGCAAAACATTTAGCTGTTCATCAGACCTGAAGACACACCTGACAGTTCATACGAAAGAGAAGCCACACTCGTGTTCTGTATGTGGAAAGAGTTTTTCACTGCAGGGTAATTTACATAGACATGAGAAAACTCACACTGGTGTGAGAGAGTACATGTGCTTTGAGTGTGAGAAGACTTTTACTACAGCGAACAGTTTAAAACTGCACCAGAGAATTCACACTGGAGAAAAACCTTACAAGTGTTCACACTGTGACAAGAGATTCAGTCAGTTAGCAAATCTGAAATCACATGAGAGGATCCACACTGGAGAGAAGCCGCACACGTGTGATCAGTGTGGAAAGAGTTTCTCTTTTAAAACTAAACTGAAGCGACACATGAAGATCCATGCAGTGGATAAACCACATCACCACAGTCTGAGATCACAGTAAGTAGTTTATTTTCATGTGCTGAGCAACAAAGTCTCTTCTGTGTAAGTTAGACACACATCACTCTATAGCCAAATCTCTCCTCTCCACCTATAGCTGGTGTGTGGTGAACACAGGACACTTTGTTGATTGATATCTATTAACTTGCGCTCTCTGACAGTAGGTGGTGCTCATGTAAAAGCAGAAATAAAGCACTATACAGGGCTCTAGACTGCGAGTAAATGGAAATTAATCCATTATAAAGCTTGGAAGAGCCAGGACATATTTTTAAATATAACTCCGATAGTATTTGTCTAAAAGAAGAATGTCATACACACCTAGGATGAGTTGAGGGTGAGTAAATCATGGGCGCTGACTTGGAAACGTCTTGGTTAAGTATTTAACCCTCGTTCCCTGAGTAGGGAACGGAGACGTTACGTCGGATGACGACGAATGGGGTTTCGCTTAGAAAGCCTATCATCTTCGAGTATATAAAATGAGCCAATGGCAAAGAAATGCCATGGGTCTGCGGAATTTGCATAGCGTAACTCCGCCCCACCCTGGGGGTATATAAGGAAGTGCGCTGGCAACATGCAGATATGTCTTCGCTGAGGAGCCGAGACTGAACTCAGGCGTTCCAGCGGTACAGCGGAAGTGTCAGGGAGACGTAACGTCTCCGTTCCCTACTCAGGCAACGAGGGTTACATACGTAACCGAGACGTTCCCTTTCGTAGTCACTCCGAGTTACGTCGGATGACGACGAATGGGGTTCCCAGTGTAATCACGCCACCTCTCGACTGTCTTCCAGTGCCCTGCGTAAGTCTGAGCTCCCTGTCGTGAGACTGGCATGGACGAAGGACTCCTACTTAACACAGGAATACCAAGGTACACTGGGAAGCATATCTCAGTGGAAATATGCAATTATGCCCAGCCCGAAGGGGGGGACTTGGAATACACATATGAACCCGGGGGGTTGCATATGGAGGTGTCATATCACTGGGGTGTCCAGCCGCAGGTGGAATATTTCAACCCCAGGGGTGGCAAGGTGGCTTGCCAAGGGAAAGACACATGCTCAGAGAGGCTTACAGTGGAATACACATGTGGGGGTCGCCCAGAGGGGGAACCATGCACATGGAGGCACCTAGCCAAGTGCGAAAGCTGCCGGTGGCAACTCTGGCGTTGACGTCGTCAGTGCTGGAGGAGACTCAGGGCTTATTAGGCTCACCTGAGGAGAATATCGCACGTATCCCGTCTGTGGAGAGGAATGGCGAGCAAGCGAAGACACCTGAGCATAATCTCTTATCGGCTAGTTGAAGCGAGTACATGAGAAGAAACTGGCTCTACTCGGAGATTGTAGAATCTAGTGAATGTGTTAGGTGTCGCCCAGCCTGCAGCTCTGCAGATGTCTGTTAGCGAGGCGCCATGCGCTAGAGCCCAAGAGGATGCCACACTCCGAGTGGAGTGGGCCGTCACACCAAGGGGGCATGGTCGACCCTGCTGCTGGTATGCCAAAGCAATGGCGTCCACTATCCAGTGAGACAACCTTTGCTTGGAGAGAGCCTTTCCCTTCAGCTTCCCACCATGACAGTCAAAGAGCTGGTCTGAGGTCCTGAAACACTGCGTTCTGTCAACGTAAGCACTCCGTTGACAGGAGTGCGCGTACTGGACAGAGCAGTGCCAAGGCTGGGTCTGCCTCCTCCAAAGGCAGCGCTTGCAGGTTCACCACCTGGTCTCGAAAGGGTGTGGTGGGAACCTTGAGTACATATCCAGGCCGGGGGCTCAGGATCACGTGAGAGTTAGCTGGCGCCAATTCCAGGCACGCTTCGTCAACCGAAAATGCCTGCAGGTCCCCTACCCTCTTGATGGAGGCCAATGCAACCAGGAGTGCTGTCTACATTGACAGGAACTTAAGCTCCACTGATTGCAGAGGCTCAAAGGGAGCACTCTGCAGGGCAGTTAAAACCACTGAGAGGTCCCAAGAGGGTACGAGGGGAGGACGAGGAGGATACAGTCTCCTGGCTCCCCTCAGGAACCTGACGATCAGGTCGTGCTTTCCCAAGGACTTACCATCAACTGCGTCGTGATGTGCGGCAATGGCGGCAACATACACTTTCAGGGTGGAGAGAGACAGTCTTCGCTCCAACCCTTCTTGCATGAAGGAAAGCACGACACTGATGGGGCATTTCGTGGGTTCTAGATTTTTAGAAGAACACCAGTTGACGAAGAGGTTCCACTTCAACGCATAGGCATGTCTCGTGGACGATGCTCTAGCGGAAGTGATGGTAGCCACCACCGCTGGTGGTAGGGTACTCAAACCTGCCTCGTTCCGTCCAGGAGCCACACATGGAGGTTCCAAAGATCGGGACGAGGGTGCCATAAGGTGCCCCGTCCCTGAGAAAGCAGGTCCTTCCTCAGAGGAATTGGCCAGGGAGGTGCTGTCGCGAGGAGTACTAGTTCTGGGAACCAGGTGCGGTTGGGCCAATACGGGGCAACCAATATTACCTGCTCCTCGTCCTCCCTGATCTTACGCAAAGTCTGCGCAAGGAGGCTCACTGGGGGAAACGCATACTTGCGGAGTCCCTGCGGCCAGCTGTGCGCCAGTGCATCCGTGCCGAGCGTGCCCTCGATCAGGGAATAAAACAGGTCGCAATGGGACGAGTCGTGGGAGGCAAACAGATCTACCTGTGCATCCCCGAACTGATCCCAAATCAGATGAACCGACTGGGGATGGAGTCTCCATTCTCCACCGAGAGGCCGAAGCCGAGACAGCTCGTCGGCCGCCTGGTTCAGGTCTCCCAGCGATCTCCGCTCTCATAACAGGGGCATTGCCACCGACCATAGTGAAGCGGACTCCCCTGAAGCGGGGAGGAGACCACGCGAACTGAATCGTGTAGCTGAGCCTGATGGTCCTCGCGACCCAGCGGGACAGCCTGGGAAGCTCTAACCAGGCTTCCAGGAACTGTACCAGCGGGGTCATGCAGACCACAGACGTACCCTCGGTGGTGCAGCGAGGCGGAATGACCGGCCCAGGCGTGGGTGGCATAGCGGCACGGTGCGGGGGCACGGTCATTAGCCTCGTCCTGCCAGAGGAGGCCAGGGGAGGACCAGCGTCCCACGGGGGCGTGCTCTGGCAGGGAACTGGCGACAGAGGGGGACGAGAGTGGCGAGGCTCGTGAGCGGCGCACACTGTCATCCGCGCACTCTGTGTGCTCAGAGATGGGGAAGTGAGTTCTTTAACCACATTAGGGTGCTGCCCGTCGTGGGACGAGCAGCGGGAGTGGGACAACCAAGGATTCTCCCCCGGCCCTCCACCGGGGGAAGGAGCGGCCCTGCTACCGTCTACTGGAAAGAACTCAGCGCCATCTCTGAGCAGCCCATCTCAGGAGCGCCGCTTGGCCTGGCGTTTAGCGGGGCACGGGGCGGGAGAGGGTTGTGGCGGCCAGGTTGAGCTACAGATGTCTCTCCTGGACCACGTAAGTGGACATCACCTGACCCAGGGAGCGTGCGGTCACCTTCGTCGCTCGGAGAGCAAGGTCGGTGGCGGCACGCAGCTCATCAAAGAGCCCTGGGTCAGTCCTCCCCTCGTGCATGTCACGCAACATCTGGGCCTGGTAGACCTGGAGTGTTGGAGAAAACCAATCGTCCAGCCGCGAGCGCACCGGACCAGGTGGCGGGGACCACTCAAGACCGATGGCCGCGGCTGCCCGGAAAAGCATGGCCGTCATCTCAGGATCAGACCCGGGCAATGCTGGGACACCCGAAGGTGGCAGCACAGCCGAATCCTCACTTCCCAAGGACTCCTGCCCACCTTGTGATGCAGCGATCGACATCACATCTTCCTCTGGAGCGCCAAATGAGACCCGCGTCAAGTCAGAGGACTGTACAGCGGGCTCATTTGAAACACTCGCGGGTTGCACGGCACTAGAGGACGGTGTGGAGCGTGGAATAGTCGGCGCCACACCGTAACCCTCAGGTCACCCTGGCCGCCAGCCGAAGTACCAGCTCTCTTGGAGCTCATTGATCGGGGTGCGGGTGAGGGGACTCTACCATGAAGGTCATTGAGTCTTGACCGCAACCGTGCGATGGGCATGTTCCCGCAATGGGAACATGACTCATCCACAAACGCTGCCTTAGCGTGCTCAATGCCCAGACACACAAGACAGCGATTGTGCCCATCAGAGTCAGAAATGAATAGACCACAACCAGAAGTGCACGGGCGAGGCATCTTTAAAAAGACCTGCCGCGTGCAAGCTCTTTTAGAAAGGAGATTTCTCCGCAAATGCTGAAGCGACCAGGGAGAGAACACTCAAACATTGGCAAATCACTGCACAGATAAGCAGGGAATGTGCACTCGCTGGAACTCGCTGTCACACCAACACTTGGAGAGAAGCTCGTTCGAAGAGAAGAGATGAATCTCAGGATTGACTTGTGGAGTTGAAGTACATCAACTTGGCTCCGAAGCAAAAACATATCTGCATGTTGCCAGCGCACTTCCTTATATAGCCCCAGGGTGGGGCGGAGTTACGCTATGCAAATTCCGCAGACCCATGGCATTTCTTTGCCATTGGCTCGTTTTATATACTCGAAGATGATAGGCTTTCTAAGCGAAACCCCATTCGTCGTCATCCGACGTAACTCGGAGTGACTACGAAAGGGAACCAGGAGAACCATTGTGGTTTGAATGAACAAGTTCATGAAGTTTTAAGTTTATAAGGCTTTTAAGTCCACAAATCACCAATATTCCCTGTGGATTTAATGTAGTAATGCTAACTGTAACCATGGTATTGTGGCAGAAATAGACAAATGTTTTTACATTATTCATTTCAGGGTTCATACATCAAGCACTAATCAAGAACTTTCAAGTCCTCCACACTTTTTCCAGCACTTTTCCATTTTAATGTTATTTTTAATGTGATGACCAAAACCATGATTTGTTCATCCTTAAAAGATTGTTAAACTAAACTTTGATTGTTAAACCATTTGTAAAACTAAATGTTTCAAAGTGTAGGAAAACAGACCGAAGATTTAAAACTACAGTTATACTTAAGAGTAAAGAGAATGGAATATTCACTGGAATATATATATATATATATATATATATATATATATATATATATATATATATATATATATATATACATTGTCAGAAAAGTAAACAAAACAACGAATACATCATTGCAATTACCAAGTCCATCTCATCTGGCATGTTATTAGAATTACTGATAATGTTTCAGAACTCATCTCTGTTTATATGTGTCACGATTAATGTCTGTGTTCCCCTGTCTCATTCTTAGTTTAGCAGTTCCCCGTTATGTTGATTAGTCTTCTCAGGTGTTTTCCATTAGCCACGCCCCCTTGTTATCTTGTTTAGCTTGTCTGTCTGTGTATTTAAGCCCTGTGTCTTGTTTCAGTCTTTGTGAGTTCTTAATGTTGTATGTTGGCTGTTCCTGTATTGCTGTCTGAGTTTATTATCTTTTGAGTTTGTGTAATAAAACCTGCTGCAATTGGATCCTGCTTCTGCATCTGCTTCAGCTGTCAGCGTAACAGAAGAACTCACCATTTATGGATCCAGCAGTACGCGTCCTTCAAGATGTTTTGGGATCGGCTCACGGCGATAGTGAAGGAAAGCCACGATCTGTTTGAGTTTACTGAGAAATTTTGTGAGCTAGCTACAAACTGTGATCTGAGTGATGAAACTTTAAAAACTGGTTATATAATCGGAGCCGGATGCGTCGATCCTCGACCACTCCCCGATCTCTCGGGGCTGGACTGGAGAGAAGCAGTTGCCATCTGCTGGGAGAGTTTTACTCCCAAGTATGCTCTACATTCACCCAGCCCAGCCAAACCTGCTCACACTGTCAGCCCAGGCAAACCCACATTACCACTCCCTGCTGAGCACCGTATCCGTTTCGGACCAGTGGCTGAGATCACATGGCCCAGAGCACGAAAACTTATTTCAAACAGTGCTGATCTGGTGTCTAAAGTGTTTGACCCCGCTTGGATATCCGTCCGGGGAGCTCGCAGGTCTGCTCCACGTTCCACCAAAACCACCGAACCAGTCATTTACCCAGTCGAGCCAGAGCTTCACGTCAGTCCTGCCGAGCCAGAGCTTCACGTCAGTCCTGCCGAGCCAGAGCTTCACTTCAGTCCTGCCGAGCCAGAGCTTCACGTCACGCCCGCCGAGCCAGTGTCTCTGGACAAGATGGCCGCCACCGAGCCAGAGCTTCACGTCAGTCCTGCCGAGCCAGAGCTTCACGTCACGCCCGCCGAGCCAGTGTCTCTGGACAAGATGGCCGCCACCGAGCCAGAGCTTCACGTCAGTCCTGCCGAGCCAGAGCTTCACGTCAGTCCTGCCGAGCCAGAGCTTCACGTCAGTCCTGCCGAGCCAGAGCTTCACGTCAGTCCTGCCGAGCCAGAGCTTCACGTCAGTCCTGCCGAGCCAGAGCTTCACGTCACGCCCGCCGAGCCAGTGTCTCCGGACAAGATGGCTGCCGCCGAGCCAGTGTCTCTGGACAAGATGGCCGCCGACGCCGAGCCAGAGTCTGTGATGATCCTGTCCAGCTCAGAGCCCTCTTCGCCGCTGGTCCTGTCCAGCTCAGAGCCCTCTTCGCCTCTGGTCCTGCCCAGCTCAGAGCCCTCTTCGCTGCTGGTCCTGCCCAGCTCAAAGCCCTCTTCGTTGCTGGTCCTGCCCAGCTCAAAGCCCTCTTCATCACTGGTCCTGTCTAGTCCTGACCTGCCCTCATCGCTGGCCTCGTCCAGCCCTGACCCGTCTTGGCCACCCGAAGGGTCCTCTCCGTCGTGGCCACCCGACAGGTCTTCTCCGCCGTGGCCACCCGACGGGTCCTCTCCGCCGTGGCCACCCGACGGGTCCTCTCCGCCGTGGCCACCCGACGGGTCCTCTCCGCCGTGGCCACCCGACGGGTCCTCTCCGCCGTGGCCACCCGAAGGGTCCTCTCCGCCGTGGCCACCCGAAGGGTCCTCTCCGCCGTGGCCACCCGAAGGGTCCTCTCCGCCGTGGCCACCCGAAGGGTCCTCTCCGCCGTGGCCAACCGAAGGGTCCTCTCCGCCGTGGCCACCCGAAGGGCCCTCACCGCCGTGGCCACCTGAAGGGCCCTCACCGCCATGGACACCCGAAGGGCCTTCTCCGCCTTGGCCACCCGAAGGGTCCTCTCCGCCGTGGTCACCAGCTCAGCCTGCTTCACCATGGCCACCTCCTCAGCCTGCTTCACCATGGCCGCCTGAAGGGTCGTCTCCGCCCTGGCCGCCAGATGGCCTGTCGTCTCCGCCCTGGCCGCCTGAAGGGTCGTCTCCGCCCTGGCCGCCTGAATGGTCATCTTCGCCTGCACTGCCTGCTCCGCCCTGGTCGCCTGCACTGCCTGCTCCGCCCTGGTCGCCTGCACTGCCTGCTCCGCCCTGGTCGCCTGCACAGCCTGATCCGCCCTGGTCGCCTGCACAGCCTGGTCCGCCCTGGTCGCCTGCACAGCCTGATCCGCCTTGGCCTCCCGTCTTGCCGCAGTCTCCAGGTCCTCTTCCACTCCACGGGCCTGGCCCTCCATCCCACCCCCGGGTCCGCCTCCGCTCCACCACCCTCCTGAACTATTGTTTTGTTTTGATGGGCGTCGGGAGCCGCCCATAGAGGGGGGGCTATGTCACGATTAATGTCTGTGTTCCCCTGTCTCATTCTTAGTTTAGCAGTTCCCCGTTATGTTGATTAGTCTTCTCAGGTGTTTTCCATTAGCCACGCCCCCTTGTTATCTTGTTTAGCTTGTCTGTCTGTGTATTTAAGCCCTGTGTCTTGTTTCAGTCTTTGTGAGTTCTTAATGTTGTATGTTGGCTGTTCCTGTATTGCTGTCTGAGTTTATTATCTTTTGAGTTTGTGTAATAAAACCTGCTGCAATTGGATCCTGCTTCTGCATCTGCTTCAGCTGTCAGCGTAACAATATGACACATTAGTTACAGTTTCTGTTTTCATAGACGTTAAATGTAGGTTTTAAATCCTTCATGTTAATCTTCTATGAACAATGTAGATTAATGTAGAATAAACAAATGTATATTTTAGTCAGAATTATTGCTCTTCATCAACTTGAGGTCCTGAAGCTCGTTCTGTAAAGTTGAACAGAGACTCACTCGCTCTCGGGACAAGCATTTAAGGAAAATGGAAATACACACATCGTAGGGATGCACCGATCCACATTTTTTCACTTCTGATCCGATCCCGATACCTGAATTTGGATATCGGCCGATACCGATACTATTCCGATACCAGAGCTGTGTTTGCTTTAATATTATTATTATCATTATTGTTTATTTTATATGACAGGAAATCCTGTTAATAGGAAAAATCCCATTCTGAAAACAAATGCAACTGTAAGGGTTTCATGATTGTCATGTCAATATTTATTACATTTCCAAAATGTCAAATACTTGAGTCTTGAAATATAAGAAAAGTGCAAGTGTAAACATCTTACACGCACACACTATCTAAGGGTGATCCTCGCTCCGATGCGGTAACTCTCTCTCGATGAATGCTCGATCAACATCAGCATCTTGCAAACAGACAAGCGGATTTTGCCTCAGACGCGCGTCAATTTTGCTTCAAACTTTTACTTTTTACATGCGTCAATTTTTCTCTGGGCGCGCGAATGGATTCAAAATATTCAAGCGTCCGGTAGACGTGGTAGACGCGAATTTGACGCACTATTCGCGTTTGGCATGAACGCACAGTAACGTGGTGCTTTTTTAAATGTTTGATTGCGTTCGTTGTGTTGTACGACGCGAGGGAGCTTCAAAGAGCTCTGAATTACGGCTTTGCAAACATTGCATTTTACTGTCTTGCTCTGCGGTGTTTACAGTGTGAAGTATTTCCACACAGCGGACGTTGTTGGCTAGCCGCAAACTGCGGAATGGATTTCCTGAGCGGGGGCATGTCTCATAACTCTGAGTCTCATTGAGCCGCGCCTCCGTTCAGGAAATCCATTCCGCAGTTTGCAGCCAGCTAGCACACTAGCCGGCGGGAATCACTTTTGGAGTCATTTCAGCAGACAACGTTAAAGCGCAGACATGACTCGTGGATATCGGATATCTCCGCAGGTTGGATCGGGAAAATCCGATACGTGAATTACGCTGGTATCGGTCCCGATACCGATACTGGATCGGATCGGCCCCATCCCTACACACATGACTTTCTAATATTTACTGATAAAGGATATAACCATTAAATATAAGAATGTGCCTCAAAAGTCATTGAAATTACATTTATTTCAATCTCTACATTTAATAAACTACTAGTGAGTTTTTATCACAGCTTGTAAATGTTTTAAATGAATGTGTATGTGTGTGTTTTGTAATGTATGATTTTATTTCTGTCAAGCTGTTGGTGAAAATAAGAGCTTGTTCTTCAGTGATTTTCCTGGTTAAATAAAGGTTAATAAGTTACACAAAGGGAATACCACATCAGAGTAAACAACACATGCATCTGAACGATGTGTTAAACTGTATACTTAAGAGTTTATTTGAAGCGCTGAATATGAAGCATTTTCATGTTTAGGAAAACTTGGCTTGTGTTGTTTCAGCACTAGATGATTTATGTTAGTTTTGTTTGTTGTGTTGTTGTGGCTTCGACAAAACCTGATAATCTTAAGTTACATGATCAAGGTCACTATATTTTTAACATGTGATTAGCCTTAGTACTTAGTTCAGAGTCTGAAATATTGATTATTCCTCTTTCGTCATGTCTGTAAGTAATGAAACTTATTTGTTTTCAGCAGAACTGCCAGAAAGCATCTGGAAGGAGAGGACGGAGAGAACGCCAGTGATCCAGAACCTGCAGAATGAAACATCAAGATACTGAAGAACAAAGAGGTTGGCAGTGTTTCCCACAGAATTAGACTCTATTTGCGGTGGTGTGGTGTTTGGGGACCGGGGACCGGGGGGGGGTTGGTTAAGTTAAATATATCATATAAAAATAAATGATATATTAGAGCTGGGCGATTTTTTCCCCTAAAAAAATCTGCGATTTTTTTATAAAAAACTCGATTTACGATTCGATTCGATTTTTCTCCCCCCATTTAAAACAAAATAACTGTGAACTGTAAATATATTTTAAAAATATATATTTATACACATTCAAACACAGGCTCACACACACTCACACATTCAAAAAGACTCACACACACAGATTCAAACACAGACACACACTCTATGGAATGCCAAAGCTGTCAATATTAAAAATAAATAAATACATAAATAAATATACAAATACATGTAAAAAAGAATAAATAAATAAATATATAAATAAATAAATATACATAAAAAAGCAAAAAAACGAAAATAAATAATTATTTATACATTTATTTCCTTATTTATGTATTTAAGGGTTAGGGTTGAGGCCACAGTGACACCCTGTGGCGAAATACAATAAGTATAGCTCACTGACGTTGATGCGGTCTGTGACTGAATCTTACTGTGTGACATGGATAGGCTACTCTTTATTCCGGACATGGCCGTTGAACATCGTTTGTCTGGATTTGTAAAATGTCCTGGGCTAACAAACATGAAACAGGGACTCTGAAACGGAAGCGCTAGATATTTTCCATTTTTCAGTCAGAACTCACGGAAAGGAAGCAGGGCACATATAAGTTAGGCTACAGTGAAGTCGACGCAAGCATATTGACCAATGCTTTGGAAACGAGACCATTGCATTTTAAATATAATTTGCCGACGTGTGTTATCATATCAGACAAACACAGTAACTAACTATAAAGTTTACTCTTCTCACAGTTCACCGACCACTTTCGTGCATTTATTTTTCGGGAGAAACTGATGACTCACAGCCACAGGATTCTCTGAACTGCGGCGCAAAGATCTCGTTATAGTAACTGTTAGATCAAGATCAAGATTAGTTATAAAGGTTTTTAAATGACCAAACACACTCACATACACATTTTTGAGAATCGGAATATCAGATAGTTGATGACATGGTAAGCAAGTTTGTGAATATTTTGAATAAAAAAAGGAAAAGGAAATAAAAGCGATACATCAGAGTTATTGTGGCTGCGGTGTGTCACGTGACAAATATGACGCGTCGCCATGGAAACATTAAGGGGGAACGTTCTAAAATAACAGTCGCCTTGAAAAAACTCACTATGGGAGTCAGTTAGAATATTAAAATTAAGCGTGAAAGGGTTAAAATATATGCATAATAAATGACGCTGGCTTATCTTTTTTACTAAGCAAGTTATCAGTGTGTATTGTTCATTGATGGTATAAAGCAGTGGTTCTCAATTCCAGTCCTCGTGACCCACTGCTCTGCACATTTTGTATGTCTCCCTTATTTAACACACCTGAACCAGATCATCAGCTCGTTAGCAGAGACTCCATGAACTGAACTGAGTGTGTCAGATAAGAGAGACATACAAAATGTGCAGAGCAGTGGGTCCCGAGGACTGGAGTTGAGAACCACTGGTATAAAGTTAAGCCCCCTTAACAATTTCACATGCCCCCTCAGTCATTTCATCCTGCAGCCGGGCCTGCCCAGGACATTTTACAAATCCAGACAAACGATGTTCAACGGCCATGTCCGGAATAAAGAGTAGCCTATCCATGTCACACAGTAAGATTTAGGATTTTGACCATATACCTCGCAGTCACAGACCGCATCAACGTTAGTGAGCTATACTTATTGTATTTCGCCACAGGGTGTCACTGTGGCCTCAAACCCTTCGATGACATGGTTGCGCTTACTCTGAGCTCGATTGCTCTGTCTGAAGTAAACCACCCCCTCCTCATTACCCTACGCAGGAAGAAATAAATGAATAAATAAATAAATGTAGAAATACATAAATGTAGAAATAAATAAATGTAAAAATAAATAAATGTATAAATGAATAAATGTAGAAATAAATAAAAGAATAAATAAATAAAAATGGAAAAAAATAAATAAATACATAAATAAGGAAATAAATGTATAAATAATTATTTATTTTAGTTTTTTTGCTTTTCTATGCATATTTATTTATATATATATTTATTTTATTTTTTATTTTTTACATTTATTTGTATATTTATTTATGTATTTATTTATTTTTAATATTGGCAGCTTTGGCATTCCATACACTCACACACACTCAGACCCAAACACAGACTCAGACACACACAGGCTCACACACACACACACCAAACTGGACCTGGAGGTGGACACACACAGACTCAGACACACACACACGCACACCTGGAGATTGAGGTGGACAAAAACCAACACACACCAACCTGAACCTGGAGATAATAATAATATAATGTCTAGTCTGGTGGCTGTGATATGAACCTACCAACGTCCGTTGCAATGATTTTTGGAATGACTGATCGCGAGAGGAACAAATTACGTTTTAGTCGCATAACATCGGTTAATGGAAACGCCGTCATTTCACAATAGTTGTAACGTTAATTGATATTTAGAAAAAAAAAAAAAACGCAAAAGTTTTGCGCGAATCTGTAATGAAACGCGACCGCGCTTAACATCTAGACAACTTCTCAGAGTTATGTTGAGCAACAGTGTTCATTATAGGGCTGCATCTAACGATTATATTTGTTGTCGATTAATCTATCGATTATTTCTTCGATTAGTCGACTAATCTAACGATTATTTTTCCGGTTAATCGAATGATTATTTTTTGGATTAGCTGATTTATCCATTGGCAAACTTTACAATAAATAAGTACAACAATATATCAGCTGTATTTTGAAGAGGGTAGTGCATCTGTATATTATTTTAACATGAAATCTATGAATGACGACAAAAAAAAATGTATTTCAGAAAGGGTAATTGTCATTTTATTATGAAATATGCGAACAGGAAGCATTTTAAGCTTTATTTTTAACTAATGGTACTGTTTCATAAAATGTAAGATACAGTCACAGGCCTATTTAGGAAACGTGTTTAATATAGTCTGTTATTAATTACTTTAGTGGGAGTATGATTTACTCAATTAACTTGTCCGAAAATGCACTTGTGTTTATCTGCAAAAAGGTTCACATACACTAGATTGCAGCCTAGGCTACTGTTAACGTAAATATAACGTTAGTCGTTTGTTTTTAAAGTCTACATTAGAGACCTGCGCGGGACGGATTTCTCCCTTAATAATTTCTAAAAAGCTCAATTCTTCGCGATCTCACAAATCTCTGTTATTATAAATGAAACTGGCTGCACAATTAATCTTTCATAATATCTACACTTTGTTTGCTATAATCAGATGATTTGCCAGTGTGCAGAATTCAGCACTGAACAAAAAGTCAACTTTGAGCGGTGAGGGGATTCGTAAATGCATCTGATTTGCGTTCAAGAAATCAACACATCTGTCTGTGATTGGCTACATTGTTCAACGCTGCAAACATGTTATAAATAGATAGAGACTCTGGCCTGTAAATCGTTTCTATTTTGTTTGTTATTGTTGCTTTTGTGCAACAGATGAATGACAATTTATTTGTTTATAGATGTTCAATTTATAGATAATTCTATTTTGCGGGAGTCTCGCGAATCGTTTTATTCTCCCGCAACCAGCACACACACACACACACACACGGGTGCATTACCGCCCGCGCCCGCACTCGGCCATCAGATCCATATTTCCGTGCCGCACTCTGTTGCGCTGGGTCCCGCGGGAGTGCAGGTCTCCAGTCTACATGTGCATAACTTTTAAAAACCGTAGTTTAAAGTATTCCCATACTTTGGATGATCGTGGTCTGTCATTTTCACCATGAAGCTGAAGCCGCCATTACTCGATATTTAAACGTAAATAAATAATGTGACGCGTCGACGCATTTCATGCGTGTGGACGTATTTTCATAGTCGACGTAATCGATGACGTCGACGCGTCGTTGCGGCCCTAGTTCATTATACTAACCATTCAACTCCGGATTGATTCTGGAATCTTCGCTGGGGGAATAAGCATTAAGCACCGGCAACAATCCGCCCTCTACATGCTCATGTTTTGATTCAGATCGTGCTATAAGAGAAGGAGGGGCTAGTCGTGCCTCCATTGTCAGTTTGTGAGAGAGAGGGGGGGCAAGCAGCGCGAATAAAATACAATTTTACCCATATTAAATAGTTAAAAAATCTGAATCAATCCGTGGCGGTCAGCGTTGATATGTGGCGGGCCGCCACAAATTAATGAATGTATGGGAAACCCTGGGTTGGTGTTTATTCTTGATTCCTCATTCATTCTTCATGATGAAGAACATGCTGATGCTCACCAGATTTACATTGTTTCATGATCAAACTAGTTATTTATAACACAAATCATCTTCATGACATTAAAATAGATCATAATCGTGCACAGCAGTTGTTGACCAGATTTGATGAGATTAAAATGACTATTGAACTCATCAGTGATCTTGACTTTGAGCTTCACTTTTCATTTCACGTTTGTCTCTCATTTGAAATCTCAGATGATTTAATGTTTCTTTTAGACGGACGCGAACGAGAAAGGAAAAATGTGTGTAAATGTAAATGTAAATCAAGTCTGAAGAATCTCATGAGGATCTGCAGCGGAGAGAAACTTTACACATGTGATCAATGTGGGAAGAGTTTCACTCGGGTCTCACTTTCATGTTCAGGAGCTGAAGAAGAGGCCGTAACACTTTCAACAGAGACATGAATCTGATATTAATTTTAACTCATTCATTGTTTTTCAGCGATCAGTCTCTTTAGTTTTAATTTTTATACATTTTTGTACTTCATGCTATGATTGATTAAACTCATTATAATGTTATCAACATCTTGTTGTTATTGTCAAATTTTATTTTCTGCTGATTCTTCTGGGGCTTCCCAGCAAACACAGAACGTTCCCCTAACGTTAGTTTTTGGTTCTTGTCTCTTTATTGGTTTGGGAACTAAATAATATTCTAGGAATGCTCTTTTTTTTTTTTTGCAACAATAAAATAATGTTCCCAGGAGGTTGCAGGATAGTTATTTTTAACAACATAGACATTTTTAATATTAACATAGAAATAGTGACCAAATATAGAACATTCACCAATGGTTATTGTATATATAGGGCTGTCAAACGATTAATCGCAATTAATCGCATCCAAAATAAAAGTTTGTGTTTACATAATATATGTGTGTGTATAGAGTATAATTATTTTCTATATATAAATACACACACATGCATATATATTTAAGAAAAATGTGTTATTTATATATAAAATATTTATATATAATATAAATGATATATAATATAAATATATATACACAGTATATACATGCAAATATTTCTTAAATATATACATGCATGTGTGTGTATTTATATATAGAAAATAATTATACACCATACACACACATATATTATGTAAAAACAAACTTTTATTTTGGATTTATTTTGATTAATCGTTTGACAGCCCTAATATAAATATGTAAACTAACTTTACAATTAAAATGCTGCAGATGTTTTTGTATAATGACCTGTACAGAGCTCTGAAACTAGTTTATGCAGCATTTAATAAAATGTAGCAATTAGATTGAATGTGAAAAGCACAGAAATCATAACTTCTTGGGTTTGTTTATATCTTAATTTACTGCTCCTCTGCTCTGCACACGCTTCTCCAACACGTGTTGTTGTACACAGTGCAGTGTTTCCGGGATCTACGTGAGAACGCTGCCTCGTTATTGGCCAGTTCTGCGTCAGGATCACACGCATTGGCCGACGCTGGTCATGTGATCAGCACAACGCATGCGGAGTCTATGTTCTGACGTAGAACTTAAACAGCGTTGGAGAATGACAGGGAAGAGAAGAAATTGCTGAATAAAGTTGTTTATTTTCTTTTGTTTTTGCGCACAAAATGTATTCTAGTCGCTTCATAAACCGCGGTCTGTAAGTTGTGCCTCTTTGTCACCATCTCTGTTTGAAATCTGCAATTGCAGTTATTTGCGTAATCATCTTTACGAGTGTTGTGCATTAGCACGGCTCCTCAGCACGGATGAATAATGTCTGTGGATTGATGTGGACAGAGTGATGGTCATCCAGAAAAAGTACCCATTGAGAATGGCATGTCAACTCTGTAGGAATTGTAATAATGGCAGTACAAAATGCCTCTCATTCTCATCATGATCCCAGTCCAGATGTGTCCGCTTGACCTCCTCGTGAGAGTTTGACACTGGCTCTACCAATTTAACTGCACACTATTCTTCAGTAAATTTTTACTTATTTGATTGAACTTCACGAACTCCTGGTCTTCTTTCATCACATCACCAGATATGATGAAAGAAGACCAGGAGTTTGTGAAGTTCAATCAAATAAGTAAAAATTTACTGAAGAATAGTTTGCAGTTAAATTGGTAGAGCCAGCGTCAAACTCTCACGAGGAGGTCGTAAGCCAACTCTACCTTACACAAAATCTCACACCAATTATACCTTTTTCAAGGACATACATTACACAATTGTTTACTTCTGATTGGCTAAGAGAACATAAAGTCTAAACAATAATTCATTTTTGATAGATAAGTGGGTATATCGTCGTTAATCAGAATAGTTGTCGCCCAATTCCAAGATTTAAGTCCGTGGTGACCTTCCAGGGTCCGAGAAAGACGAGTCTATATGTTGTATCTATATGTCGAGTCTATATCACAGAGTTCAAAACATGTAAAGAATATCAAACGCACACACAGAACACTGACGAACAAGAGTTCTCTTCAAGGCTGAAGAAGGCCTGAGCTCATTATCAGAAGAGCAGTCCACCATAACAAGCTGATAAAACATTTCACTCCTCAGAAAGCAGGAACGATAATATCCCCCTGTACTCCCTTGAGAAATACACATGAGGATGTTCACTTAATGAATATCAGATGAAATGGTGTAGAAATTGACCCTCGAACTTATACAAGTCAACTGCGAACACGACCCAAGGGCACACATTGGAATACACCTAAAAGAAAATGTTTAAACACAGAAACCATATGGGTACATGGATATATATATATATATATATACCCAGATAGCACACGTACGTCGGGCCGACGTTGGCCCAACATCGAGCGTCGGCCTCCCTCCCTATAACATCGCAAAGGCGTCGGCCAGGCGTAGGCAGATCTCTTGTCAGTCAGTGCTCTATTTCCCAGCTCCGTTACGTCGGCTTTAGGTCGGCCCACTATACGGGAGGCCGATGTCGCGTTGTGCTTGTGAACTTTCAAGTCGCTTTCAAACACTGGAGCGGCCGCGGCGCAGAGTTGCCATGGAAACGCCGCGGGACCACTGCGACTGGTAAGCAGGAAAACTCCCTCTCTCGCTGTTGTTTTCAAATTCACTGCTTTCAGGTCATATTAGTCTCTAAAATCACACGGATAATACACACAACTGTTCTTGACACTTCTCTTACTTGTAATTGATACGCTTATGGTGAATATTTACTTTTATATGGCTATGTGTCTTCGGAAAAAGTCCGTTAGCATCTCAACTGTTTTCAGAAGAGGTAAGTTAAGCTAAGCTAAGTTAACGTTAACTCGGTTGAGCTTTTGTTTATGAAAGTTTGGGCTTTTAATCACCTCTTATGTGTATATGAGAGGTTTTGTAAAGGTTTTACTTGGAAGTGAGCTAATTTATTTTACACAAACGTAAACATAAACGTATGTAATCGGTGACGTCACTTACATGGAGAACTTACACTTACACTTAAGTTACATGGTTGAAACTAGCTCAATGGTAAACAAATATTGATTAAAAAAAATGTTCTGTGATTTCAGCAGCAACAAAATAACCCATAACAGAGGGAAAGCTCCACGACTTCAACATTTCTGAAGAAAGCTACTGCCGGAGAAGTAGGAAATACAGGCAGGTAGGTAACGTTAGGAAATCCAAAACTAAAGAATTAATTACTGATTTTAGGAAACAGAGTCCCCCTCTTCCCCTCACTATCATAACCTATTGAGATAATACAAGAATACAACCTTGGCACAATAATTGATAGTAAGCTATGTTTTGAATCACACACTGATGCTGTTTGTGCCAAAGCCCAGCAGCGAATGTATTTTTATTTTTTACCGTAGACTGAGGAATTTTAACATTGACCCCACTTTGATGAGAATGTTTTATTCTTGTTTTATTCAGTCTGTTTAACCTTCTGTTTTATCTGCTGGTTTGGTTCCTTGTCTCCAAAAAACGATTAGAGAGTATTGTTAGGACGTGTAGCAAGATTGCAGGCTTTAACTTTCCCCCTCTCTCACACATTTAGCAGCTACACCAACAGAGTGGCAAAGAAGGCACTATCTATTGCAGCTGACCCTAGTCATCCTTTGTCCTCCCAGTTCAAGCTACTTCCCTCAGGCCGTAGGTACTCCATGCCCAGATGCAGGTCAAATAGATTCAGAAACTCATCTCAGAAAAGCATTTCACCTCTGCTGTAGCTTATATATAATATAGCTTAGCTATAGCTTCTTACTTGTAATAAACCTGGCATTATATAATAATATTGTTGGCTCTGTGACAAATGGTTTGTTGTGTTCCTAGATCCTTCAATGTTGATGCCCTGGCCTCCACCGTAGCAGAGTTGGGCGGATCATCATCTCTAAGGCGCTATGAACAATATGATTAGTAAGTAAAACTTCAAACATACACTAATGTCTAACATGCACTAGTGTTGGTAAAAAAATAATGTTTTGAAAGAAGTCTCTTATGTTCACCAAGACAGCATTAAAAACAATAATATCGTGAAATAATATAACAAATTTTAAATAACTGTTTTCTATGTGAATATATTGTAAAATGTAATTAATTCCTGTGATCAAAACTGAATTTTCAGCATCACAGCTTCATATGATCTTTCAGAAATCATTCTAATTTGATGATTTGACGCTCAAGAAAAATTTATGATTATTACCAGCTTTCATTTTCTCAAAGGCGTAGCAGGATACCCAGGGCTTGGTTTACACCTATCACAATTTCTAGCCACTGGGGGACCATAGGCAGGCTAGGGGAACTCATATTAATGTTAAAAAACCTCATAAAGTGAAATTTCATACCATGCAACCTTTAAGTGTTTTATAACCAGTTTTCTATGTGAGGAAAACGCTTAACTGTACATAGTAGTATATTTTTAATTAGTATGGTGTTTACAGAGTTATCATTTATTTATTTTAATATCACTGTCTATGCGTTAAGTCACATTCTACAAGTGCAAATCTCTAAATTCAACTTTGAACTTTGGTATTTTACAGGGGACAAGTTCTCAAATTCACATTTTTATGCTCTTGAGTTTTGCTACTCTTTTACTCTCATAAATAACCTTCCTGATAATGTTCGGGGCTCAGACACACTCTCCCAATTTAAATCTAGACTAAAGACACAACTCTTTAGCCAAGCATTCAATTAACACATCTCATAATCTTGTTTTACAGTTAATATGTGATCAAATAGTAAAAAGTGCACATGATCATCTTTTGCCTGAAATAATATGAACTGCAGCTATGCTAATCTTTCTCCTGTTGCTTCCCTGTTTCTATCTCAGGATGCTCAGCAAGTTCACTAGAGATTACAGCGAGATCCAGTGTGGATCCAGCCTCACTTGTGAAGACTTCAGATGATGGCAACTATAGATGGACATAAAAAAACTGCCAGATATTAAGGTGGGGTAAGCGATATTTCAAAAACGCTGTTGGACACTGTTGATATTTGGAATGGACCCAAACAAACACACCCCTCTCTTCAATGCTCCACCTCCAAAACTCACCAGATTGCCCAGCAGCCGCATCACCTTATTGGTGTAAATAACTAATTTATGTTATTGCATGACCTGCTCAATAAAAGCGCAACACTAAGAACGTTTCAGGAAACACGTTTTAATTATGATGAGGGCTGGATTTCCCAAACCTTCTTAACGCTACGTCATTCCTAAGTTATACCTTAAGCTGTACCTTATTGTTAATACGTGTTTCCCGAAACGTTCTTAGTTAATTGTACCTTCTGTAAGTCATACGTTCGGATATTTCCCCACCGGTTAATCAAAGTGTGACAACACTGGTAATACCATAATAGAAGTGACGCGCATGCGATGCAGCGTGCTCGTTTTTCCAGGCACGCATATGCCACAGCGAGATGAAAACATCTCAACTTTTCAGAATGCCACAAGCGCACCGCAGGTCATGTGACAAAAACTAACCGATCAGCTTTGGCCTTTCCGTAACAACATGGAAAACTCGGCCGAACAGCCGATCATAGCTGTACAGGGCGAGTTTTTATTTCTCATCTCTATAAATATATCTAGTAGTAAAGCTAATGCAAGGGCTAGAAATCAATTATTCCTTTGCTGATACTTCCTTGTCATCATGGAGAGCGCAGTTCATGGTTGCATAGCAACGACAGACGCCACGGGAGCGCAAGTGCTTGTAGAAAGGAGAGAGCGCTTTCCACACATTTTTAGACGCGATATGTGAACGGCCCCTAATTCAGGATAAACTGAGAATCTATTTGGTTTAAAATCATTTTTGTTTTGTTTAAAATGGAGATCACGATAACATACATCAGAATAACATGTTTCAATCTACTTAAAAAAAAAGATACTCAATTGAATCATTAATTCAAACACTTTTAAAACCAATTAATTCAGTGTCTCATTCATAAACACCTGGGCTGGGTTTCCTGATAGCGTTGTCTCTTAGCGTGCTACGAAGACTCTTAAGGTATAATTTAACTAAAGGTATACCATTTATAGGCGTGTTCCCCGAACCATAACTTAGAAAGCTGCTAAAGATATTCCTTCTTCCGTGTGACGTTACCCAGTGCTGCCCGTGGCGATGCTGCTGAATCTGCTGATATCGATGGCTCGTGAATCAATTATTCACTCGTGCAGGGGCTGCTTCACTGCGTTAACTGAGAAAGCGGTGTTCTTTATAAAAGCAATTAAGAAATGTACGCGGGTTGGGTGAAAATAAACACTGACATTATGGATTTGGATGGCAATAAAATCACAGACTTACCCCTGTAAATGTTTAAAATACCATACGAACCCATGAGAAACAGTTAGCATCTACTTACAATTTAACTGACAGTATGCTTTCACTGGCCTTTGAAAGCGCTCCGCGGACGGCGCCGTCTTTTAGAACAACTATTCGCTGTATCGCTGCCATAGTTTGAGCAAACTCCCCACAACAATCATTCCCTTTAAATAGACTATTAAACCTATTAAACTATTAAATGGTTTGCCAGCTGATGTACCTTTGATTGTTGTTAGATTTTTAATTATATTATCCAGTGTAATGACAATTTTATTCTTAGCTTTAGTCCTAACTGCTTTTTCTCAATGTTTTTCACTCTGTTGCAGGTTGCCAGGAAGAATCCTTCTCTACATTGTTGCTGTTCCTTTTTGATCCCTTTTCTCCTGGAGTTCTTTCTGGTGTCATTAAAATGTCTTAACTTGAATTGTGTCTGTTCATTATACTAGAGACAGTTACACACAAAATTAAGAAGATTTTTTCAATGTCAGTATAGCCTACTTTTTTCATATTGGATAGTCAAGTAACTCCAGGGCTGTATATATGTACATAGACATTGAGGGGGACAAGTCCTACACTGCAAAACATGCTTTTCTTACTTAGTATTTTTGTGTTGTTTCCAGTCCAAATATCTAAAAATTCTTAAATCAAGAAGCATTTACTAGAGAAGTAAAATAACATAAGAAATTCTATTTTGTTTTCAGATAAACATAAAGTAATTTAAGTAATTTTTGCTTAAAACAAGCTAAATTATCTGCCAGTGGGGTAAGAAAAAATAATCTTGATTCAATTGGAAAACAAGATTATTTTTTCTTACCCCTCTGGCAGATAATTTATCTTGTTTTAAGCAAAAATTACTTAAATTACTTTATGTTTATCTGAAAACAAAATAGAATTTCTTATGTTATTTTACTTCTCTAGTAAATGCTTCTTGATTTAAGAATGTTTAGATATTTGGACTGGAAACAACACAAAAATACTAAGCAAGAAAAGCATTTTTTGCAGTGTATAATTATATGTCAATAATAACAATAGTATGTCAATAGTTAGAAATGGCCAAACTGGAAATTCAATATTGGAAATTCTTGCTCCACTCTGTTTTTAGGATGGCAAAAAGGTTTAAAAGTTACATTTTAGGCTGGTCTACCTTACAGAGACCATCCAAATAGATAGCCAATCAAATCATAGAAGGCGGGGTTTACTGTTCACAGAAGCAGAGCATGCATTTCATCAGTTTAACGTTGAAAGAGTGCGAGGTAAGATGGAAGTGTAAAACAAACTACTTTTTTTTCTTGAATATGGCCATTTTGAGGGATGAAAGTTGCATGTGTTCAGTATCAAAGCTATTTTATCAATTTAAGTCTCGGGGCAATGTTGACTACAGTTTATGTGCTGCTGAATGAGTGTTGCAGCGCGATCTCCGCTCTCTGTGTGTGTGTGTGTGTGTGTGTTCGTAAGTGCGTGCGTCAATGAAAGCAGCGCATGGTGTCTAATGTAAAGAGTAGCCCGAAAGGTCCGACCTATAAATAAAGGTCCTATAAAACCCATGCTGAGCAGCCAAAAGATTTACAGCTTTGCATCGTTCAAACATCGGCCGGATATCATTTGCGATCAAAGGCCGACGTCGAGGAGACATATTGCCGATGAGCAAACGATCTCTGAGCGACATCGTGCCGATGGAACTTTGTACATCGGGCCAACGTCGGCCCGACGTACGTGTGCTATCTGGGTATATATATATATATATATATATATATATATATATATATATATATATTTGATCCACTCAATGAATACAGAAATGATTATGATAGTAGTAGTAGTAGTAGTAGTAGTAGTAGTAGTAGCTTTATTGGTCACTAGTCACAGGTACCAGCGAAATTCCGCCATCAACCTGTCCATACAAACATACATACAATATGACAAGGGGGTACAGGGCTCGACATTAAGGCTTGTCTGCTTGTCCGGGACAAGTGGATTTTTTTGTAGGACAAGTGGAAGAGAAAATTAGTTGTCCCACTGGACAAGTTAAATTTCAAACAAAATAAAATGCCATGTTACTTTACGTTATGTGCCACTCATTATGTCTATAATTTTACAGATTTAATTTTACCGATTTGAGACGTCGCATAACTGCCAGATTCAAACTGCTTTCGCGCGTTGCCTGGCGCTGAGCCCGAGTCGGACGCGTTCAGCGCTGTCATATATCACAAATAAGCAGTGTTTTCAACCTCATAATGTTTATTTTAGGTTTCAGATATTTATAAGCACGAGTAAAACAATACATTTGGAGTTTGTAAAATACACACTGATGTCTGTGGAAGCAGCAATAACAATCTATTCAAATATAATTTGCCGACATGTGTTATTCATATCAGACAAACATAGTGGAAGTAACTATAAAGTTTACTCTATTCTTCTCAGTTCACCGGCCACGTTCTTGCATTTATTTCGGGAGAAACTGATGAATTCACGTGCTGTAAATCCGACTGACAGGACAACATTGTGGCGCCCATCTCATGTTAGTTCAAGATTATTTATAAAGGTTTTTAAACGACCAAACACACTCACTTACACGTATTTGAGAATATTTTGAATAAAAAAGGAAAAGCGAAATAAAAGCGACACATCTGTCATACAGTATTATTGTGGCTGCGGTGTATCGCGTGACGCGTCGCCATGGAAACATTAAAGGGAACGTTCGCCTTGAAAAAACTCACTCTGGGGGTGTCAGTTAGAATATTTTTAACTTACGCGTCAAAGGGTTAAAGAAAAGATCGAAAATAAATATTTGTGTGTGCTGTAAAGTGGTTAGAAAAATAAATAAATCGGAATCGGCAGGTCAAACTCAATGAAAAACCGGAATCGGCCCAGAAAATTGTATTTGGTGCATCTCTATGTCTACAAAATTATTTTAGATATAGTATACAGTAAGTCTAGCTAGCTTGTCTAGCTAGCTTGCAAATACTGAGGATACCTACAAGAGTCACCACTTCCTCTGGTGATGCACTGCACACCAGCGTGCAAAGTATTAATTTGTATTATGGAGTCTGGAGATCCTTATTTCTTGTTGAATGGGAACTCTGTCCTTGGGACACGTTCCTTTCTACTGTTTCAACTGAATTTTATTAATATTGATAGTGTTTTGGACGCTTTCAATGGTTTGTTCGAATTCTGCATTAGCAAAACACAAAAAAATAGATAAATGATAAAATTATAAATTATACATTTTTACCCGGACAAGTGACTTTTGTGCATGGACAAGTAAAACGTAAATTTACTTGTCCGAAGGACAAGTGCCTCAAAAAGTTAATGTCAAGCCCTGGGGTAGACAGAACAGGAAGACAGAGCATTGAGGAAAAAAATACAGCATAACATGAGGAGAGGTGAGGAGAAAAAAAAGGCAACCCCCAGACTATGCTCCTGTAAGGAGTACAGTTTGGGAACAGTAAAAAAACCTCAGCAACATTTGCACATAATCAGTACACAACATGAACACACAAGACTTGCAACAGGGGAGGGGAGTGGGGGGTGGAGGTAACCCAGCACAGGCAAGCAGCCATCCGGTCCTGCAGCCATTCTCGGCGCTGGTCACAGACCCGCCTGTCAGACTGGGGGTACAAAGCGTCGAAGGCGAGGGATGGGGGTAGGGGGGGTGATTGCATATCTGTATATGTGTAAGAGTTTGTGTATGTGTAGGCCTCGAGAGTCGCTACGCCTGACATCCTAATCTAGGTGCCTCAGTCCGCAGGATGTCATAGCGATACACAGCAGTTGCCATGGAGTCAACCTTGATCAGGTCCCAGACAGAGTCAACAATCAGCAGGTGTCAGTGTGGAGTGGGGTAAGGAACGCAAGAGCGTCTCACTGCAGTGCTCTCACCAGAGGGAGTTGTTGTTGCAGCAGCAGCCAAGGCCAAGGCCACTGCTGGTAGAGGGGGGCCGAAAGCAGATAAGATAGGGATTGTTTGGTCTTGGAACGAGTAGCCGCATTCCAATTTACACAGCTCCTGGTCCATTCGGGTCTCCGAAACGATCCATTTGCCTTTGCAAAGCTGTAAGCTTCTCCAAGATGTTATCAATATTTTGGTTCATAGTCACCAAAGTCACAGTCTGAATGCTGACAGCTCTGCCCACTGCTTCAATCATGACGGGCAGCCTTGTGGGGTTTTGGACAGCTGTCACCGTCTTCTTAATTCCTCGATAAACCAGGGCACTGCCTAATCCAAACAGCAGAAAACCTGTTATCATGGTTCCGAATAGGTAGATATCTTCAATGTCCTCCACGGAAAGAGCTGCCAGACACACGACCCGCCACCTCTCCCACGCGTCCATCGTGTAGCCAGCTGCGAACGTTCCGGCAGGGCAGTCAGGTTCCCCCGAACCCAAGCTTCTCGTCGAGAAGATGGTGTCAATTGCGTTGAGAGACCAGTTGATCAAAACCATAAATTCTTAGTTTGGAGAGCAGTGCGGAGAGAGTTTCTCAAAGTACAAGACGAGACGAGAGGAGCAAAGCAGGGGAGATAAGGGAGAGGAGGGTAAGAAAATGCGACCGCCTTCGTTGAGAGCCAAAGAGAAGACCCATGTATAGCATGCATACACTTGGTTATTGTATTTTTAATAAGAATAAAGTAATCATTCAAAAAGGATATATATCTATCTATATATATATATATATATATATATATATATATATATATATATATACAGTGAGGAAAATAAGTATTTGAACACCCTGCTATTTTGCAAGTTCTCCCACTTGGAAATCATGGAGGGGTCTGAAATTGTCATCGTAGGTGCATGTCCACTGTGAGAGACATAATCTTAAAAAAAAATCCAGAAATCACAATATATGATTTTTTAACTATTTATTTGTATGATACAGCTGCAAATAAGTATTTGAACACCTGTCAATCAGCTAGAATTCTGACCCTCAAAGGCCTGTTAGTCTGCCTTTAAAATGTCCACCTCCACTCCATTTATTATCCTAAATTAGATGCACCTGTTTGAGGTCGTTAGCTGCATAAAGACACCTTTCCACCCCATATAATCAGTAAGAATCCAACTACTAACATGGCCAAGACCAAAGAGCTGTCCAAAGACACTAGAGACAAAATTGTACACCTCCACAAGGCTGGAAAGGGCTACGGGGAAATTGCCAAGCAGCTTGGTGAAAAAAGGTCCACTTTTGGAGCAATCATTAGAAAATGGAAGAAGCTAAACATGACTGTCAATCTCCCTCGGACTGGGGCTCCATGCAAGATCTCACCTCGTGGGGTCTCAATGATCCTAAGAAAGGTGAGAAATCAGCCCAGAACTACACAGGAGGAGCTGGTCAATGACCTGAAAAGAGCTGGGACCACCGTTTCCAAGGTTACTGTTGGTAAAACACTAAGACGTCATGGTTTGAAATCATGCATGGCACGGAAGGTTCCCCTGCTTAAACCAGCACATGTCAAGGCCCGTCTTAAGTTTGCCAATGACCAATTGGATGATCATGGGAGAAAGTCATGTGGTCAGATGAGACCAAAATAGAACTTTTTGGTCATAATTCCACTAAACGTGTTTGGAGGAAGAAGAATGATGAGTACCATCCCAAGAACACCATCCCTACTGTGAAGCATGGGGGTGGTAGCATCATGCTTTGGGGGTGTTTTTCTGCACATGGGACAGGGCGACTGCACTGTATTAAGGAGAGGATGACCGGGGCCATGTATTGCGAGATTTTGGGGAACAACCTCCTTCCCTCAGTTAGAGCATTGAAGATGGGTCGAGGCTGGGTCTTAATGACCCGAAGCACACAGCCAGGATAACCAAGGAGTGGCTCTGTAAGAAGCATATCAAGGTTCTGGCGTGGCCTAGCCAGTCTCCAGACCTAAACCCAATAGAGAATCTTTGGAGGAAGCTCAAACTCTGTGTTTCTCAGCGACAGCCCAGAAACCTGACTGATCTACAGAAGATCTGTGTGGAGGAGTGGGCCAAAATCCCTCCTGCAGTGTGTGCAAACCTGGTGAAAAACTACAGGAAACGTTTGACCTCTGTAATTGCAAACAAAGGCTACTGTACCAAATATTAACATTGATTTTCGCAGGTGTTCAAATACTTATTTGCAGCTGTATCACACAAATAAATAGTTAAAAAATCATACATTGTGATTTCTGGATTTTTTTTTTTAGATTATGTCTCTCACAGTGGACATGCACCTACGATGACAATTTCAGACCCCTCCATGATTTCTAAGTGGGAGAACTTGCAAAATAGCAAGGTGTTCAAATACTTATTTTCCTCACTGTATATATATATATATATATATATGAAGAGACAAGGTATTCTGACCCCAACCCTTCAATGGACGCTCTTCTCTGTGGTTTTTCCCTTGGCGCGCCTATATAACTCTACACGTCTCTAGAGAGATACATTTTCACCTCCATTTCACCAACTGAAAAAGATGAGCGCTCACAACTTGCTCACAAATTTGATCAAACAGACCCTCTGGGTTTCCCCCACTACACCAGACTGAACCCACCAGACTAGTATCCCAGCACTAATCTGGACTAGTAATCTGTACTAGTCACCACAGTGTTCCTTTAACATCCCCCTCTTTTACCTCTTAACAATCTACTTTGTCTCTTACCAGTCTCAGTTTACGCCACTTCAGTTCTTTTGATGATTCCAGTGGTTTTCAGATTCCAGATTCCCTCCTGGGCCCTTTTCCAGTGGAGACAACGCCAAATTGCTAAATTGATTTAATCATTAATTTAGTCACACATTACTTTTTGTCAAGTCACATATACAAGGTCATACATTCATAAGGGTATGTATTAACACATACATACATACATGAGGGTTAATAACAGTTATTTGTTCTATCAATGTGTTAGAGAATTATGGGACATCATGGGACTCCACATGCAATCCTCATGCATTTTATTACCTTAATCTAATTACCATCTTGTTTCTACGATTCTATGTTTCTACGACAGATCATAGCAGCTCTACAGCATCATAGGCCTTAACGTTAGCGTTACAAGAAGTTAAAACATTTTTAGATTACAGCAGAAAACTGCTCACTTCCTGAAATATCCAATTGATCTTATAACTATCATTCTCACAACAATTATGACAATATGGAAGCTTGTTAAAACAATAAAACATTTTAAAAGATAATTGTGAGTTTTTATCTCAGTTTACATCTCGCAATTCTGACTTTATTTCTCATTTTCTCGAATTGTGTAAAATAAAGTCGCAATTGCGATATATAAAGTCAGAATTGTGTAAAATAAAGTCGCAATTGCGATATATAAAGTTAGAATTGCGTGAAATAGTCACAATTGTGTGTTATAAAGTCAGAATTGCGTGAAAGAATTCTGACTTTTTTTCTCGCAATTCTGACTTTATAAGATATAACCGCAAGTTTATATCTGACATCTTTTCTCAGAATTGTGAGACATAAACTCACAACTATAGATATAAAGTCCAATTCTAAGGAATTTAAATTTTTCTAATTTTTTTTTACCTCAGAATAGTTTTTATCTCACAATTATTTTAAACACGCAACTTTATAACATGCAATTGCGACTTTATATCATGCAATTCTGACTTTATATCTCCCAATTGCGTATTATAAGTCAGAATTGCGAGATATAAACATGCAATTCTGAGAAAAAAAGTCATAATTCTGACTTTATAAGACGCAATTCTAACTTTATATCTCACAATTTTGACTTTATAACACGCAATTCAGACTTTTTAACACGCAATTGCGACTTTCACGCAATTCTGACTTTATATCGCAATTCTGACTTTATAACACGCATTTGCGACTTTATTTCACGCAATTCTGACTCTATATCTCGCAATTCTGACTTTATAACACGCAATTGCGACTTTATTTCATGCAATTCTGACTTTATATCTCGCAATTCTGAGAAATAAAGTCAGAATTGCGAGATGTAAACTCGCAATTGTGAGATGAAAAGTTGCAATTATCTTTTAAAATGTTTTATTCTGTGGCGGAAACAAGCTTCCATATGACAACATTAAAACATGGATGTAAATTATTTCATGCAAATTCTATAGCATTCTGACCACTGTAATATTACTTCAGAAAGCTGTTCATTAACAATAACGGAAAACATACCCATGATGTCCGTTAGCAAATAATGCAGTTATAATCCAAGTGTTAATATCCTGCATTTTACAGTAATATTATTATTAATATCAATCCAGAGTGTAAGTCGTTTTTCGGCGTGCTCCTGAAGACTGCTGGGTTTCAAAATGCACATCAGGATTGGTTAGAAAAGAAAAGGCTGTGCTTAGCAGCGGGTGATTTGAATACACAATTTAGATATCTTTAGAGTAATTTTGACTAGTTACAATGTTATTTCCAGATATCTACATTGAAATTCTTCCTAGTCACAAAGCTAAATGCAGATATCTCCAAAGAAAGGACTTCCTAGTCAAAAATCAGTTAGAGAAATCCATGACAGAATTGCAGATATCTTTAAATGAGATTTGACTAGGAATAATTCCAATTCAAGATATCTCTTATTAAGTTTTGCCTATAGTCAAAAATCCAACTCAAGGTATCTACAATTGCAATTTGACTAGTAAACAATTACTTTCAGATATCTACAAATGTATTTTGGATATATTTAAACATTTTGAACTATAGATATATTCAATTTGATTATGACTAGTCAAAAACTCAAGAGATATCTTGAGTTATCATTTTTACTAGTAATAATTCAGTTAGAGATATCTCTAATTGAATTATCACTATTGTAATTTGAGATATCTCTAGTTAGGATTATGCCTACAACATCAATTCAAGATATAGGTAAAAACTCAAAACTCATTTGAAGATATCAGGAAATATTTTACAATGGAAGTCATTGGAAGAATATGACTAGTCATAATCACATTGTAGATATCTTAATTCCAATTATGACAAGTCGTAGTAGTACTGTAAATTAAGAAAGACATTTTCCATGCCCCAGAAATGTACATTTTTTAGAGTTAATAAACAATTAATCCTGAGTGTTCACGGGACAAAAAGGCTAATTGATTGTAATATTAATTTACGACAGTAAGTTAATTATATTAACTGATCCAAATATTCATAATCAATTAATTGATTATTATTGATTATTAGTTATTATTTAATAATTAGTTATTATTGATTATTAATATTTCAATAGAGCTAATTTGCTGCTCTGTTAGCCCAACATCTCGATTCAGACTCTATCTCCTGAAAGATATAACAAAGTTGAGCTCTCCGTAAGACATCTCTTAGTCATTAATCATTCGGCTCCTTCTTAAACACTCTTCAGTATTTGCTTCTGAAGTTCCAAGTTCTTGTTTTATGTGTTGTTAGTTTTTTCTCTTTAAATTGGGCTTTATTCCCCTTCTAAAACTCCACTAACACATATTCCCCTTCTGTTAAGGGTTTTCTTAATTCGTATACTTACAGTGTCAGATATCCAAGCCATTGCCAACAAATTTACATTATTTGTTTACAGCCTCATTTACTTGCTCTGCCATGTCCAGTCTCATTTCATATTTATCTTTGTATCATATATGGCACGTTATTGAACACTTTTACTCACGTTCAACTTTGCTTATTTTATTCTCTTTAACCTCGCTCCATCCAGAGACACGCTATCAGTAGTTTTATTACCCCATAGATCTGCATTCTTGCTCTCTCTCTCTCTCTCTCTCTCTCTCTCTCTCTCTCTCTCTCTCTCACACACACACACACACACACACACACACACACACACACACACACACACACACACACACACTAGAAGGAGTTTGTTCTGTTCCATTCTAGGATCTTTAACGCAGTTATCACACATATAGGTAAGAGACCTATCTACTTATATCGTTTCACTCTTTTTAAATAAAAGAGCATGTTAGAAGTCATTTATACTCTTTTTTTTCTTTTCTTGGTCTTTAATTAGTTATTTTACAATTTTTTTTCTTTAAGGTAATTCTACCTTCATTCCTTTCTTATTCCACTAATATCAAATTCTTCTAACTCCAAAGCTCATTTTCTCAAATCATACTGTATGTTTATCAACTTTTTTGTAAATACTTTAAGTCAAGTCATCTTCATTTATATAGCACTTTTAACAATGTAGATTGTTTCAAAGCAGCTTTACAGAGATAAATGTATAAATTAAGGTAACAGAGATTGTTTTGGCTTTATAGCGGTTCTCTAATAAAGTTATTTTCCATCTAAAGTTAGTTTTGATTGATTCGCTTCCGTCGCAACGATCATTTGTTATTAAATTAGGGGCCGCTAAGACGACACCATTCTCTCTACACAGACTTTAAACGCGATCCTGTGAGAAACGCTGATGGCGTTCACATGCACATTTAGAATTGGTTCTATAGTTATGTGCGTTTGAATATATGTACGCAGGTTTGTAATTCCCTACAAGCCAAGCCTAAACAAAGTACTGGTCTTTCCTTAAAATTTTTGATACAGAATTGTATTTTATTTGTCACTTCGGGGTAGGTATGCGAATTGAATTTTCCCGACAGCGCTTTATCTGTAGAGTGGGAAAGGGATCCTCCATAGGGAGAGACTACTACTTTATCTTTCTTAGTAATTAAATCCTTAAAAGGTTTAGTTGATATGTTTAATTTACTTTGCGCCTTTCCCAAGCTCAAGGACGCTTCACAATAACAGTAAAGAACAAACAATCAGTTCATACTTAGATGGACAATATACATTTGCCCAGTCTAAGAAATGAGCGTTGCATATCATATTACAATTAAAATACAAACAGAAACAATTACAAAATAATAACAGAAACAAAAACAACACTATTTACATGTATATTAGTAATACTATTAGTAACACTATTAGTAATTAACTCATTATTCAATTTTATCTACACAACCTGACGTTTGTCTTTATATTGTTTATTTTTCTCTTTATTTTATTTTTTTATTTACCTTAGTTAAATTATTATAATATAATGGCTCCTCAATCTTTTCATCCCATCTTATGTCCTTATGATTTGCTCTAAATAAAAGTTCCTACTGCACATTTTACAGTTACATTACTTTCTGGTGCATATACCGCAAAGCTTTGTGCAAAACAGTTTGTTTTCCAGATAACCTCTAACTTTCCTCTGACAGAGTATGTTATATTATCAACCCTAATATTCTCAGGTCTAACCCATTCTGTCAGTAACTCCTCTATTGCTTTTATAAAGGGATTTACAATAGTTTTTAATGGTATTTACCCAAATACTATCTACTGCTACTAATATATATTTATTTTCCTACTTTAACCTAGGATTTAATGTTCAGCTATTTACAATCAACACCAATGGACGACTCTTTCTGGTGGGATTCTAACAACTTACTTATAACTTATAATTTTTGTTTTCCCCATTAATATAATTATCTATATTATCATTTTTAGGTTTACAGAATATTTCCTATAATTGTGTATTTTCTTAATACAACTGTCTCATTTTCTTTAATTATAATTCTTCTTATTCTTGCTAATTACTTCTTTGTTTCTTAAAGCTATCTCTGTGTTTCACGTTGAATGTCCATGTCGATAAATCACTGCTAGGTCCAAATTCCTCACTGGATCATTAATCTTCTTCCATAAGTCACGGTGTTCAACAGGTTTTCTGTTAAACTTAACGAACATGTTCTATCTCCAAATGTCTAAGTTTTCATTTAAACTTGTCTCAGCCATTTTGCTCTCCGTTATAATAATATCGTGTGCAGCATTTATTTCTTTTAGCCTTTCTAGTGCTTTTAATATAGCTATAACTTCTACATAGTGAGTAGTACCCAGGACTAAGCCCCTGTCTCTTATTTCTTCACACTTTTTATGTTTTATAATATACACCCAGTGAGCATTATACTCTTCAAGAGTCTTTGATCTATCTGTATAAACTATCGTACCTTTAAATACATTCATATTTCTTCTGTCACATTTTACGCTCTTTATTTAATATCCTCATTTGGATCTAAGAGTTTATTATCCTATACTTGCTCAAATAAGTTTGGGTTTTTGCATTTTATACTTATCTTTAGTTTAATGCCTCTTTATTGTTTTATCAGTATTAATTAGTCTATTCCTTTATTTATTTATTTATTTTATTTTCTCTTGCAAGAACTGGTAATTCTGCATGTATTTTACTCATAGCTGCTAGTTTCTTCTCTACAGAAAGAAATTTCTTTTCTGGATTTTCCCAGCTTAAATACATTATTCATATTGGCATATTGCTCTTCTTATTCCTTGGAATTAAAGTGTACTAATTGTTTTAAGTATACTAAACTCATTTCCATATTTCTACCTCGTTTGAAAAGGAGTATTATATGTCCTTTCTTCATTCATCTTGACACTTTGTGCTATCAAAGGTTTAATTTTTGTTTCCTCACTATTCTCACATGCTGAGACATTACATCATACTCGGCTATATTCCCCTCTATTTGTTTTTTAGTTACAATATTCAGGATTGTTACTAATTTATCAACTTTGTGATTTTCTGACCTTCTTCTCTTAGTAACCTTACTCTATCTGTTACAGGTATTTCATCCTCTATTAATAATCATACACTTAATAGTGCAATTTGGTCTTTAGATGCATTAACTAACATCTCCTTTCATTGTGAATATTTGTCCTCTGTCCCTGTTAAACTTCTCACATTGTCAATAGCTTTTAGCTTTTGTTATAGCTATATCAACTTAATCAGTGTTATAGCTTCTCAACTTAAATTCACATTTTTAGATGTTTTAATTATACGATCTGTATAAGCGCTGTGGTCTTCTCTTCTCTCTGTTTTCTGGCCGCATCTGTTAACTACGACTGCAATCATTTTTCTTTGGGTTTCTGAACTGCAGCTGTCTGACTGGATTCCTCTCCTAACAGAAGTCAAAGGTCTCCTTCTATCATCCTTTCTCTGCTTTGCTTCTACACTCTCCTAGTTCTCAGATATCTCTGAGTTTAAGAGCTTTATTGCTCACTGACTTTTTTTTTTATTTCCAGCATTAGCTTTAGTCTCTTTACTTCTAGTGTTTAATCAGAGGTGGAAATCAAATCAAATCAAGTATATTTATATAGCGCTTTTCACAATACAGATTGTATCAAAGCAGCTTCACAGTATTAAATTAAAATAAAATAATACAACAAGGTTTGTTTCTTGTGGAATTTATTGATTGATAGAATAAAATTAAATATCCCCAAAATATCCCCAACTGAGCAAGCCAAAGGCAAAGGAAAGAGTACTGAAAATGTGTACAAGTACAAGTACAAGTACCGTTATTTTTTTAGTTATTCTTTTCAACTGCAATTTATCTCCTTTTTTATTTTGTAGTCTTTTTCATATCCCTAACTTTGTTTCACTATTTTTGTTTTCACTATATTCAGACCTGAGTGATTTTGTGTTTGTTTGTGTGATCGTTTCAAGTCAGAAGGTAAAGTCAGTTTGAGATCAGTGAGGGGAATTGATATGGGAATCAATCTCAAATAAATCAAGTGAAAATCAAATAAATCAAAAATCAAGTGTCATACTGGAACAGAGACTGCTAAATGCTTTACATTGAGCCTATAATGAGCCACGTGTTAAATTAATACTAATAAATATGAATAGCGTTTTACCCTAGGATCAATAGTGCAACTCTTTGGAACATAACTATTCCCTTAGTTCCCATAACTATTTGGAAAGTTTTATGATCATTTTCAATTTCTGTGCTTATAAATATATATAAATTCTGTGCGTTATCATTTTAACGATCTAACTATTTTATAGTGATTAATATAGTTATCATAAGATCAAACTAGCTATATGTAGATTAATTTGGACATTATGCTGCTGTAATTATTTATCTGTAGTGGTTGATGAAGATGAGTGTCATTGTTTTGTGTTATTGATATTTTATCCATGTCATAGTGTGAGAAATAACAGTATTGTCTTTCAATAGAGCAGTTTTACAGGCTTTTATCACCTATCCTGACTCAAATAATGTGTTTCTAACAGCAAACTCTCAGAATAAAGTGAGATGATCTGCTGATGATCCTGAATGGCTTGTTGAATGAGTGTTGATAGTCTGAGGCTCATCAATATTAACAGATCTGCTGAAAACACTCTTTATTTCATGACAATAGTTCCTGTTTTCACCTCATTTATTATGCTGATGTCTTCAGATCTCCTGTAAATTGACACTTAAAGCTCATTTCATTGGTGTCAGCAGACTGAGGGGATTTGTTGGTTACTATGTGTAGCCTATGTTTATTTCTGTTTATGCTTTTTTGAACTCTTTTTCTTACCATTATTTACATTCCGAATAATTTCATTACGTTATTGGTATTCTGTTACCAATAAGTATAAAAAACAAACTCGGTAACTGATATATTTTTTTAGTTTGGGCAGATCAGTTCCTCCCACTAAAATTGACCATCAATGAAGCCCCTCCCATGTCAATCACATCATCAGTGAAGCTCCTCTCACAGCAGTCACATCATCAGTGAAGCTCCTCCCACAGTAATTATCCAATAAATGCTGTAAATTCCCATCAGCTACAAGTGAAGACAAGCATCAGAGCATCAGGAAGAGCTGAAATCTGCACAGACTGAGTTTATTAAAGAGGACAGTGAGAACATGAGTGATCCAGAACCCTGCAGAATGAAACACACTGAAGATCCTGAAGAACAAAGAGGTTGGTGTTTATTCTTCATTCATTCATGATGCACTCTAAAAAATAAAACATTGGGTCAACAAAAAAAAATATGTTAACGTTTTCCACTAGAATTTTTACGTTAAGACTGCTGGCAGAATTACATTAATTCAAAGCGATGTTTTGAGTACGGTGAATTACCTTTTAGGTAATAAAATAAAACGCATTTCTAAGTAACATGAACTTAATAATTTTCAACATGAATGCAAGTAATTAAGTTGATCCAACATAATGTTTTAAGTTAGGTGAAGTTTTTTGGCCACAATAAAACACATTTCTAAGTAACATGAACTTAATAATTAAGTTGATCTCTGCAAGAGTTAAAGGGTAAGTTCGGTATTTTACACTTAAAGCCCTGTTTACAGATCGTTTCTGATTAAATAGAACGGTTAAGATTAAAATTTTGACACATGCTGCTGTCCCGAGAATTTTAGGTTTCTTTTGCTTTCCCCAAAACCTCTAGAATGGGTGTATAGGTGCACTGGAACAATCCTTCATAAAACACATTTAAAAAAAAACGCATTTGTCCAGCTCATCCTGGACAAATATTTGCGGAAACACCAGACTACACTTTTAATCTACTAAAATGAATGATTTCTAATGAATGATTTCTAAAACTTCAGAATAAATCAAGATGTAACATTTATTTGTCAGGTAAAAATGTATCATGCCAATTACAGAAGTAAATGATTAAAAACCAATTCAGAAAATATATAACATCATTCACTCAAAGATTACTCTAAAAGTAAGCAATGTTTTCCTGACAGAGATACACAGTGGTGTGAGTGCAACAGGAAAACACTGAAACAGTATGTACATGTGTCAGGGCTTTCCAACAGGAAACATCACTGTGGGGGATGATCCTGGTAAAGAGTCCCCAAGTCTGCTCTGTCACCTCGCCTTAAGTACCAGATCAGGGGCCGTATTCACAAAGCATTTTATCTTACCACTAGGAGTACTCCTAAATCGCACTAAAAGATTTTAGCTAGGAGTTTTCTCTTAAAAGTTATTCACAACGCCTTTCAGACCTACTCTTAGTAAAGAAAAATGACAACTCCTAAACTAAGAGTGAGTCTTCGTTGCTATAGATGACGTCATTACTCATGCACGAGCTTGACTGAAGTGACCACCTTGATTGGCTGATGATTGTAACGCGGGAATGATTCCAAACTCCTCCCCTACGATGATGAGTGACAGGTGACAGGTCTGAGAATGCGTGCGCTACACAAGTAGTGCGAAGGACGGAAGATGATGAATAACTGAATAAATAGCCTAAATGAATAAAGAGTAAGGCTAAACAAATAGCCTAGTAGCCTAATGAAACATGGATTGATGCAATATCTTTGCAACATTATTGAATTAATCTGTCACTATATGCCTCTGCCTACATTTGCAAAGAGAAGAACATTTTAATTTGATTCACAATGAAACGTTACAATTAGTTTACATGCAATGAGTAGCCTAGTTTTGATTGTTGTTGGTGGCGTTATTGCATCCCTAGTTATGCCTACAATGCAAACTTGTTCCCTCGCGATTGAAAGCTCCTGTAGCCGCCGCATACACATTTCAAAACATTGCAACGTGAAATGCCACAAAAAGCGGTTTGTGAATAGGTCTTAGTGAGTTAGGAGTCCTCTCGACTTCTTTTAAGCTGTCCCAGGCTTAGGTGCTACTTTTAGAGCTAAAATGCTTCGTGAATTACTCTTAGTCAAAAAAATTAGGAGTCCTAAAGTTACGAGTGACACGCCCGTTATTTTTAGGAGTTGCTCCTAAATTCGCCAGTTAGGAGCTACTTTTAGCCTTAAAATTCTTTGTGAATACGGCCCCTGAACAAAAGGGGTTATACAAATGTTGTTTAGAGTTGTTTGGGCCAATCCATGTACCCCAGGGGGTAGCACCTGGTTTCAGGAGATATCGTAAAGAGATATCAGCCAGAGAGGAGAAACAGGATTCTCCTAAGTTCTCAATCTTTTGCTGCAATGAAATTAAGACCATTTTACCAATCACACTGCGACACTTAAAAATGATACCAGACATGAAAAGGAAAAAACAACATATTCACAAGATACATCATATGCGATATATAGACAATCTTAATGAACTTTCAGTGCCTTGAGGAAGGAGAGGGGGGATGAGTTGAAGTCAAACAAGGGGACAAGGAGATAAGTTTGGGCAGGAAGAGGTCCTGAGCTCTGTCTTTGCTATCTGCTGTCCAGGGTGCATTTTATGGCTTTATTGTAGGGTGAGCTTGTTTTATCAGGAAAATCAGTTCTTACACTAATACTTTATTAAAATCATTCAAATATTAATGTACCGTGAACTGACATGAACAAACAATGAACAGCTGTATTTTTATTAACTAATGTTACAGTAACTAATGAACCTTATTGTAATGTGTTACCAATATGGCAGCATTGTATATTTTAATGTTAATATCATGTTAGGTAATTGTTTCATTTATCAAAAATTTGTAATAGTTCTTGCTAAAGAAACATGGGATTCGTGCCTAAGATAAATTTACCTTATTCATGGAAAGTTTCAAGGACATATAATCAATTTATAAAAAGGCATCAAATTATCATAATATTTTATAACAGTTGTCTACTTTCTACTATTACATCAGGACTCACTTTCATGTCCTTTCACTTTATATTTCTCTCTTTTAATTATTTTGATGTACTGAATATTAAATGTAATTTTTTTTTCTTTGATTTCAGACCTGATGGAAGAGAGCGAGGAGAGTGAAGAACTGAGTGAAGTGGAGGAGGAACATCATGTCAAACCTGGAGAAAAAACTTTGAGTCGCTCAAAGACTAAAAAGACATTTTTAAAGAAAAGAAGAGCCAAGAAATCTTTCACCTGCACTCAGTGTGGAAACAGTTTCACACGCAAGCGTAATCTTGATGCTCACATGAGGATCCACACCGGAGAGAAGCCGTTCACATGTGATCGGTGTGGAAAGAGGTTCTCATGTAAACAAAATCTTGCGCGTCACATGAAGATCCACACCGGAGATAAGCCGTTCTCATGTGATCGGTGTGGAAAAGCATTTCTCTGTGCATCAAAGCTGAGGATACACCTGACAGTTCATACGAAGGAGAAGCCGCATTCATGTTCTGTGTGTGGAAAGAGTTTTTCATTGCGGCAAACTTTACAAAGACATCAAAAAAGACACATTGGTGTGAGAGAGTACATGTGCTTTGAGTGTGAGAAGACTTTTATTACAGCGAGCGATTTAAAACTGCACCAGAGAATTCACACTGGAGAAAAACCTTACAAGTGTTCACACTGTGACAAGAGATTCAATCATTTAATAAGTCTGAAAACCCATGAGATGATCCACACTGGAGAGAAACCTTACAAGTGTTCACACTGTGACAAGAGATTCAATCGCTCATCAAATCTGAAAACACATGAGAGGATCCACACTGGAGAGAAGCCACTTGCATGTGATCAGTGTGGAAAGAGTTTCTCTTTTAAAAGTAACCTGAAGATACACATGATGATCCACACTGGAGAGAAGCCGCATGTATGCCATCAGTGTGGAAACAATTTCATATGCAAACATGATCTTGATGTTCACATGAGAGTTCACACCGGAGAGAAGCCGTATGCATGTGATCAGTGTGGGAAAAGTTTCAGTCGATCTTCACACCTTAAGGTTCACATGAGGATCCACACCGGAGAGAAGCCGTTCTCATGTGATCAATGCGGCAAACCATTTATATGTGCATCAGAGCTGAAGAGACACCTGTCAGTTCATATGAAGGAGAAGCCGCATTCATGTTCTGTGTGTGGAAAGAGTTTTTCACAGCTGCAAACTTTACATACACATCAGAAAATACATACTGGTGTGAGAGAGTACATGTGCTTTGAGTGTGAGAAGACTTTTATTACAGCGAGCGATTTAAAACTGCACCAGAGAATTCACACTGGAGAAAAACCTTACAAGTGTTCACACTGTGACAAGAGATTCAGTCGATCATCACATCTGAAAACACATGAGAGGATTCACACTGGAGAAAAACATTACAAGTGTTCACACTGTGAAAAGAGATTCATTTGTTCATCAGATCATAAAAAACATGAGAGGATCCACACTGGAGAAAAACCTTACAAGTGTTCACGCTGTGAAAAGAGATTCAGTGTGTTATCATCTTTGAAAAAACATGAGATGATCCACAGCAGAGAGAAGCCGCACACGTGTGATCAGTGTGGAGAGAGTTTCTCTTTTAAAACTCCCCTGAAGAGACACATGAAGATCCATGCAGTGGAGAAACCACATAAACCCAGTCTGAGATCACGGTGAGTAGTTTATTTTCATGTTCTAAACAGCAATATATAGTAATATACACCTAGGATGAGTTGAGGGTGAGTAAATCATGGGCACTGATTTGGAAGCCAGGAGAAACATTGAGCCTTGAACAAACAAGTTCATGAAGTTTTAAATTATAAGGCTTTTAAAAGTCCATCACCAATATTCCCTGTGGATTTAATGTAGTAATGCTAACTGTAACCATGGTATTGTGGCAGAAATAGACAAATGTAGCGCTTATACCTGTATTTATTTCCTGTTTTCGGTTGAAGTCCATAGTAGTCAATTGTCGAGTTCATGCCTGTGATCATAGATAACTAACTGCATGAACTCGACAATCGACTACTGTGGACTTCACATCTACTGCAGTCAGATTCAAATACAGGTATGTGCGCTGGCTGAAATAACATCACTTTTATTCATATCTTTCACATCTACTGCAGTCAGATTCACACATGTTCACTCTGAAGGAATCATCTAACATGGATGTGCACTTGTAATGACACATCAAGGATGTTAAGAGGCTAAAAGCAGGTTTAAAACTTGCCCCATTGAAGTCAACAGGGTGCAAATTTTAAAAAGAGGATAACACGGTGTAGGCAACACCAATTTTTGTCATTGTTCTCACAAAAAAAAATTGTGTATGTGTGTGTTTTGTCCCACATGGAAATAACCTATATAAAGATATGTTTTAATATAGGTTTTAATATAGGTTTTTAATATATGTGGCATATATAAAATTGGCCATTTTCCTATATTATATGCACCTATAGGTATGTTCACCTATATATGCACCTATATGTTCACCTATATATGTAACTATATTTTCACCTATATGTTTACCTATATATTAGTCAAATTATTAAAATCCATAGCTACTAGGCCTACACTGTAAAAAAAAAAAAAATCCGGTATAATCGGTAAATCTCTGGCAGCAAAGTTTCCAGACGGATTCCGTTAAAATACAGCAAATAACCATTTCACAAAATTACAGGCAAAAACCGTGAAAATACAGAATTGGCTTTAGTCAAAATGAATTAAATTACAGTACATTACTGTTGATAATGGCTTATTAAACCGTGGAAAAACTGATAAATGATGTCAAATTACATTAAAAAACATTTAACTTTCAAGTTAAACTGTAAATTTAGGGTTTTATAAAGTTATTTTATAATAATACTGTCTATCTACAGTAATTATCTTTTAATAATTCAATACAGGTGTAGCCTATGTAGGGTAGGCTACTGTATGTACAAATACTATTATTTAACCTTAAAAAAACTCACATTAACCCCCACATGCTTAATAATCTGTAAGGAAAACATATTGAATAGATGCAGATTTCTGCAGTTATACCTTCTTTTCTTTGTTTTCTAATTTCACAGAAAAAATCTGTAAAATATTACTTTGTAAAAATACAGACAAGTTCCTTTTAAAAAACGTAAAATATATGTAAAACCAAAATACAAGCAATTACCTGTACATTTAATAGTGGATCTTTAAATTACAGCAAATATCTGTAACATAACAGGCATTCACTGTAATGACAAAACGGTAAAATTCTGTAAAAAAAATACAGACCATTACCTGTAAAATTACACTTTTTTTTACAGTGTAGACAACATAAATAAAACCCCAAAATGTAGAAATTTACATTATTTATTTACTTAAGAACAAACAAATAGTACAAGAACAAAAATAAGACAAAAAACTGAACAGAAAAAAAAAAAACAATTTATCTTTTTGATCTTCTCAGCTCCGTGAGCTTCGAATTGATAGATGTGCCTATCTGAGCTAGGCATCATGTATGACAGTTGCCAAAGTGAGATATGAGCTACAGAATGACCAACCTGCCATGAGCTATATAGGAGACATATCTTGTATGTAAATATAGGGCTTATATGTGGATATAAAGAAGCAATACAGGAGACCTATATGGCCTGTATATGCACATATATATGCACCTCAATTTTGCCTATATGTGGCATATATACGCATATATGCAGCATATATATTATCATATATGTGCATATATGCTGTATATATGCAGCATATTATGTGCATATAAACTGCATATAGGTTTCATATATGTATCCTCATATAGGTTTTTTCCATGTGGGGTAATGTATGATTTCATTTCTGTCAAGCTGTTGGTGAAAATAAGAGCTTGTTCTTCAGTGATTTTCCTGGTAAAAAAAAAGGTTAATAAGTGGAATTCCACAAAGGGAATACCACATCAGAGCAAACATCACATGCATCTGTACGACGTGTTAAACTGTATGCTTAAGAGTTTATTTGAAGCGCTGAATATGAAGCATTTTCATGTTTAGGAAAACTTGGCTTGTTTCAGCACTAGATGATTTATGTTAGTTTTGTTTGTTGTGTTGTTGTGGCTTCAACAAAACCTGATAATCTTAAATTACATGATCAAGGTCACTATATTTTTCAACATGTGAAAGTACAAGTAGCCTTAGTACTTAGTTCAGAGTCTGAAATATTGATTTTTCCTCTCTCATCATGATTGTAAGAAATGAAACTTGTTTGTTTTTAGCAGAACTGCCAGAAAGCATCTGGAAGGAGAGGACGGAGAGAACGCCAGTGATCCAGAACCTGCAGAATGAAACATCATGATACTGAAGAACAAAGAGGTTGGTGTTTATTCTTGATTCCTCATTCATTCTTCATGATGAAGAACATGCTGATGCTCACCAGATTTACATTGTTTCATGACCAAACTAGTGATATATAACACAAATCATCTTCATGATATTAAAATAGATCATAATCGTGCACAGCAGTTGTTGACCAGATTTGATGAGATTAAAAGGACTATTTTGTGTGATCTATCTATCATGAGTGATCTTGACTTTGAGCTTCACTTTTCATTTCACATTTGTCTCTCATTTGAAATCTCACATGATTTAATGTTTCTTTTAGACCTGATGGACGCGAACGAGAAAGGAAAACAGAAGCCTAAAAAACTCTACAAATGTAAATGAAGTCTGAAGATTCTCAAGAGGATCCACAGCGGAGAGAAACTTTACACATGTGATCAATGCGGGAAGAGTTTCACTCGGGCCTTCGTTCTGAAATCACTTCTGCCTTCTCATTCAGAAGAAGAGCACCAGAAAAATTACACTGGAAAAACACTTTCATGTTCAGGAGCTGAAGAAGAGGCCGTAACACTTTCAACAGAGACATGAATCTGATATTAATTTTAACTCATTCATTGTTTTTCAGAGATCAGTCTCATTAGTTTTAATTTTTATACATTTTTTTTTGTATCAAGTAATGATTGATTAAACTCATTATAATTTTATCAACAGCTTGTTGTTATTGTCTAATTTTATTGTCTGCTTTTTGGTTCCTGTCTTTTTATTGTTTTGGGAACTAAATAATAATGTTCTATGAATGCTCTTTTTATTTTTTTTGCAACAATAATATAATGTTCCCAGAAGGTTACAGGATAGTTATTTTTAACAACATAGACATTTTTAATAATAACATAGAAATAGTTACCAAATATAGAACGTTCCCCAATGGTTATTGTTTATATAAATATGTAAACTAACTTTCAAATTAAAACGCTGCAGATGTTTTTGTATAATGACCTGTACAGAGCTCTGAAACTAGTTTATGCAGCATTTAATAAAATGTAGCAATTAGATTGAATGTGAAAAGCACAGAAATCATAAATTCTTGGGTTTGTTTATATCTTCATTTACTGCTCCTCTGCTCTGCACACGCTTCTCCAACACGTGTTGTTGTACACAGTGCAATGTTTCCGGGATCTACGTCAGAACGCTGCCTCGTTATTGGCCAGTTCTGCGTCAGGATCACACGCATTGGCCGACGCTGGTCATGTGATCAGCACAACACATGCTGAGTCTGCGCTCTGACGTAGAACAACTTTAACAGCGTTGGAGAATGACAGGGAAGAGAAGAAACTGATGAATAAAGTTGTTTATTTTGTTTTGTTTTTGCGCACAAAATGTATTCTAGTCGCTTCATAAACCGCGGTCTGTAAGTTGTGCATCTTTGTCGCCATCTCTGTTTGAAATCTGCAATTGCAGTTATTTGCGTAATTATCTTTACGAGTGTTGTGCATCAGCATGGCTCCTCAGCACGGATGAATAATGTCTGTGGATTGATGTGGACAGAGTGATGGTCATCCAGGAAAAGAACCCATTGAGAATGGCATGTCAACTCTGTAGGAATTGTAATAATGGCAGTACAAAATGCCTCTCATACTCGTCATGATCCCAGTCCAGATGTGTCCGCTTGATGTCCGATGTTGGCACTCTGCCACTCACTTCATGCCAGTCACTCGCTCCCAGACTCACAGATAACAGTGGCCTGAGCTCCTGTATGGTGGGACTAAATTCTTTACAGAAAGTAGTTAGCGCCTCAGCAAATTTCTCACCTGAGTCACTTGGTTTTTGGGCCATGGCTCGGTTTATTTGTTTTTAAGTCCACGGTCTGTAGACCAGCATCGAACCTTCCGGTCCAGCCACTTCAATCATTGGGAGCTGAAACTCCTTTTCTTCCTCTTCTTCTGTTATTTGGGACCTCAGTCCAGTTCTCACTGTCACTCCAGGTTTCAGTCGAGTTGACTTACCTGAGCGTTCAGTTGCAGCTGACCTTGTGGGAGTTCTCTCAGTACCCCTGCTGCTCCCTCGTCTTTTGGTTCCGGTGATGAGGGTTTTATCTCATTGCTAAAAAAATGTATCATCAGGCCCTACTGTCCTATACGCTAGTCCCCTTTTGCATTCCTTTCTCTGCCTCCCCCAACCAGCAATCCTTTTTTTCTTACAATCCACACACACGTCTCACACAACACCCCTTTTGTTCACTCCCCTCTTCCACCGACTCTTGCACCGCTGTAAGCCTAGTGACACTTAAGGTTCCCTCCTCAGGGAAATAATGATATTTTATTAGTTTAGAAAAAATTCCCATGTTCTTTTTTTTAGCAGACCAAACACCGGTTTATCATATCGATCCTCTTTGCCCGTTTTACTCTGAGATTTCCCCATGATGGTGTAAGGGGTGTACAGTGGTAAGACCCAGGACCAGATATGATGAAAGAAGACCGTGAGTCGTGAAGTTCAATCAAATAAGTAAAAGTTTACTGAAGAATAGTTTGCAGTTAAATTGGTAGAGCCAGCGTCAAACTCTCACGAGGAGGTCACAAAGCCAACTCTACCTTACACAAAATCTCACACCAATTATACCTTTTCCAAGGACATACATTACACAATCGTTTACTTCTGATTGGCTAAGAGAACATAAAGTCTAAACAATAATTATTTTTTGATAGATACGTGGGTATATAGTCGTTAATCAGAATAGTTGTCGCCCAATTCAGAGATTTAAGTCCGTGGTGACCTTCCAAGGTCCGAGAAAGACGTCTTCGAGTCTGTATGTTGTACTGTATATCACAGAGTTCAAAACATGTAAAGAATATCAAACGCACACACACAACACTGACGAACAACAGTTCTCTTCAAGGCTGAAGAAGGCCTGAGCTCATTATCAGAAGAGCAGTCCACCATAACAAGCTGATAAAACATTTCACTCCTCAGAAAGCAGGAACGATAATATCCACCTTTACTCCCTTGAGAAATACACATGAGGATGTTCACTTAATGAAAAGCAGATGAAATGGTGTAGAAATTGACCCTCAAACTTATACAAGTCAACTAAGACAGATATATAGAGCAACACATGGGTACAGAGTCTCTCTCGCCGCTCTCTGAATCCCAAGAGAATCATCATCAAAAGGCCTCTTGCATGTGAACACGACCCAAGAGCACACATTGGAATGCACCTAAAAGAAAATGTATATATATATAGTGCTGTCAAAGTTAACGCGTTAATGACGCGTTAACGCAAAATCATATTAACGGCACTATTTTTTTGCGTATTTTCTGTTTGACCCGTGGCCCAACCCCTAGCTGGAGAAATGTAGATACACAGTGTTGCCAACTTAGCGACATTGCAGACCCCTTTAGCGATTTTTTTCCCTTCATAAAAGCGGCCAAACCTTATAGTTTCTGAAAATCGCCGGTAATGCTCTCCCAGCACGCGCGCGCACACCCCTCTCTCTCTCTCTCTCTCTCTCTCTCTCTCTCTCTCTCTCTCTCTCTCTCTCTCTCTCTCTCTCTCTCTCTCTCTCTCTCTCTCTCTCTCAATTCAATTCAATTCAATAAAGCTTTCACGAGTTCACACTTACATATAATTTTGAAGGGGTAAAGTTTAATGCGAATTTGGCGTGCTGTCCGGAGGGAGGGCTCCGAGCTCGAACCCAGAGTACTCCCCCCGTATGTAAGTGTTTAGGACTAGAAGCGTGGAGAAGGGGTGGTGGAGGGATGCTGCAAAAACTGTCAATGAAATGAGATGAGACTGCTGCGTATATATACACCTCTTACCATTGATTGCTGAGTGCTCTCCACTTGTGTTAATTATCTGAACGTGCTCCTCCCAAACCTTGTTAATAAAATGTCATTTATTGGCATGACAAAAATACATTTGTATTGCCAAAGCATGAAAACAACATATAAAATGATTTTGAACATTTAGTACAAAACATAATAATAATAATTCAATAATAATAATTCAATTAAATAAAAATAATAAATAAAAATAGTAAAACAGTTTATGAACATTTCAAAATTCTGTGAACAACTTAGAATTCAGTGTGTAAGTGTTTGTGTGTTTGTTTTGTGTACAAGCGTGTGTGTGTGTGTGAGCGCATCACTGATTGGTCGTCAACTCTCTCTTTTTGTGGCAGGCATCGATGTATCTTGCCGCTAGTATGATACAATCTCTTTTTTCACCTAATAGGTGTTGGAATTGTGTTTTGTTGTTCAATTTGAGGAAGTTAGGGCAAAGTTTTTCAAATTGTGTGTAGAAAGTCCCTCTAATATCCTCATAGTTGGGACAGCTGGTGAGAAAGTGTTGCTCTGTCTCCACCTCTCCCTGGGCACAGTACGGGCAGAGGCGTCTCTCTCTGGGCAGCCAGCTCTGCCTGTATCTGCCCGTCTCCACAGTAAGGCTGTGGTTACTCAGTCTGTACCTCGTCATTCTTCTTCTGAGTGTGCAGTCCTTTACTGCACTCAGGTATTCTGCGGTTGTGTAGTCTCTGTTTAGGGCCAAATAACATTCTAGTTTACTCTGTTTTTGTGTTGTTTGAGTCCAGTAGGTCAGGTAATGCTCTCGTTGAGCTTTTATAATGTGGTTGGGCCGGATTGTGTGGATGAGGGTGTCAGTGTCCTGAGGCTGGTTAGTGTTAGTGGTGTTCGTCTGTGTGTGGAGCCTCAGGACCAGCTGTATGAGCGGGCTCTTCTCAGGGTTCATCTCATGGTTCTTAAGGGCTTTATAATGATAAGAGTTGGGGTCACTCATTTTTAGATGTTTCCAAAATTTGATGGCTCGTTTCTCCACATGTATTAGGAGAGGGTACTGGCCTAATTCTGCCCTGCATGCGTTGTTCGGCGTGTTCCTCTGTACTCTCAGGATACTCTTACAGAACTCGGCATGCAGGGTTTCATTCGGATTTTTGTCCCATTTGTCGAATTGGTGATTTAGGAGAGGACCCCAAACTTCACTGCCATATAATGAAATTGGTTCTATGACTGATTGGAATATTTTGAGCCAGATTCTGATTGGTATTTCAATTTGGATAGATTTTTTGATGGCATAGAAGGCCCTTCTTGCTTTCTCTTTCAGTTCATTCACGGCCAAATTTAGGTTTCCGTTTTCACTTATCTTCAGCCCGAGGTATGTGTAGCTTGTGACATGATCAAGGTTGGTCATACCAAGGGTGAACTTGTGTCCCTTTCCCTGACATCTGGGTCTTTTCTGAAACGTTATTACTTTAGTTTTGGTTGGGTTGACGGTCAGGGCCCAGGTCTGACAGAACTGATGCAGGGTGTCCAGGTTCTGCTGTAGACCCTCTTCTGTTGGAGACAGCAGGACCAGATCATCCGCATACAGCAGGAGCTTTATAGAGGAGTCGTGAAGTGTGAGGCCAGGAGCTGCTGATTCTTCTAGGAGTTTCGCCAATTCATTAATGTAGATGTTGAAGAGGGTCGGTGATAGTGGGCAGCCCTGTCTCACACCCCGCCCTTGAGTGAAGAACTCGGTTCGTTTATGGCCAATTTTAATTGCACATTGATTGTTTGAGTACATCGTTTTTATAATGCTATATGTTTTGCCCCCAATACCTGATTCTAGAAGTTTAGAAAGCAGGCCTTCATGCCAAATCGAATCAAATGCCTTCTGGAAGTCTACGAAGCAAGCGAAAATTTTGGTTTTGTTTTGGTTGATGTATTTATCAATTAGGGTATGCAGGGTGAAGATGTGGTCTGATGTTCTAAAATTTGGTAGGAATCCGATCTGGCTTTTGCTCAGGACACTGTGCTCTGTGAGGAAGTGGACGAGTCTCGTGTTGACGATGCTGCAGAACAGCTTCCCCAGATTGCTGCTCACACAGATGCCTCTGTAATTGTTGGGGTCTGATGTGTCTCCACTCTTGAATATGGGCGATATGAGTCCTCTATTCCAGGTGTCAGGGAAATGGCCAACACTCAGAACCAAGTTGAACAGTTTCATGATGGCCAATTTGAATTTGGGGTTTATGTTTTTAAGCATCTCGTTTAGGATGCCGTCTGGTCCTCTTGCCTTTTTTGTTGGCAGAGCCTGTATTTTATCCATCAGCTCTTCTTCTGTGATTGGGTAGTCTAGTGGATTTTGGTGTTTGCCAATTATGTTTTCTATATGGTTTAATTTTTCATATATTTGTGTTTGATTTATACCCATACACAAAAGAAATATATTTTCAGGATATATTTTGGAATATATGCAAATATTCGAAATTGGCCCAATAAATATATTTCATACTTACATTTCATATATTTTTGTTATATTTCAGAATATATTTCAATGTATTTTTTTCTGTATGGGTCCCCAAAAGTGTCAAAAATATATGTGGCATATATTCCAAATACATTGAAATATATTCTGAAATATAACAAAAATATATGAAATATAAGTATGAAATATATTTATTGGTCCAATTTCAAATATTTGCATATATTCCAAAATATATCCTGAAAATATATTTTAAATATATTTCTTTTGTGTATGGGTATTCATGTCTAATTTGCTATAGAGTTGTTCAAAGTGATTTTTCCAGGTGTCTCTGTCTTGTATTGTAATTTGTTCATGTTTCTTATTGTTTAGGTGATTCCATTTGTCCCAGAAACTGTTTGATTGGACAGAATCTTCAATAGTTTTGAGCTGATTTTTGGATGTACTGTTCTTTCTTCTTTCTGAGTGTGTTTTTATATGTTTTAAGCTCCTCACAATAATGAAAACGTAAATCTGAATCGTCTGGTTGTCTGTGTTTTTGGTTTGCAAGCTGTCTTAAATTTTTCTTTATTCTTTTACAATCCGAATCAAACCATTTTTCATTCTTTTGTTTTTGCTTATGGTTTTTCTTAGTGGTTTTAAGATTAGATATTGTTGCCAGATAATCAAATATGTAATTTATGTTTTCTACAGCCAGATTTACGCCATCTTCATTATGAGGATAATCATAATCCATAAAGTTATCCATGAGTAAGCCCACTTGGGGATGGTCAAATGCGGTCAGGTATTGTTCAGTGCTGTTTTGAGCCCATCTGTAGATGTTTTGGATGTTGTACAGCTTACTGGGTTGTGGGTGTATGTTAGTATTTTCTTCCCTTTTTAGATACAGAGTAATTTGGCTGTGATCCGATTGGGTTGTTAGTGGTTTGACCGTGAATGCTCTGAAAGAGAATATATCTAAGTCTGTGATCATGTAGTCAACTGTTGAGCAACCATGAGATGAGCTGTAGGTGTATCTCCCTAGAGAGTCCCCTCTCACCCTGCCATTGACGAGGTACAGACCGAGGCTTCGTCAGAGCTCAAGTAGAAGCCTGCCGGTTTTATTCTCCTGAGCATCAGAGTTAGTCCTTGAAAAGTTAACACTGTTTTGTTGAAAGCTCTGTCCAAATATATAATTATTCCCGTTGTCTGTGGTGTAGTCGGGTAGGGATCCTGTTCTGGCGTTGAGATCAGGGCCTGGAAGTGGTTGATTTGGCTGTGGAGGGTCTCAAAGATGTTCTCGTTATAGTAAGGAGATTCAGAGGGAGGAATGTACAGAGCACATAAGAATATGTCTCGTGTAGTTTGACTGAGCTGTTTATTAATTTTGAGCCAGATATGAGATTCTTCTTTTTTGAATATTGGATGTATTTATTAATTTCAAGTTTGTGCCAGATTATGATGCCCCCTGAATCTCTCCCACGTGTGACTTTTTTGTGTTTTTGGGACGATATGAGTATTTCCCGATATCCTGGGGGACAGAGAGTGACCTCATCAGTTCTGCGCCATGTTTCCTGTAATATTATTATGTCTATATCTAAAACACTTTTCTTAAAATCTAAGGTTTTGATTTTACATCCAAAACTTGATGAGTTAATGCCTTGGATGTTCCAAACTGTGATTGTCAGTGGTTTCATGCGGTCAATAAACAATTTTAACATTCCTCTAGAATAGAACCAACTCAACTTGAACCCGTTTAAAATGTAAACATACATACATTACATATTTGTATTGTTATTGTGTGTGTTTTTTTTTTTTGTTTTTTTTGTTTTTTTTACATGCGTATATATTAATCGGTGCACCTGTTGAATTTGGTGCACCTCTCTCTCTCTCTCTCTCTCTCTCTCTCTCTCTCTCTCTCTCTCTCTCTCTCTCTCTCTCTCTCTCTCTCTCTCTCTCTCTCTCTCTCTCTCTCTCTCTCTCTCTCTCTCTCTCTCTCTCTCTCTCTCTCTCTCTCTCTCTCTCTCTCTCTCTCTCTCTCTCTCTCTCTCTCTCTCTGCGTCTCGCGCTGGAGAGAGGAGCAGCGCTTTAATTCAGCTAAACACAGATATTATGTTTCTTCTCTAATTTTACATGCAAGTATATCCGAAATTACAGCACAAATATTGTCTTTATCTTATGTGTATTTGATTTCATCAGACGACGGCTCGATTATCAGGATTTTTGTGCAGATTAACATCTTGGAAGGGAGAGTTATGTCTTAATGGGTCATGTTTCAGTCACTATTTCATATTCATTTCGTTGTTTGACAACAGAAACAGTAAAATATACCAATGAAAACAGTTTTATTGAGAATTTAGCTTCATTAAAATGGGCACAGAGAGAGACAAACTAATGTAATAATAAATAATAAATGTACATTTAACATTTTTAAAGAGCTGCCCTGTCATGCAAAATCTAAAAATGTTTGTGTTAATTGCTCAGTGCAAAGAAAGAGAAGTAATGGGAACCTGGTATTTCTTTGCTCTTTCTACATGCATCTAATAGACATGAACAAGTTCTTTGAAAAACGTGTATGACCTTTGAAACATGTCTCCATGCTCTATGTTGACTATGGTTTCAATAATAAACATACATTTGCATAAATCATCCATATTTACCCATGCCCATGTTGATTAGAGTATTACAAGCTTGAAATGTATTAATTTAAGGTACAGTTAGAACAAATAAAAAAAATACGATTAATCGCATTACATTTATTAATCGATTGACAGCCCTTACACACACACACACGCACACACGCACACACACACACGCACACGCGCACGCGCACGCGCACGCACACGCGCACGCGCACGCGCACGCACACGCACACGCACACACACACACACACACACACCATGTGTCATGAATCCCGAACCATTCCGGTCGTGGGTTCGAGTCCTGTCTGGGGCATCTTTGAAATTGTGTATCAAATTGTCATTTCACAGTCCCATGCTGGTGGAACGCTCTCCTTACCCTCATCCGGAATGCAGAATCCCTGACAACATTCAAATGACAGCTGAAAACCCATCTATTCCGTGAGCATTTAACCGCATAATAAAAAAAAACTTATCGGGCTTAAGCTACTCTGAATAATGCCTGAATTTCGTATTTTGAGCACTTCTTGCGTTGTTTTTTACCTCTTCATGATGACTCGCTTAATTTAGTCCTAATTTGTAATTTGCTTTGGATAAAAGCGTCTGCTAAATGACTAAATGTAAATATATATATTGTTGAAGCTGCCATCGTAACATAAAGGGTAGAAAGCCGGCTAAAACATGACGGAGGAATAAACTCACATAGCCATCAGGTTTCATTTGACTGGCGTGCACACACACACAGGGGCATGCAGTCATTTATTAAGTTGCAACACCTGAACAGCCACAATGAATGAACCACACCCCTTAGGTTCACACCCCTTAGACAACAGTCATAATAAGAGCACACTCAAGGTAACCAATGTTCAACACCCCCACTTGCTCTTAGGCTGAATAACATACAGTTATCATGTACATTTACATCACACCAAAAATAAAACACACAAACTTATCAAGCATGACTTTGGTTACAGGTTTGGTCAAAATATCTGCAACCATGGATGCTGTAGGACAATACTCAATAGTTATCTTTCCATCTTCAAGTGCAGATCGAACAAAATGATACTTAATATCAACATGTTTACACCTTTGTCGGCATATAGGGTTTTTAGACAAAGCAATTGCCCCTTGATTGTCCTCATAAATTGTCACTGGTGTGTACATACATTCATTGTCCATTCTATTTAGTAACTGGACAAGATATAGGCTTTCCTGTACAGTAGCTGCCAAGGCCATATACTCAGCTTCACATGTAGAAAGAGCAACTGTGGATTGTTTCTTAGACCTCCAAGAAATAACAGGACCAGTGGTAGACAAACTAAAACAGTAACCAGTGGTACTTCTTCTGTCATTTTGGTCTGCTGCCCAATCAGCATCACTAAATGCAAAGAGATTAAGATTTACATCATTTCTCCTATAACACAATTCCTTATTCACAGTTCCCTTTAAATATCGCAATACATGCTTAGCAGCTACCCAGTGTTGGTTCTTTGGTTCAGAAAAGTGTTGTGACAGCTTACTGACAATGAAACCTAGATCCGGTCTAGTACAGGTCATTAAATAGATCAAGCTACCAACCACTTCTCGATACAACTTTGGATCAACACATTCTCCTTCATTATCAAATTGCATTTTGTTTTCACATGGAGTTGACCTTGGTTTACAATTAATCATATCAAACTTCTCCAAGATCTTAATAATGAACCTTTTCTGGTTCATTTTTATTTCACCATCTCCTTGTGCAAAATCAATACCCAGAAAATGTGTAAGTTTACCAAGATCTTTCATTTTAAATCTTTCCTCCAACATTCTTTTCACATTTTTGAGTATCTGACTATCACTTGCTGCAATAAGAAGATCATCAACCCAAACTATCAATATGATTTTCTCACTTCCAATTTGTTTACTGTAAACACAATGGTCAGCAGGATTTTGAACAAAATCATTTTGAATCAGAAAATCATCTAGCATTTTATTCCAATTCCGCCCTGATTGTTTCAAACCATATAACGATTTGTTAAGTCTACAGACAAGCCTCTCACTTGTTTCTGACTTAACCTCAAATCCTTCCGGCTGTTCCATATATAATTCAGTATCAATAGGGGCATGCAAATATGCGGTCTTTACATCCATTTGATGCAGTTCTAAACCATATTGAGCTGCAATTTGCATTAAACTACGTATTGATGTCATGTCGGCAGTTGGAGAAAAAGTTTCTTTATAATCAATGCCTGCAACTTGACTATACCCTTTCGCCACATACCGAGCTTTGTATGTTGTTCCAACTGGGTTTTCCTTCACTGTGTAGACCCACCTGCCTCCCACTATATTTTTACCTTCAGGTAGTGTTGTAAGGGTAAACGTATCATTCTCTTTAAGAGAGTTCATCTCCTCCTGCATAGCTCTACTCCACAATTCTGACTCTGGTGAACTTATAGCCTCCTTTAGAGTATGGGGTACACCACATGCAACTCTATAACAATAATCAATACTGGTTAGTGCATGGTCATCATCACATTTCACTCTACACTCATAATCTCTCAAATATTGTGGGGGTCTCTTCTCTCTCTGTGGATAACGTCTGCTCTCAACACTTTCTCTTTCACCTGTATTGGGGCTTGGGTCACACGTTCCAGACTTTATGTCCTGGGAATTTATTATTTCTATTATCTCAGGTTTTGATAGGTGAGTTTCAGCACTCTCCCTACGCACTTCATCTTCACACATTGACTGATCTGTCTGAGTGTGGCATTCTGTCCCACTCTTTGTGATAAACTCCACCAACCTACTTTTATTCACTTTTCCTGAGTCTGGATAAAAAACTAGATATGCAGGGCTATTCTTGTCATAACCGACGAAAATCCCTTTTTCACATCGAGAGTCTAACTTTTTCTTGTTCTGTTTGTATGCATAACACTTTGACCCAAATATTTTCATTCTTGAAAGATCAGGCTTCTTTCCAGTCAACATATAGTATGGGGTCTGTCCTACACGTCTGTTAAAACATCTGTTGCGAATAACAGCTGCAGTCTGGATTGCATACGTCCATAACATTTTTGGTAAGTTACTCTCGATTAACATACACCTCGCCATATCAAGTAAAGTTCTCCAGCTCCTCTCAGCTGTCCCATTCTGATGGGGTGAATATGGAGCTGAGGTTTCGTGTCTAATTGCATTTTTACTGAGCAGGGACTGAAATTCCCTGGATGTAAACTCGGTGCCATTATCAGATCTCATACATTTAATTTTACCATAAGGTGAAACATCAGCAATGAACTTCTCTGTTCCTTTGACTGTATCACTCTTTGCTCTCAAAAAATATGTAAATATTGCACCTGAATAGTCATCAGTAAATGCCAAGATATATCTGAAACCATCTTTTGCTATTGGCTCCATAGGTCCAGCTAAATCTGTGTGCACAAGTCCAAGAGGAACTTTTGCTTTTTCATCTGCCTCCCTGTTCCTGCTCTGAACAAATTTACCCTGTGTACACACTTCACATTTCAAATTAGACAGTTCAGTTCTACCTTTGATTTTCATCCCCTTTGTAACATTTTCCAGCTTCAACACATCCTCATAATTACAGTGACCAAGAATTTCATGCCATGTGTGTATATCATAACATCCATGACATTGATCAACATCGTCTGTAACAGTGCTTAAATAGAACAGTCTATCATACACCTGGATGTCAAATGTTACACCGTTCTTATGAACAAGTCTGTTCTGACCTTCTTTGAAAATGACCGTCGCTCCCTGTGACGTCGCTGCCTTGACTGAGAAGATGTCCTGTGGAAAAGATGGGACGTACAGCGCCCCCATCAGCATCGTTTCCACCACTCGACCTTTGTTGTCTCTCAGGCGAACTTTGGCTGTACCTTTCCTCAAGGCGACACCGCTGGTCCTCTCTCCATCAGCCAGCTCTAGGATGTGCTTGTGTGGCTCAAAACTTTCGTCAAAGTCTTTGAACTGTGTGATGTCCCGAATGATATGCGACGTGGCTCCTGTATCAACCATGAGGCCTTTTTCCTTCACTCCGCTGACCAGGACGGCATCCACTTGGCCCACCTTAAAAGCAAAGGTGTGGTCCTCCTCGTCCATCACCCGCTTCGCGTTGTCCCGCTTTCTCCGTCTGCAATTCACATCCTTGTGCGTGGAACTCTTGCAAAGATGACACCACTGTCGCTGTTCTCTATGCTCGCTCGTAGCAGAAGTGCACTCCACAGCCTTATGTCCCTTCTGTCCGCAGTTAAAACAGGTCAATTTCATGTTCCATCCGTCTCTTGCTTTCATCACGCTGTCGTCCTCTGAGCAAACAGCACTAAACTTTTCTGTGCTCTCATAGCTTCTCAGCTTTGTTTTAAACTCCGTGAAAGTTATCGTTTCATCACTTTGAGTTATATGAATGGAAAATGGCTTAAAAGAATCTGGTAGGCCCTTCAGAACCATTGCGATCAACAAGCCATCACTTAAAGTCTCTTCCGCATTTCTCAACGCTGTAATAGCGGTCTCTGCGCGAATGACATAATCTGTGACGCTCTCATTGACAGCTTTCTGGAGAGACGTAAGCTCTGTGTATAAGCTGATCACTCGTGGTTTCCCCTTACCAGCATAGTGTTCTCTCAGAATCTTCAGCGCCTTTCTTCCATCATCCGCTGCATCTCTCATCACGAGGGAAAGACTTTTATCATCCAACAGCTGAATCAGTTCTGCATACGCATCCTCATTTTTCTCTGCGTCTTCTTCTACACCGTCATCATCAGGTGGTTCGCTCAGTATGGTGCTCTTCAAACTGAGCAGACGCAGGTGCGCTAGAAACTTAGTTTCCCACAGTTCATAATTTTTCTCATCCCCGTCAAAGCATAAACGGTTCCACCGGCTTCCAAACTCCTTTCTGGGCCCATAACCTGTTAAAGCTGCCATCGTAACATAAAGGGTAGAAAGCCGGCTAAAACATGACGGAGGAATAAACTCACATAGCCATCAGGTTTCATTTGACTCGCGTGCACACACACACAGGGGCATGCAGTCATTTATTAAGTTGCAACACCTGAACAGCCACAATGAATGAACCACACCCCTTAGGTTCACACCCCTTAGACAACAGTCATAATAAGAGCACACTCAAGGTAACCAATGTTCAACATATATATATATATATATAGATCCACTCAATGAATACAGAAATGATTATGATAGCATGCATACACTTGGTTATTGTATTTTTACTGTAATAAGAATAAAGTAATCATTCAAAAAGGAAATATATATCTATATATATTTGAAGAGACAAGGTATTCTGACCCCAACCCTTCAATGGACACTGACTCTTCAATGGGCCTATATAACTCTGCACGTCTCTAGAGAGATCAATTTTCACCTCCATTTCACCAATTGAAAAAGATAAGCACTCACAACTTGCTCACAAATTTGATCAAACAGACCCTCTGGGTTTCCCCCACTACACTACTAACTGAACCCACCAGGGCCGGGTTTCCCGATAACGATGTATCTTAGCTCTTAAGAGCGCTTTCTACGTGCAAAGTTACGAACGCTCGCAGCAATTCCACGAGCGTTTCCCAAAAATGCACTTAACATGAACGCGCGAGAACGCGCTCTACGTGCTACTTAAGAGTCGCTGTCCATTCGCGAAGTGCTGAAACATAACCTTATATGGAATCGTATTCTGAACGTTTAACCTAATAATTGTCATCTGTTGTGGATTAGCAATCAAGACAAGTCTATATAAAGCACCTACAGGCGGAGGCACTGACAAAATGGCTGAAAAAAACACACACGAAAAGATACCTTTCAAAAAGATGAAATTAATGTCCTTTTAGAGGAGATAGAGCGAAACAAAGATGCAATTTTTAGCAGATTTAAAGGATTTCTTTTATTTCTTTTTTTGTTCATTCATTTAATTTTGATTAAAATTATTAGATTAAATTTTTTCTATTTTTTTGTTTTGTTTTCTGACCTTTTTAATTATTTAATTTATACATTAATTTAACCAACAACAAAAAAGAGTAAAAAAGTGTACAATAAAGTACAATCAAAACCTTATATTATAATCACATTGCATTTGAATAAAGTTAAAGGTGTAATCTGCCGGTTGTCCTGCAGGTGTCCTCATAAATCTGTCTTCTTACGATGAACTTGACTCTTGAGGATGTACGATTACTCCAGAGCACTCGTAGATCTACGAAGATCTTCAAGTGCAACTTAAGCAACTTAAGCTACGATGCTTTTGGGAAACAGACCGTAATATTAAGATCAGTCGTACGATCGTTTTTACGATCAACTTAGTCTTACGATGCTTTTGGGAAACGCAGCCCAGACTAGTATCCCAGTACTAATCACTAATAGTCTTTACTCCACAATCGTTTTTATATTTTCCATATAATGAATTTCTCGTGAAGCTCATAGTTATTCCTCTTTTAATTCTATAATTTTATTCCATATTCATTTTTATTCTTGTTCAATATTTACTTTTAATCTTAAGACTTTCTGTAAGTCTCTTCCTGCGTGTAAATTGTCTGCACTTTTTATTATTTTAATGCTGAATTTCTCTCCTACTCGTTCACTTTTCTTGTCTTAATAAAAATATCATCTGTAAATTGCATTGGCTCTGTTGTTGGTTGAGGACACCTGAGCACCTTGATCTAAAATAAATTAAATTTTTTCATTAACAAAGGCATTTCCATCTTTTTTAATGATCATTATATCATTAGATTATGTTATCTTTAATCTAATCTTTAATACCATATCTTTAAAATTCAATTTAATTATACCCTTTGGTCACAAATGTTTCTCTTCAACAGGCCAAGCATTTTTCAATGTATCCTTTCCTTCTTTTTATCTATTGCTCTTTATATTCATCAAGCTGTATTTCTTTTCTTTCTTTTTTGTGATGATTTTATTCTGTTCAAGTCTTTTTAGATTTGAGTTTTCTATTTTACGCATAACCTGACTATAACTTATCTTTTGTATACTATTTTAATTTTCATCCTCACAAATTCCTGCATTATGTTCTGCCAGGCTTTTGTATTCTATTCTTCTGTTTTCAGTCGTGTCATCTTCATTTATACAGCGCTTTTAACAATGTAGATTGTTCCAAAGCGTCTTTACAGTGACAACAGGGAATTAAAGTATACTAAGTGTTTTAAATATACTATCCTCATTTCCATACCTCGTTTGAAAACAAGTATTATATGTTCTTTCTTCATTCATCTTGACAGTTTGTGCTATCAAAGGTTTAATTTTTGTTTCTATATTAATTTATTCTGTTTTCCTCACTATTCTCACATGCTGAGACATTAAATCATACACAGCTATATTTTCCTCTATTTGTTTTTTAGTTACAGTGTTTAAGATAGTTACTAATTTATCTACTTTGTGATTTTCTTACCTTCTTCTCTTAGTAACCTTACTCTATCTGTTATAGGTATTTCATCCTCTATTGATAACCATACACTTAATAGTGGAATTTGGTCTTTAGATGCATTAACTAACATCTCCTTTCATTGCGAATATTTCTCCTCTGTCCCTGTTAAACTTCTCCTATTAGCTTTCAGCTTTTGTTATAGCTATACCAACTTAATCAATGTTATAGCGTCTCAACTTAAATTCACATTTTTAGATGTTTTAATTATACGATCTGTATAAGCGTTGTGGTCTTCTCTTCTATCTGTTCTTCTGTCCGCATCTGTTAACTACGGCTCCAATCATTTTTCTTTGTGTTTCTGAACTGCAGCTGTCTGACTGGATTCCTCTCCTAACAGAAGTCAAAGGTCTCCTTCTATCATCCTTCCTCTGCTTTGCTTCTACACTCTCAGGGTTCTCAGATATCTCTGAGTTTAAGAGCTTTATTGCTTGCTGACTTTTTTATTGTTTACAGCATTCTCTTTATTTCTAATGTTTAATAGTTTATTATTTTTTCTCTCTATCATTCTCATAAATTCATAACCTACTTAAAATACGATTGTTTCATATTATTCAGTTTTCCTGACTTTAACCGTCCCTCTTTTCTTGAGCTATGTTTGAAGCAGGAGTGATCGGCTGTTTTCACTTGCCCATAAGTCTAGTCTCTGTCAGGAACTTTCTCCTTTTCCCAGTGTCTTATCAGCGCTCTTTTCACTGCTAGGATTCCTATGTAGTTCCTTTAACTTCTACTTTTGAATTTTTTAGTTATTCTTTTCAACTTTTCATCTCCTTTTTTTATTTTGTAGTCTTTATCATATTCCTAACTTTTTTTGTTTTCAATTTATTTAGACCTGAGTGATTTTGTGTCCGTTTGTGTGATTGTTTCGTCAAGTCAGAAGTTAAAGTCAGTTTGAGATCAGTGAGGGGAATTGATATGGGAATCAATCTCAAATAAATCAATTGCAAATCAAATAAAGAAAAAAATCAAGTGTCATACTGGAACAGAGACTGCTAAATACTTTACTTTTCTCATTAAACCAATGACTGCAATGAAATTAAATTAATGAAATTAAGACCATTTTACCAATCGCACTGGGACACTTAAAATGATACCAAACATGAAGAGGAAAAAACAATACATTCACAAGATACACCATATGTGTTATATAGACATTCTTAATGAACTTTCAGTGCCTTGAGGGGGGTTGAGTTGAAGTCAAACAAGGGGACGAGGAGATAAGTTTGGGCAGGAAGAGGTCCTGAGCTCTGTCTTTGCTATCTGCTGTCCAGGGTGCATTTTATGGCTTTATTGCAGGGTGAGCTTTGTTTTAGCAGGAAAATCCGTTCTTACACAAACAAACAAAATCTTGAGCGTCACATGAGGATCCACACTCGAGAGAAGCCATTCCTGTGTGATCATTGTGAAAAGAGATTCTCAAGCAAACGGCATCTTGATGTTCATACTGGAGAACAATTAATGAATGAATGTAATTCTGACTTTATAAGACGCAATTCTGACTTTATATCTCGCAATTCTGAGAAATAAAGTCAGAATTACGAGATGTAAATTCGCAATTGTGAGATAAAAAGTAGCAATTATCTTTTAAAATGTTTTATTCTGTGGCGGAAATAAGCTTCCATATGACAACATTAAAACATGGATGTAAATTATTTCATGCAAATTCTATAGCATTCTGACCACTGTAATATTACTTCAGAAAGCTGTTCTTTAACAATAACGGAAAACATACCCGTGATGTCCGTTAGCAAATAATGCAGTTATAACCCAAGTGTTAATATCCTGCATTTTACAGTAATATTGCCTGAAAACATCAATCCAGAGTGTAAGTCGTTTTTCCAAATGTTTCAAATTTTTTTCAAATTTTCAACAGTGAAGCTCCTCCCACACCAATTGCATCATCAATGAAGCTTATCAGTCACATGGTCAGTGAAGCTCCTCCCACTGGAGTTCAGCAAAAAATGCTGTAAACTCCCATCAGTTACAAGTGAAGACGAGCATCGGCGCATCAGGAAGAGCTGAAATCTGCAAAGACTGAGTTTATTAAAGAGGACAGTGAGAACATGAGTGATCCAGAACCCTGCAGAATGAAACACACTGAAGATCCTGAAGAACAAAGAGGTTGGTGTTTATTCTTCATTCATTCATGATGCTGAAGAACATTCTTGTTAGAAACATTCAAGCACTTCATCATTTTTAGATAAACAGTTCAACTATGAAATGGTTCAGAATGTTTTGGTGTTTCTTTCTTCAACAAATGGTCAGTAAAGGGAGGTTTGAGAAATGTTTATATGGATTGTCAACACCAGATCAAGCTAAATACTATTTTAACTATATCTGGTTCCCAATTTGCAACAACGTTGACAGATTTTTTTGTCATTTTCAACATAGTTTACAAAATTACTTTTTTTAGGAATGATTAGTAAACACCAAGTTACTAATAAAGTTGTATTTGTCAAATATCATATAAGTTATTCATAGTTATGAAGATTCTTCTTACAGTTTGTGTAGAAACAGACAATGGATCGAGATTATTTTCTTGTCTTCCCATCATGCTTTAGAAATAGCCCAGATGATGTCACTTCATGGGTGACTTGACTTGGTTGAGTGAAACATGTAGGACACAGATAAAGTTAATAAAAAGAGTTCATTTAAAACTAGATAAAGCCACGGCCGCTCTACACTTTTGAGCATGTAAACATTTCTACAAACACTGCAACGGTCGTGAAATGACGTCACATTCTGCGGCAGCTTTTTTACAAACACAAGTTCAACATATAACAAATAATAATAATTAAAAAAATTAACAATCCACTCCACTTTAATGCTAAACGCTTGTATTATTTCTCACAGGGTTATTCACTTGAGCTTGTGTTTCTGGTGTCCCTCTTTCACATGCGTATGAATGGAAGTCGGTGCAAGAAAAAGTCTTTTCCTTCTCCTTTTTAGTAAAATAAATATCAATCTCAAAGTTGGTGTTAAAATATGGCGGAAACACTTTACAATAAGGTTCGTTAGTTGACAATATACCCAGGGGGCAAAGGGGGTTTATCAGACATGGGCTGCTGTAAAAGGTTGTCATATAAAAATGAAATCTATGATGTCTGAGGATCACAACCTGGGTGGACAACCCGGTCAACAAGCTGCTGGAAACTTGTAATTATGGTCAAAACAATGTTACCTCAAATTCGGCTTTAACTCCCAGAATCACCCAAACATGCTAAAAGGGTTTATATATTTATATTCATGAATCCTGAGGCATATCTCCCTGATACTTTATGCTAGAAACAAACTGAGCACACCTTTAGAAGTTGAATTAAAGTTTCACTCATTTAGATTTAAATTTATTCATGTAGCAGACGCTTTTATCCAAAGCGACTTACAAATGAGAACAAATAGAAGCAGTTCAACTAACAGTAGGACAACAATATGCAAGTGCTATGACCCTTCCCAGCAAACACATTTACGTTGTGGCAACATCTCTGGCACGTTGCGTTTCTGCTATGGCAACGTCGCTGTCTACGTGCTCGCAACATTGTAACAACGTAGAATTGTAAGACGTGACAGGGCTGTAGCAACGTTGTTGCGCGACATTCAGCAACTGAGAGACGACGTTTTTACAATATTTTTATATGGTGTATTTTGTTAAAAAAGTATATACTTTTATCGTTTATTGTTTATCTATATTTTTATTTAATAGGGCTATCAACACCTGCAAGTGTAGCCTACACTTTGAAGAGTAAAAATGACAGAAGGTTTCGTTAATTCAACTTTATTAAAACTACATACATATAATCAAATTACACTTCCAAAAGTCATACATTTGTGAAAAAAGAAAAAAAAAAGAAATAAACGAATATACAAATTTATTTTAAGTATAATAAATAAAACATAAAAAGCAAAGGCAGATCAGAACATTTAATGAACAAAACCGGGTCTGTATGGCAGACAGTAGCCGAGCAGGTGTCACCGGGGAAACATCCACAAATCCAGAGGAGCAAAGAAACGAATGAGACTAAATAGCGGAAAAATCAAACGAAAAACTAAACAGTGCGAGCGATGCTATTAATCACATTAGAAATTAAAGTTGTAGGTTGTGTTTGATAGCTGAGGTAGGCTAAACGCAATACTCGAGTATCCTGGCTCGATGAATGAGAACACAATGAGCCCAACAACAGGTGGTTGGGATTTAAAAGGCTGATTTTCCCGCTTCAGGGCAGTGACGAGTACATATGTAGTCCAGTGGTTGTCAAGACACCCTAGGCTCAACCTTAAAGGGATAGTTCACTTTGAAATTAATTTTTGATATGTTTTAGCTTACCTCAAGGGCATCCAAGATGTAGGTGTCTTTGTTTCCACAGTAGTTTCAATTTTGATATTTTTAGGTCAAACCGTTCTTGTCTGTCAGTCATATAATGCAGGTCTATGGTCACTGTCTCAAAACACAAGCACAGAGTCCAAATTAAAACAATTCCCCATCGTCCAAATGAAACAATTCCCCATCATAAGTACACATTGATGGCCTAAGACACGAAACGAGCGGTTTGTGTGAGAAAACGAACAGTATTTATATTGTTGTTATCTCTTGAAAACAGCACACGTCCAAATGATCTGACGGCGCGGGCGGGTATAGATATATACATAGATTCCGCATTGGCTACGGTTTCATCCCAATGAACTGCAGTAGCGAAGGCGACATCTAGTGTATATATCTATACCCGCCTGCGGGCGGGTATAGATATATACACTAGATGTCGCTTGGCTACGGTTTCGTTCCAATGAACTGCAGTAGCCAAGGCGACGTCTAGTGTATATATCTATACCCGCCCGCGCCGTCAGATCAGTTGGACGTGTGCTGTTTTCAAGAGATAACAACAATATAAATACTGTTCGTTTTCTCACACAAACCGCTCGTTTCGTGTCTTAGGCCATCAATGTGTACTTATGATGGGGAATTGTTTAATTTGGACGATGGGGAATTGTTTTTATTTGGACTTTGTGCATGCTCTTTGAGACAGTGACCATAGACCTGCATTATATGACTGACAGACAAGAACGGTTTGACCTAAAAATATCAAAATTGAAACTACTGCGGAAACAAAGACACCTACATCTTGGATGCCCTTGAGGTAAGCTAAAACATATCAAAAATTAATTTCAAAGTGAACTATCCCTTTAAGCAATGGCCCTGAACGGTGGTTTAATGTCAACATTGTGACAACGCTGTAACAACCTTCACTACACAACGTAGTTATAGCAACCTTTTGGCCATGTTGTTAAAACGTTGTTAGAAGGTTGGCTACGTTGTGCCAACGTTCTGTGTTTGCGTTCTGTGTTTTTTTTGTTTTTTGTTTGTTATAGAACAGAATAGAATAGAGTAGTAGAAAAAGTGTTAGTATTACTGGATCAACAGTCATGGTAAAGGTCCGAGAAAGATTTTGTGCCTCTTTGAGATGGCATCACAAGACGTCGTTCACTTGCAGAGCGCAAGTTCCTGGATGACACGTAAGTCTGAAGTAAAGAGTATCATATTCGTCTCGAAGTTCGTGATTCGTATAAATATAAAATATAATATAATATAAAATATAAAGAGTATCAAAAGTAAAGAGTATCATATAGACACTCATATTTACGCTAATAACTTTTGAACCCTAAGGCCAATCAACAAAATTCCTCTGATTTCTGAGCTCATGGCGATTCGATTGCACCCTATGACGTCATTTTCCGTCATAAAAATATGACCGCCATTTTGAATTTTCCCAAAAAGCTACTTTTTCAAACTCGTCCTAGATGGTTTGTCCGATTTGCATGAAAATTGAACCAGGTCATCTTCAGCCAGTGCTGACAAAAAGTTGTACAATTCAAATTGATTCGTCAAACCGTTTTCAATAAACGCACGAACAAATTTTACGTAGCACTTGCAAAAATAGTCGTAAAGCTGTATCTCTGCAACCGTGCATCGTATTCAGACCAAACTTGCTACATGTACTCACAAGCATGACCTGAGGCTACATGCTGCGTTTCGGTGCAGCGCCACCTACTGGTCTGGAGATATGAAAAATGGCTATTTTTGCTTATAACTTCTGAACAGTTTGTCCAAAAATCATCAAATTGGTCTTGTTAGATTCAGGGCAACATGCTGATAACCAATTTTACCATTTGTGCCAAAATGCTGTATTTTAAGAATGCATCAATGGATTGTTACAAATCTTGGTATGGGTGATCAACACGATGCCCTGAACAAGTCTGAGAAGTTTCAAAACAGCGCCACCTAGTGGTGAATTTCTTTTTTCAAAGGCTTATAACTTTGGGTGTGGTCGACTTATTTTCACGAAACTCATCTCATTAGACTCCTGAATCCTTGCCGAGTCCAACAATACCAAATATGCTAGGTTTCGCTTAGGGTTTGTGCAGCGTTGTGATTTAGCGCTTAAAAAAACATTCTGCAATATCTTCGAAACTGCTAGTCTGATCAAGACAAAACCACCGTCAGAAGTTTGGAAACATAAGTCGATAGCTGAACGCCAATGCCCAAATGCGCAAATATTGATAGTAAGGGGTAGTAAAATCCAATCAAAATCTGGTGTGACATTTTTTACATGTTTTTTTCATATAAATGTCTATAATTCCGAAGCGAATTGAGATATTTTCACCAAAATTGACACACATATGTATGGGCTCACTCTGAGGACACATAAAAAAAATGGTGCGACTGAGACTCTTGGTGGCACTATAATAGAACAAAACATGAAATTCCCATTGACTTCAATACAGTTTTGTGAAATAAAATGCTATACTAAACAAATGCATTGGTGTAATATTACGAAACTCAGAATGTGCCATCAGCACCATCCCCTGAATGTACTCAAAATATTTCAAGACAGTGCCACCTAGAGGTCAAAAGTTATAACAAAATTTTCAAAAAGGCTAATAACTTTTGAATAAATCTGGCTATTGATTGGCCATCTTGATTTTCATTCAAAACCTACTTTTTCGAACTCCTCCTAGACAGTTTGTCCGATTTTCATTAAAATCGAATCGTATCATCTCCAGACTGCCGACAAAAAGATATAGATTTCGTGTTGATAGACAAAACCGTTTTTGTATGCAGCAACAAATTTGAAGCATGATGCCAAAAGGGCTATTCAAGCTTCATCTCTGCAATGCCTTGACATATTGACACCAAACTTTGTATGTGTCATTGTCACTTCAGTCTGACCACATCACATCATTTTTGTAACTGCGCCACCTATTGGTCAAAAGTGATAATCCATTAAATCATATTTTTAATTACTGTTTCTATGATTTTTCAACCATTTTGCCTAAAATCCTTTTTTAAATGTCTTTAATTGCACATTGTTGCAGTTGGTCTGACACTTTCAGACATGTTGGCATGTCTTGTCTTATTCTGCTTGGCTCCGGTAATGGCTGCTTGCAGCTATATTGTTATTAACTAATGTTAACAAAGATGAACAAATACAGTAACAAATGGATTGTTCATGGTTAGTTCATGTTAGTTAATACATTAACTAATATTAACTTATGAACCTTATTGTAAAGTGTTACCAATATGGTAGTATTGTTTATTTTATCATGTTAGATAATTGTTTCATTTCTCAAATATATGTAATAATTCTTGCTATAAAGAAACATGGGATTTGTGCCTATAATATTTTAAAGATAATAATTGGAAGATACATTTACCTCATTCATGGACAGTTTCAAGGACATATAATCAATTTATAAAAAGGCATCAGATTATCATAATATTTTATAACATTTGTCTACCTTCTACTATTACATCAGGGCTCACTGTCATGTCCTTTTACTTTATTTTTCCTTCTTTGAATTATTTTGATGAACTGAACATTAAATTTAATATTTTTTTCTTTGATTTCAGACCTTATGGAAGAGAGCGAGGAGAGTGAAGAACTGAGTGAAGTGGAGGAGGAACATCATGTCAAACCTGGAGAAAAACCTTTGAGTCGCTCAAAGACTAAAAAGACATTTTTAAAGAAAAGAAGAGCCAAGAAATCTTTCACTTGCACTCAGTGTGGAAAGAGATGTACAAGTAAATGTAGTCTTGAGATTCACATCAGAGTTCACACTGGAGAGAAGCCTTTTAAGTGTGATCAATGCGGGAAGAGTTTCACAAACAAACAAAATCTTGAGCGTCACATGAGGATCCACACTCGAGAGAAGCCATTCTTGTGTGATCATTGTGAAAAGAAATTCTCAAGCAAACGACATCTTGATGTTCACATGAGTGTTCATACTGGAGAGAAGCCGCATGTATGCCATCAATGTGGGAAGAGTTTCACCAGATCAGAACACCTTAAAGGACACATGAGGATCCACACAGGAGAGAAGCCATTCTCATGTGATCAATGTGAAAAGATTTTCCCATACAAACAAAGTCTTGAGGGTCACATGAAGATCCACACCGGAGAGAAGCCGTTCACATGTGATCAATGCAGCAAAACTTTTCTTAGGGCATCAGAGCTGAAGACACACCTGAGAGTTCATACGAAGGAGAAGCCACATTCATGTTCTGTGTGTGGAAAGAGTTTTTCACGGCTGGATAGTTTACATAAACATCAGAAAATTCATACTGGTGTGAGAGAGTACATGTGCTTTGAGTGTGAGAAGACTTTTACTACAGCACACTGCTTAAAACTACACCAGAGAATTCACACTGGAGAAAAACCTTACAAGTGTTCACACTGTGACAAGAGATTCAGTCGACCAGAACATCTGAAAACACATGAGATGATCCACACTGGAGAGAAGCCGCCCACGTGTGATCAGTGTGGAAAGAGTTTTGATTTTAAAAGTCACTTAAAGCAACACATGAGGATCCACACTGGAGAGAAGCCGTTCCCCTGTGATCAATGTGGGAAGAGTTTCTCAAGCAAACAGACTCTTGATGTTCACATGAGAGTTCATACAGGAGAGAAACCGTTTAAGTGTGATCAATGTGGGAAAGGTTTCAGTCAATCTTCACACTTTAAAGGACACATGAGGATCCACACTGGAGAGAAGCCGTTCTCCTGTGATCAATGTGGGAAGAGTTTCTCAAACAAACAGACTCTTGATGTTCACATGATGATCCACACTGGAGAGAAGCCACATGTATGCCATCAATGTGGGAAGAGTTTTACCCGATCAGAACACCTTAAAGGACACATGATGATCCACACGGGAGAGAAGCCATATATGTGTGATCAGTGTGAAAAGAGATTCACATGCAAAAGTAATCTTAATACTCACATGAGGATCCACACCGGAGTGAAGCCGTTCACCTGTGATCAATGTGGCAAAACATTTCTTTGGTCAGCAGCCCTGAAGACACACCTGACAGTTCATACGAAGGAGAAGCCGCATTCATGTTCTGTGTGTGGAAAGAGTTTTTCACTGCTGCAAACTTTACATACACATGAGAAATTTCACACTGGTGTGAGGGAGTACATGTGCTTTGAGTGTGAGAAGACTTTTACTACAGGGAGCGATTTAAAAGTGCACCAGAGAATTCACACTGGAGCAAAACCTTACAAGTGTTCACACTGTGACAAGAGATTCAGTCAGTCTGCAAATCTGAAAACACATGAAGGAATTCACACTGGAGCAAAACCTTACAAGTGTTCACACTGTGACAAGAGATTCATTCAGTCAGGACATCTGAAAACCCATGAGAGGATCCACACTGGAGTGAAACCTTACAAGTGTTCACACTGTGACAAGAGATTCATTCAGTCAGCAGATCATAAAAAACATGAGATGATCCACAGCAGAGAGAAGTCGCACACGTGTGATCAGTGTGAAGAGAGTTTCTCTTTTAAAAGTCACCTGAAGTTACACATGAAGATCCATACAGTGGAGAAACCACATCACCACAGTCTGAGATCACAGTAAGTAGTTTATTTTCATGTGCTGAGCAACAAAGTCTCTTCTGTGTAAGTTAGACACACATCACTCTATAGCCAAATCTCTCCTCTCCACCTATAGCCGGTGTGTGGTGAGCACAGTGTTCAATCGTGTTCAACCAACAGGAATGTCTAATTTGTAAGTTTAGACCAATGCAAAAAATTCCACAAATTTGCTCTCTGACAGTAGGTGGCGCTCATGTAAAAGCAGAAATAAAGCACTATGCAGGGCTCTAGACTCAAGATCAGCTCAGAGCAATGCTAGACAGCGGTTTACTCGTGGGCCGATCTCGATCACGAAACAACAAGCATTTTAAAGGGATAGTTCGCCCAAAAAGGAAAATTAGCCCATGATTTACTCACCCTCAACCACTAGCGGCGCCAGGATTTTGATTGTAGGTGGGCCCTCCGGAAAACTGGATGGGCCAGTTAAAAAAAAAAAAAAAACGGGTTCCCCTTCATCTCCGTTTCAGCGCTTTTCTGCGGCACTGAGGACAGCAGGGCCGCGGGAAGAGGTCTTATGTTGGGGGTGCTGATTTGGGGGTGGGTAGGGCGTCACCACTTTTGAATAGGAAACAATATCAAGACTATAAAACTCGTCAAAAAACGCGCACACACTCAAACCACCTGACTGCACATCACATTTTTGACTTTATTGATTCTGCTTTTATTCGTAATGCAATGGACCGGTCAACGGGACATAAATTGATCCTTAAAGGATGGGACTTTATGGGACATTTGCACAAAAAGAATAAATAACTTACCGTAGCCTATTTTATAAGTCGCTCCAGAGTCGCATATCAGTCAAAAAATGCGTCACGAGGAAGAAAAAAACATAGGATATGCCTAAGTTGCACTGGACTAAGTCGCATTTTTTTAGAAATGTATTTCACAAAAAAAAAAAAAAAGTTACAGACAGTTCTCTTAAGGACGTGAGCGCTCTAAAGCGGCACTAAAATAATGTTTTAAAACTTTCAGAGACCTCAAACTGAAAGCACGAATCCTGTCATTAAATTTAATTTCGTTTTGTATTAATTGTATCTTAATTTTAATCGATGTTTCATCAACAATTTATCTGGATTTAATAAATAAGAAGTAAATATAGGCTATTAGAAAATAGATAATCAGGACACGGAGGCGCTGGCGAACCTGGAGCTCGTCTCATAATGAACCGAAACTCAGCGTAGGCCTATAAGGTAGCCTATTGCCTCACAGACCTGAGACATATAAATAGCTTGAAATGTCTACTTTTAAGCAGAACAATTCAAAACAAAAGAAAACAGACTGCGCTGCTTATGTAATTCGTATGAAATGAAATGTGCATTTCTCTCTGGCGCTGCGAAGATCGCGAGTCGTCAACTTCATCTGTCTAGCCGACACTGACATAAAAAATAGCTGTTTTATTAGTTATCAATTAAAATGTCTCCTGCTATATTGAACATATTTGCCTGTTCCTTACAAAACACTGACAGTGGGGTTTTTGACTTTTTTTTTTTTTTTTTTTTTTTTTGAGCAGCTGCGGACAAATTCTTTCGACACACACACACACACAATATTGATAAACAGGATTTTTTTGTTGCTTTTTTAATACAATTAAAATTTAATTTAATTTATTGTTTAATAAAATTATAAGCCTATTATTTTTAGATTATTAACAGCAACAACAGCTGTAAAGATGAAGTTGACGATCGCCATCTCCGTGAACGCACATAGAGAGAAATGCACATCATTACAAAACCAGAGAGTAGCCTATTTCTTTTCGTTTTAAATTGTTAAAAAGACAATTTCAAGCTTTCTTAAGATATATTTCATGTCTGTGAGGCATATGCTGAGTTTCGTTAAGTTAGGATGAGATGCGCTCCTGTTTACGAGCAGTGCAAGTGACCGCGCGGGCGCCTCTATGATTGTGTTGTCTGCTATATTTGGTATTTTATTGCTAAATTGGTTGATAAAAAAAAAAAATTAAAATTAAGATACAAAATACAAAACGAAATTCACTAAAAAAAATCGTTTTCTGCAAAACAAAACTTAATCAAGTGGTCAAAATCATGTCTGACCCACTCCATGTCTCTCGATATTGCGTACTCGTGTGTGCGGTTCACTTTTCATAATCAACATAGATGAAAAAAAAAAAACATTATTATATTTTAACAAATATGAAACTAAATGAGCATATTTAATGGTAACAAACCACAGTAGGCCTACAGACTCTGTATTTGTACAAATTGCTGCACATTCATTTTATTCTGAATTTTGCACACATAAGTTGAAAGGCATTTGTTTGTGCATGCATGTCTCTGCAACATTTATCAAGTTCACTGATAGTTATGCTTGCATTTATTAATTATTATCTTAATGAATAATGAAACAAGGTCAAGGATGAAGCATGTAAACTGCGTTGTTTGTTTAGAATGGAATGGATCGCAAATAGATCCGAATGAAGAAACGTACAAAACCATAGTAGAAAATGGGTGGGCCCGGACATAAAATGGGTGGGCCCAGGCATGGCCGGTTCTAGACATTAGGAGGCCCTAGGCAAAATTCATGTTGGAGGCCCCCCACCCCCAATAAAAAAAAAAAAAACACTTGAAACAAATATGATTCCTAACCTTTTTATTTATACAACATTTAATTTTAAAAGCAGTATATTTTTACTTACACAGTACATAAGTTTGGACACATTACTATTTTTAAAGTTTTTGAAAGAAGTCTCTTATGCTCATCAAGCCTGTATTTATTTGATCAAAAATACAGAAAAATTATATAGTGAAATATTATTAAAATTTAAAATAATGGTTTTCTATTTTACTATACTTTATATTTCTGTGATGCAAAGCTGAATTTAGTGTCACGTGATCATTCTGATTTATTATCAAATGTTAGAAATGGTGCTTAATATTTATTTTATAACCTGTGATACTTTTTATCAGGATTTTTGATTATTAAAAAGTTGTTTTAAAAAAGTCTTCACTATCACTTTTTTATATATTTAACACATCCTTGCTGAATATTCCTGGGTTTTTTTTTTCTGTATTTTTGATCAAATAAATGCAGGCTTGTAGAGCATAATAATAAACTTCTTTCAAAAAACATTAAAAATAGTAATGGGTCCAGACTTTTACCAGTAGCCTACTGTATGTACATATTAATCAAACTTTATCTAAGGTAATCTCTTTTTTGTTTAATGAAGATGTTATTGTTGTTGTTGTTGTTGTTGTTATTTTGCTGTTTTATTCAATTTATTCACAGTTCCAGATTCCCACTTCAGTAAATGAGCATAAGTGCTTTTATATTGCATTGCTACTTTAAATATGCTATACACAAATCAAGTGGAAGAGAAAGACACGATCGCTACTGAGCAGAAAAAAATGTATAAAGTGATATTATTGGCGTAATGTCAGGAATCTAATCATCAGCAGAATTTAGAAGATAGACCCATGAGATCCTTTATTTGAAAAATTTAAAAATGTTGTAGTGTGTTGGCTTTTTAACTTAGAATACAGACGTCTTGTCTTTTAATTTTGTAGGTTTTTTACTAGTCAGCTCCCAACGCGATGTTATTCATTGTACGCGCAAATTCAAAGCGTCGCGTCTGGGCACGTTAATGACGCTCGCGCTCTTTTAAACTCGTAATAAAGCGGTGAATGATTTTTCCAGAAATGACGCTGATCTAGGCTACAGTACAAGTTTATATTTAGAATACATTGCAATCACTCCAAAATAGATGACGACAACTCACACACCTGCATTTTGAGCTGTGCTTCTTTGTGTGCTTAGGCTTTTGCCTCGCAGCACCTGATGGATGCGTTCGTTACACATACTTTCAGAAGCCGGCACCCGCTTTGTAACGGACACATTAATTGGTTTAACTGCAGTAATGTAACAGTCTATGGTGAAGATAAACATCGTCACTATTTTTAGTTAATTAATAAATATTGAAATAAATTGTAGATAGGACATTTGTACATTATTATTATTATTATTATTATTATTTTTTTGTCCCTCTGTCTGGGCCCCATCCCGTCAATCGGGCCCTAGGCACGTGCCTAGTTTGCCTTTGCATTAATCCGGCTCTGGGCCCAGGCCCACCCGGGCCCAATGGTTGCGCCGCGGCTGCCCTCAACTCATTCCTAGGTGTGTAGCCTATGATATTTTTCTTTCAGACGAATACGATCGGAGTTATGTGAAAAAATGTCCGGCTCTTCCAAGCTTTATAATGCAGTGAATTGCTGTTTCTGTTTTAAAGTCCATAAAAGTGCATCTATCCATCATAAAAGTGCTCCACACTTCTTCGGGGGGTTAATACAGGCCTCTTCAGAAGAATGTCAAATACACATAAGATGACTTAAGGGTGAGAAAATCATGTGCTAATTTTAATTTTTGAGTGAAATATGCCTTTAAATCAGTATTAATAACATCACAGCGAGATCTAGTGAGAAAGCATTTGAATTCAGCGCAGTATTAACAGCACAACACAGAATTATGTTTTTTTTTTTTTCAATATTTTTTTTTGTGAAAAATATGGCAGAATGAAAAATACATAACAGTGAGATAGAGATGATGCAAAAATAAAGCCATACTTAGCTGTTTTTCCCTTTTTTTACAGACAATATGTAAACATACGAGTACACAAAGCAAACAGCGAAGTACAAAGTTCAAAAAATTCAGGCATTCACAAATTCACACAGGCAGAAAAAAAAATACAATAAAACCAATAAGTGATAAATGGGGGGTGTTCCATCAATCAGGGGGTAAAGAATGAAGAGATTTAAAGAAAGTTAAAAAGGGCTGCCATTTACTGTAAAACTTGATGGATTCACCTCTTAGAGAATATTTAAGAGGCCATTGAGTGCTGGAGGGGGCTTTTGTAGATTTCCAGTGAAGAAGGAGATGTCGTCTCGCCAGTAAAGATGTGAAAGCAAAGATGTCTAATTGTTTTGATGTAAATCTATTGTAATCCTCTGGGCATACGAATATGGAAATATGTGAGAGATAATAACAGTCGTCACAAGTGTTTCAGAGATAATATCAAAGTACCTCTGCCAGAAGGAAAAAACTAACGGGCAAGAATAAAACACATGAGTTAGATTGCAGGGAGAGGTATGGCATTTGTCACAGCTGTCGGTGACAGTGGTAAAAATTTGCGACAGGCGTGCCTTGGAGAAATGGATCCTGTACAATTGTATCAAAGTTAGACGGTCACAGGTTGAGCTAGAGTGGATTTTGTTGAGGGCAACGTCCCACCAAGTGTCATGCAACTCCAACCCAAGTTCACCCTCCCAGGCAGCCTTAACTTAAGTGATGGATGAGGTATCATGATTCAGGAGTTTGTTATAGATTTCTGAAATAAAAGACTTCTGAGGGGGGTCCGGAGAAAGAAACTCTTCCCACAGTTGGAGTGGGGGTGATGAGGGAAAGCCTGGGAACAAGGATTTGGCGCAGTGTCTGATTCGGAAATAGCGGAAGAGGTGAGATGACGGGAGTCGGATTTCATTTGACAAGTCTGCAAAAGCTACGGAAAGTGCCATCTCTATAGAAATCTTTAAAAGTTTTCAGTCGTGTGTTTTTTTAGTAAAGGAGCTGAAATAGATGGAGAAGTACATTTAAGATATCTTCTAAGTTGGTACCAGATTTTTAGAGTGGAAATTACCACTGGGTTATTTGTAAAGCCAGAGAAGTTGGTAGGGATTGAGGAGGTGAGCAAAGCCGACAGAGAGGATGAGCCACATGAATGTATCTCTAACTTGCACCATGGGGGATGCGTAGATTTGGACCAAAATGAGATTTTATGAATATGTGTTGCCCAGTAGTATTGGATATTTGGGAGAGAGAGAATCCGGCATTAAGTTTACATCTCTGAAGAATTGATTTACTTATTATGGATGCCTTTCCACACCATAAAAAGCTAGATATATCCTGATCAATAGTTTTAAAAAAGCGCTTAGATAGGAATAGAGGGAGACATTGGAATAGAAACAAGAACTTGCGTAAAATGTTTATTTTAACTGTGTTGATCCTACCTATAAGCAACAATGGCAAGCCCCTCCATCTTTGAAAGTCAGACTTAATTTTAGACATTAAAGGGGAGAAATTGGCAGAAAAAAGGGAGGTTAGCTTTCTGGTTACATTAACTCATAAATACTTAAAACCTAAGGGGCTCAATTTGAAGGGGATATCAGACTGACTCAGTTGACAGGCCAGAGCATTAACAGGATAACATTCGCTTTTGGAGATATTAACTTTGTAACCTGAAAATGAGCCACATTTCTGAATAAAGGACACAATTACTGGTATAGAGCGGCCGGGGTTGGAGACATTTAACAACAAGTCGTCCGTGTAAAGAGAAAGTTTAAATTCCATTCCAAAACGTGATATACCAGAAAAAATGGAGGAGGATCTCAGATAGATAGACAAAGGCTCTATGGCCAGCACAAAGAGTAAAGGAGATAAAGGACAACCCTGCCGTGTGCCTCGAGATAAAGGAAAATAAGCAGATTGAACGCCATTGGTGGAGATACTAGCTTGTGGGGATATATAGAGAAGGTGTATCCATGAAATGAATATATCACCCAACCCAAATGTATTTAGTACGGCAAGCAGGAAGTTCCATTCGACCCTGTCTAATGCCTTTTCAGTGTCAACTGAGATGACCTCTTCAGGGGTTATTGTGGAATTATTCGAGTATATTATTTTTAAAAGGGTGCGGACGTTGTAAGATAACTGACGGCCCTTTAGAAAGCCAGTTTGCTCTTCTGAAATCATGGCCGGGAGAAATATTTCCATGTGGCTGGCCAAAGCCTTAGCAAGGATTTTAGCATCCACGTTTAATAAAGATATAGGGGTCTGTAAGAACCGCAGAGGTCGGGATCCTTGTCTTTCTTTAACAGCAGCCTTATGGAGGCAGATGAATAAAAGTAAAGTAGGGCTGCAGCTATCGATTATTTTAGTAATTTAAGTATTTTACCAATTATTCCACTGATTAATCGAGTAATCAAACCAAAATGTGGTAATAAAGATAGATCCAAGTGAAACAACAGCCTTTAAAATACAAATATATAATAGCAAGCAATAATTGGTTCAAATAAAGTATCAAAGTAAGTAATCGTTTGGATTTTATTGAACAACACTCTTAAGTTACATGATCAGGGTCACTATTTTTTTTTAAACATGCGATTAGCCTTAGTACTACTATTTGTGTTAAACTAGTTTTGTCATGAAACAGTGTAAATCTGGTGAGCATCAGCATGTTCTTCATCATGAAGAATGAATGAGGAATCAAGAATAAACACCAACCTCTTTGTTCTTCAGTATCTTGATGTTTCATTCTGCAGGTTCTGGATCACTGGCGTTTCCTCTGTCCTCTCCTTCCAGATGCTTTCTGGCAGTTCTGCTAAAAACAAACAAGTTTCATTTCTAACAGACATGATGAGAGAGGAATAATCAATATTTAAGACTAAGTTGTTTATTCTTGATTCCTCATTCATTCTTCATGATGAAGAACATGCTGATGCTCACCAGATTTACAATGTCTCATGACCAAACTATTGATTTATAACACAAATCATCTTCATGACATTAAAATAGATCATAATCGTGCACAGCAGTTGTTGACCAGATTTGATGAGATTAAATTTACTGTTGAACTCATTAGTGATCTTGACTTTGAGCTTCGCTTTTCATTTCACATTTGTCTCTCATTTGAAATCTCATGATTTAATGTTTATTTTAGACCTGATGGACGCGAACGAGAAAGGAAAAACAGAAGCATAAAAAACTCTTCACATGTAAATCAAGTCTGAAGAATCTCATGAGGATCCACAGCGGAGAGGAACTTTACACATGTGATCAATGCGGGAAGAGTTTCACTCGGGCCTTCGTTCTGAAATCACTTCTGCCTTCTCATTCAGAAGAAGAGCACCAGAAAAATTACACCGGAAAAACACTTTCATGTTCATGCTGAAGAAGAGGCCGTAACACTTTCAACAGAGACATGAATCTGATATTAATTTGTAACTCATTCATTGTTTGAGATCTTTCTCAGTTTTAATTTTTATAATTTTTTGTACTTCAAGTTATGATTGATTAAACTCATAATTTTATCAACAGCTTGTTGTTTTTGTCCAGTGTAGCGTATGGACAATCTCACGGTGACTTGTCAATTTAAATTTCAGAAAAGCTTTTAACCATTAACCTCATAGATGTAAATTACAGCTTAGCACCGATGAGTCTGGACTGAATTGATCTTTTTGACACGTTTGTGACTCTGCAGACTCTGCAACAGCAACACTAGATGGCCAGTAAAGCTCTCACAGGAAGCCCACCACACACACACACACACACACGCGCACATCCTTTGTATTTCAACTCAGAATGTAAAAAATTCTTAAATGTATATGACATTCTTGTATGCATGCATGTTTTCCATTGTGAAGGGTTGGGGTCAGAAATCCCTTGCCTCTTCAATTTAATATATATATATATATATATATATAATGTATTCTCATGAATGATTACTTTATTCCTATTAAGAAAATCAATAATCAAGTATATGCATGTATCATTTCCATATGGTTTCTGTGAGTGTTTAACAAGTTTCTTTTAGGTGCATTCCAGTGTATGTCCCCAGGTTGTGTTCGCATGCAAGGGGTCTTTTGATGATGATTCTCTTGGGATTCAGAGAGTGGCGAGAAAGACTCTGCACCTATTTGTGGCTTATATATCCATATATCTGCATCTATATGTCTTACTGTCACGAGGACACATGGGAAAATAGGTAGATCCAAAAGCAGCATGGCAGTAATGATTTATTAAAGTATAATCCAACTCATCATCCTCCAGGCAAGGTTCAAACTTAGGTTACAAGCCAAACAAGGTTAGCAAGCCAAATACAAATAAACAAAACAAGAAACAGGCAGAAACACAGACCTCTGACATGTGGTGACAGTAAAACAATGACTCTGTGACAAGGACTAAAACAGACAGGGTATTTATACACAGACACTAACAATGTGATAGGGAACAGCTGAGTGCAATCACGAGTACAGACAAAGGATTATGGGAAATGCAGTTCCAGAGTGAATGGTGACTATGGGGAAGAGACCTCTAGTGGACACCCGGGGAAACATAAACCAGACACTGTGACACTTACTTGACTTGTATAAGTTAGAAGGTCAATGTATACATAATTTTACCTTACTTTCATTAAGTGAATTTCCTCATGTGTATCTTCTCTAGGGAGTAAAGGGGATTTTTGTCGTTCCTGATTTTCTAAGGAGTGAAATATGTTATCAGTCTGTTATGGTGGAGTGCTCTTCTGATAATGAGCTCAGGCCTTCTTCAACCTTGAAGAGAATTGTTGTTTCGTCAGTGTTGTGTGTGTGCGTTTGATATTCGTTGCAGGTTTTGAACTCTGTGACATGCAACATACAGACTCAAGACGTCTTTCTCGGACCTTGGAAGGTCACCACGGACTTAAATCTCAGAATTGGGCGACAGCTGTTCTGATTAACGACGATATACCCACTTATCTATCAAAAATGAATTATTGTTTAGACTTTATGTTCTCTTAGCCAATCAGAAGTAAACGATTGTGTAATGTATGTCCTTGGAAAAGGTATAATTGGTGTGAGATTTTGTGTAAAGTAGAGTTGGCTTGCGACCTCCTCGTGAGAGTTTGACGCTGGCTCTACCAATTTAACTGCAAACTATTCTTCAGTAAACTTTTACTTATTTGATTGAACTTCACGACTCCTGGTCTTCTTTCATCATATCTGGTCTTGGGCCTTACAACTGTACCCCCCTTACAATTGACATATTTGTGATTTTCCTAGTGTGTAGTTTGAACACTGAGTGCTTATGTTAAAAAAATTTTTATCACTAACAGAATGCGGTCCTGTTACCGGACCCACTGTTAGACTGATAAGAGTTTTACAACCCCAAAAGGAATCTGCAGAGGGCTGCTTTTTGTGGATTTTATATAAACTATGTTAATCCTATATATTCTATATAGATATACCAACTTGAGAAATATATCAAAAAATGTATCTAATTTTCTCATCTAATGATTTTCTAATGAAATCACATTTTGTTAACTTTATGATGTGTGAGTGCAACAGGAAAACACTGAAACAGTATGTCCATGTGTCAGGGCTTTCCAACAGGAAACATCACTATGGGGGATGATCCTGAGTCCCCAAGTCTGCTCTGTCACCTCGCCTTAAGTACCAGATCAGAACAAAAGGGGTTATACAAATGTTGTTTAGCGTTGTTTGGGCCAATCCATGACCCCAGGAGGAAGCACCTGGTTTCGGGAGATATCTTTAAGAGATCTCACCCAGAGAGGAGAACAGGATTCTCCTAAGTTCTCAATCTTTCTCATAATAAGAATGACTGCAATGAAATGAAGACAATTTTACCAATCGCACTGAGACACTTAAAATTATACCAAACATGAAAAGGAAAAAACAATATATAGACAATCTTAATTAACTTTCAGTGACTTGAGGAGGGAGAGGGGGGATGAGTTGAAGTCAAACAAGATAAGTTTGGGCAGGACAAGGTTCTGTGCTCTGTCTTTGCTATCTGCTGTCCAGGGTGCATTTTATGGCTTTATTGCAGGGTGTGTTTTGTTTTGTGTGTTTGAAGTAGTCAATTGTCGAGTTCACGCGATTGATCATAGGTAACTAACTGCGAAGAACTGAAGAAGAGGCCGTAACACTTTCAACAGAGACATGAATCTGATATTAATTTTAACTCGTTCATTGTTTGAGATCAGTCTCATTATTTTTAATTTTTATAATTTTTTTTGTACTTCAAGTTATGATTGATTAAACTCATAATTTTCAGCTTATTGTCCACTTTTATTGCCTGCTGATTCTTCTTGCTTCAGGAATAATTCCATAATTTTCAGTTCTGAAAGCCAAGTATTACGTTTGCTTCTGGGGCTTCCCAGCACACACAGATAACGTTCCCCTAACGTTAGTTTTTGGTTCCTGTCTTTTTATTGTTTTGGGAACTAAATAATAATGCTCTAGGAATGCTCTTTTTATTTTTTTGCAACAATAAAATAATGTTCCCAAAAGGTTGCAGGATAGTTATTTTTAACAACATAGACATTTTTAATATTAACATAGAAATAGTTACCAAATGTAGAACGTTCCCCAATGGTTTTTGTTTATATAAATATGTAAACTAACTTTCCAATTAAAACGCTGCAGATGTTTTTGTATAATGATCTGTACAGAGCTCTGAAACTAGTTTATGCAGCATTTAATAAAATGTAGCAATTAGATTGAATGTGAAAAGCACAGAAATCATAAATTCTTGGGTTTGTTTATATCTTCATTTAATGCTCCTCTGCTCTGCACACGCTTCTCCAACACATGTTGTTGTACACAGTGCAGTGTTTCCGGGATCTACGTCAGAACGCTGCCTCGTTATTGGCCAGTTCTGCGTCAGGATCACACACATTGGCCGACAATGGTCATGTGAGCAGCACAACGCATGCTGAGTCTGCGTTCTGACATAGAACTTAAACAGCGTTGGAGAATGACAGGGAAGAGAAGAAATTGATGAATAAAGTTGTTTATTTTGTTTTTGCGCACAAAATGTAAGTTGCGCAGTCTGTAAGTTGTGCCTCTTTGTCACCGTCTCTGTTTGAAATCTGCAATTGCAGTTATTTGCGTAATCATCTTTACGAGTGTTGTGCATCAGCATGGCTCCTCAGCACGGATGAATAATGTCTGTGGACAGAGTGATGGTCATCCAGGTAAAGAACCCATTGAGAATGGCATGTCAACTCTGTAGGAATTTTAATAATGGCAGTACAAAATGCCTCTCGTTCTCGTCATGATCCCAGTCCTGATGTTTCTGCTTGATGTCCGGTGTTGGCACTCTGCCACTCACTTTATGCCAGTCGCTCGCTCCCAGACTCACAGATAACATGGGCCTGAGCTCCTGTATGGTGGGACTAAAATCTTTACAGAAAGTAGTAAGCGCCTTTCTCACCTGAGTCACTTAGTTTATGGGCCATGGCTCGGTTTATTTGTTTTTCAGTCCACGGTCTGTAGACCAGCATCGAACCTTCCGGTCCAGCCACTTCAATCATTGGGAGCTGAAACTCCTTTTCTTCCTCTTCTTCTCTCAGTTCTCACTGTCACTCCAGGTTTCAGTCGAGTTGACTTACCCGAGCGTTCAGTTGCAGCTGACCTTGTGGGAGTTATATAATATATTTTCAAAAAATATTTGGGAATATATGCAAATATTTGATAATGGCCTAATAAAAATATTTTAGTTAAATATATGTAAATATATTTTCATATATGTTTACATATATGTTTTAGCTTTTGCAAATTGTTTCATTTGAAATTTAAAAAGTTAAAATTTTCACAAACAAACAATACATTTTCAGTTTATTTATTTAGATAGACCACTTCAGCTGTGGGTATGTGAGAACAGTGCTCTATCACTTCCCACATTTTTCCTACTGGTCGGAGATCGAACCAGCAACCCTTCAGTTACAAGTCTGAAGCCCTAACCAGTAGGCCACAGCTGCCCCTTTACTGACTTTATTGGCCTAAAATGACAATTTTATGTAGGAAATAACACAGAATGCAGAGTTTTTCCCCTATTTTTACAGAATTGAATACAGTTATTTAATAGTGTGTGTATGCAGTGTTAGACACTGAGTTCTATATATTGTTTAAGTGCACTTCACTGTTGGAGTGTCACTGTTATACTTGCATCATATATTGTGCATATTTTCAATATTTAAATGACTTCAGGAAAGATGTCAATAAAACAACAATAAATCTAATAATTGCACTTAGTGTTAGGTATGTGCCACCTAATATGGCCTAATAGTCCCAGGAAAGCAACTATCTGTCATTTTACATTGCAGTCATTTAAATGTAAGTACAGTATTTATTATAGCTGTGTGTCATAATACAGTAGTGAAATATGGTAGCCTACTGTTGTGTATAGGGGAAAATATTTTTTATAGGGTCATTTTCGACCCTTTTTTAGCAAGCTAAACATTTTATGACCATATATTTTGTCATATATTTTACATTACATGTTATAAATGTAAATATATTTCACACTTAACATCATATATTTTTGTTATATTTCAGAAAATATATTTCAAAATGATAAATATAAGTGAACAACAATGCAAATATATTTCAATGTATTTGGAATATATGCCACATATATTTTTGACACTTTAAAATATATTTCAATATATTTCTTTTGTGTATGGGTACTGCCCTATACGCTAGTTCCCTTCGCATTCCTTTCTCTCTCTCCGCTCTGCCTCCCCCAACCAGCAATCCTTTTTTTTTCTTACAATCCACACACACGTCTCACACAACACCCCTTTTGTGCACTCCCCTCTTCCACCGACTCTTGCACCGCTGTAAGCCTCGTGACACTTAATTTTCCCTCCTCAGGGAAATCATGGTATTTTATTAGTTTCATTCATACCCTTCAAACATTTTTTCCCATGTGCTATTCTTATTTTAATTTTTATTTAGCCTGTTTTACTCTGAGATTTCCCCATGATGGTGTAAGGGGGGTACAGTTGTAAGGCCCAAGACCAGATATGATGAAAGAAGACCAGGAGTTGTGAAGTTCAATCAAACAAGTAAAACTTTACTGAAGAATAGTTTGCAGTTAAATTGGTAGAGCCAGCGTCAAACTCTCACGAGGAGGTCGCAAGCCAACTCTACCTTACACAAAATCTCACACCAATTATACCTTTTCCAAGGACATACATTACACAATCGTTTACTTCTGATTGGCTAAGAGAACATAAAGTCTAAACAATAATTCATTTTGATAGATAAGTGGGTATATCGTCATTAATCAGAATAGTTGTCGCCCAATTCCAAGATTTAAGTCCGTGGTGACCTTCCAGGGTCCGAGAAAGACGTCTTCGAGTCTATATGTTGTATATCACAGAGTTCAAAACTTGCAAAGAGTATCAACCGCACACACACAACACTGACGAAACAACAATTCTCTTCAAGGCTGAAGAAGGCCTGAGCTCATTATCAGAAGAGCAGTCCACCAGAACAGGCTGATAAGACATTTCACTCCTCAGAAAGCAGGAACGATAACATCCCCCTTTACTCCCTAGAGAAATACACATGAGGATGTTCACTTAATGAAAAGCAGATGAAATGGTGTAGAAATTGACCCTCGAACATATACAAGTCAACTAAGACAGATATATAGAGCAACACATGGGTACAGAGTCTCTCTCACCGCTCTCTGAATCCCAAGAGAATCATCATCAAAAGACCCCTTGCATGTGAACACGACCCAAGGGGAATACACATTGGAATACACCTAAAAGAAAATGGTTAAACACAGAAACCATATGGGTACATATACATGTACATATATATGTATACAGTATACTGTATATATATATTTGATCAACTCAATGAATACAGAAATGATTATGATAGCATGCATAGACTTAATTATTGTATTTTTAATAAGAATAAAGTAATCATTCAAAAAAGATACATCTATATATATTTGAAGAGACAAGGTATTCTGACCCCAACCCTTGAATGGACACTCTTCTCTGTGGTTTTTCCCTTGGCGCGCCTATATAACTCTGCACGTCTCTAGAGAGATCAATTTTCACCTCCATTTCACCAACTAAATAGGTGAGCACTCACAACTTGCTCACAAATTTGATCAAACAGACCCTCTGGGTTTCCCCCATTACACTACTAAGTGAACCCACCAGACTAGTATCCCAGTACTTATCTGGACTAGTAATCTGTACTAGTCAACACAGTGTTCCTTTAACATCCCCCTTCTTTTACCTTTTAACAATCTAGACTTTGTCTCTTACCAGTCTCAGTTTACGCCACTTCAGTTCTTTTGATGATTCCAGTGGTGTCCCTCCTGGGCCCTTTTCCAGTGGAGACAACGCCAAATTGCTAAATTGATTTAATCATTAATTTAGTCACACATTACTTTTTGTCAAGTCACATATACAAGGTCATACATTCATAAGGGTGTGCATTAACACAAACATACATACATGAGGGTTAATAACAGTTATTTGTTCTATCAATGTGTTAGAGAATTATGGGACATCATGGGACTCCACATGCAATCCTCATGTGTTTTATTACCTTAATCAAATTACCATCATGTTTCAGCTCTACGGCATCATAGGCCTTAAAGGAACATTCAGACTGAGAAAAGCCAGAAAATGTATTTTTGGCTTATGTGGATGAAAGACAACAACTCCCAGAATGCACTTGCTTCGTTGCCCTACGAGGCCACTCCCAAGCCACGCCTACCGGTAAGAGAGCGCAGTTGAAAACAACAAGGCAAGGCTAGGCTACGAGTGAGTCTCCGTGACGAGTTTGCCCGTGATTTCGATATCGCCCAAAATGTCTGGTATTCGGCTTTTGCGTTCTACAGTCGTCATTCATCATGTTTACTGTGGCGAGCAGGACGAGGCTGAGGGGCGCAGGAGAATGGTGAGGCACTGGTCTCGTATCTCTTACGGAGGAGCGGGCATTTTCTTAGCAATGGTAAAACGCACATCAACCGATCACGCCACCGGCCTCGCGTCTTTCTCCCGCGGCGCTAGCCTCGTCCTGCTCCCTGTATTACTGTGATTACTAATGGCGACAGCAGAAAGCAAAAGCTGAATCCCGGACATTTTGGACGATCTCGACGGCTGGACATGTCCGGAAAAAAGTGTATGGTAACCAGGGCTTGACATTAACTTTTTTGCTCACTAGCCAATGTGGCTAGTGGTTTTTCAAAGTTACTAGCCACACAGCATTTTTACTAGCCACATTTTTGTTGTTGTGAAATTACCTGATAAAAGTTGACTATATATAAAACGTACTCGGTTACTAACGTAACCTCGGTTCTCTCTAGAAGAGGGAACGAGTACTGCGTTTTATCAAAACGCTACGGGAAAAGTCTCTTTTCACGAAACACTGAAGCAAAAATTATCCTTTAATTTTTCATATATGTAAAACGCGTTGCGGCAGCAGCAGACAGCTGAAGCAAGACGGCTTGTCTGCTCATTGGCTGCTCTGCGGCAACTGCATAAGCCTATCGAGCGCAGGCTGATGCAACATCAGACCAATGAGGGCGCTTCGCGCCCTCCTCGCCACTTCCCGCCGAGACGGGCGTGGCTTACCTCTATAAAATGAGCTCGAGAAGGCTGACTCACTTGATTTTGATCGCCGAAGCGAACCAGAGTGAACCAAACGCACGGCAAGGGAACGCAGTACTCGTTCCCTCTTCTAGAGAGAACCGAGGTTACGTTAGTAACCGAGTACGTTCTCTTACGAGAGTTCTCTCGTACTGCGTTTTATCAAAACGCTACGGGAACCCCTTGCAAAACGCCGTGCGTGCTGGGATAAAAACACTGATCACCGGAAGCTATTTCAGGCATACAGTGCATAATCACCAGATAGACTCACACAGAGTCAGGGAATAAGGGGGGAGCCTTAATTCCCTATACTGTAGCGTCTGCAGGCTTAACATGACCTCACAGGGAGAGTCTACAGGACAGGAGGGGTTTCATCCGTCCTTATATAGACATGTCCACAGACGCGAATATGACATCACATAGCCAGGGTAGGGAGCCTGCACTAATGTGGGAAAACGTGGGTCTTACACAGTTCTGCCCAGTATAGTCGGTATAGTATTACACCGACAAAAGCTTAGCCTGTAAGGCGGGAACCTCTAGGTTATAAAACCTGATAAATGTAGACGGAGAGGCCCAGCCTGCCGCCGTACATATATCCTGTAAGGAAATCCCGCTGGACCAAGCCCACGAGGAGGCAACGCCTCTCGTAGAGTGCGCTCTGACTCCCAACGGGCATTGAATGCCCTTGGCAGTATAAGCCAGCGCTATGGCGTCAACTATCCATCTGGATAGACTTTGTTTCGAAACAGCCGTTCCTTTGGAACGTCCGCTGAACGAGACAAAGAGCTGCTCTGTCTGTCTAAAGGCAGCAGAGCGGGACATATAAGTTCTTAAAGCCCTAACAGGGCAAAGAAAACTCGAGTCCCCTTCCTCACTCGACGCCGGCAGGGCAGCCAGGGAAATGACCTGAGCCCGAAAAGGCGTGTTGAGGGATTTCGGCACATAGCCTTGCTTAGGTTTGAGTATGACTTTAGAGTCATTAGGACCAAACTCCAAGCACGTCGGGCTCACGGAGAGCGCGTGCAGATCGCCTATGCGCTTCACTGAAGCGAGAGCCATCAAAAACACTGTTTTGAAAGACAAATGTTTGAGGCTGATTGACTGGATAGGCTCGAAAGGGGCACCTTTCATGGCCGCCAGGACCGTAGAAAGGTCCCACATAGGGACTGACGGAGGTCTGGGTGGATTCAGTCTCCTAGCTCCCCTGAGGAAGCAGATGACTAAATCATTCCTTCCTAGTGACTGACCCAGCGTTGAACCGGAGAACGCTGAAATAGCCGCCACATACACTTTGAGCGTGGAAGGGGATCTGCCCTTATCCAACAGCTCTTGTAGGAAGGAGAGAACCTCCGTTACCTCACATTCGAGGGGTGAAAGGCTCCGAGCTGTACACCAGCCGGAGAAAACCGACCACTTTGAAGCGTAGAGTCGCCTGGTCGACGGCGCTCTAGCCTCCGTGATGGTATTCATGACTCCCTCTGCGAGACCAACGGGTATCCGTTGAGCGCCCACACATGAAGGGACCATAGTTCCGGGTGTGGGTGCCAGATCGAGCCCCTGGCCTGCGAGAGGAGATCTCTCCTCAACGGCACTGGCCATGGAGCGATGTCTGCTAACTGCATCAGAACTGGGAACCATGCCTGGTTCTTCCAGAACGGTGCTACAAGCAGCACTGGGCATTTCGTTTTCCTGACCCGTTCCAACACCTGAGGCAGGAGGGAGACGGGGGGAAAAGCGTATAGCGGGCAGCGCGGCCACCTTTGGGACAGCGCGCTGTCGGTCTTTGAAAAGAATGCGGGGCAGTGAGCGTTTTCGCGGGACGCGAATAGGTCCACCTCCGCTTTGCCGAATCTCTCCCACAACAGCCGGACTGTTTGTGGGTGTAGAGACCATTCGCCCGTAGGAACGTTGTTCCTGGACAGTCTGTCCGGGCCCACATTCAGCAGCCCGGGCACATGTACTGCTCTCAGCGAGCGTAGGTTGTGCTGAGCCCATAGCAGGAGGCGTTTCGCCAGCCTGTACAGGGGTTTGGAATTCAGACCGCCCTGGCGATTTATGTAGGACACCACTGCCATGTTGTCCGAACGGACTATGACGTGTTGGTCCTTGATGTGGGGACAAAAACGCGTCAGCGCGTTGTGCACTGCCAGCATTTCTAGGCAGTTTATGTGTTGGAGCTTTTCCCGTTCCGACCATAGGCCGAAGGACGGTCTGCCCTCGAGCAGCGCTCCCCATCCCGAGGTGGATGCGTCCGTAGACACCATCCTCACCCTCGAGGAAGTCCCCAGGCTTACACCTGATTGGTACCAGTCGTTCGCCATCCAAGGTACCAGGGCTGTGACACAGTCCTGATCGACCTTGAGGCGTAAATGACCGGACACCCACGCTCTGCGCAGAACCCGCGCTTTCAACCAGAACTGCAGCGGGCGCATGCGGAGCAAGCCCAGCCGGAGAACTGACGATGCTGAGGCCATGAGACCCAGCATCCTTTGAAATTTTCTGAGCGGGGTGAAAGCGCCGCGGCGGAAAGACATCGCCGCGCGCTGAATGTTCAGCACGCGCTGTGGCGACAGCCGCGCTGTCATAGACTGTGAGTCCAGAACTATACCCAGAAACGGAATCGTTTGGCTGGGGTTCAGTGAACTCTTCGCCCAATTGACCGTGATACCAAGATTCTCGAGGTGATCGAGTAAAATGGCTCTGTGCTCTATGAGCTGAGATCGTGATTGGGCTAGGATCAACCAGTCGTCCAAATAGTTCAGCACTCGCATGCCTCTGAGTCTGAGAGGAGCGAGCGCTGCGTCCATGCATTTCGTAAAAGTACGAGGTGCCAGGGACAAGCCGAAAGGCAGGACTGTATACTGGTATGTCTGACCCTCGAAGGCGAATCTCAAGAATCGCCTGTGATGTGACGCTATCTGTATTTGAAAATACGCGTCCTTCAGATCTATCGACATGAACCAGTCTTCTCGGCGAACATGCGCGAGAATTTTGCTGGTTGTGAGCATTTTGAAACGGCGTTTCACTAATACTCTGTTCAGTCGTCTTAGATCCAGAATGGGTCTGATACCGCCGTCCTTTTTGGGGACTAGAAAGTATCTGCTGTATATCCCCTGTTCGCTTTGAACTCGGGGAACAAGCTCTATCGCCCCTTTGCTTATCAGTTTTGATATTTCGGCGCGAAGTAGGTGTGCTACATTCAGCGGTACCGAAGTTTCGACGCGCGCTGTGAAGCGCGGAGGGCGTCGATAAAACTGTAGCAAGAAGCCTCTCTTTATAATGCCTAAGACCCAGTCCGAAACCCCTGGAAGCGCTGCCCATGCATCTGCATGGTTGGCTAAGGGCCGGATACAGAGCGCGCTCTGTTCGCCGTGCGACAGAGGTGCTACGGGGCTCACAAACATAGGCGTTATGCCTGCGGCATTTGAGGCGGGGGGCGCGCTTAATACAGCGGGCGGAGCGCTCGCCCTCGACCTTACAACAGTGTTTGACTGAGTGAGGGAGGGCTGCGCGAGCCCCGTGGGACTCATGTGTGCAAATAGATGTGGGCTGGGAGCGGGCACATTTACTGCTTGGGGCGCGCTGCTTACACGCTCACAGGTCTCGTTTTTACAGAGAGCCTGTGATCTGATAGACATAGTGTTCGTGGGCACTGAGTAGTGGGCACTTTTACTATGTGGGGGGCGCAATCGACCTGAGTCGATTTTATTTGCGCGAGCCCTGAGTGCAGGGCTGTGCTTATGTGTATGGATGGGCACAGAGGAGTGGGCATCGACACTACATTTATAGCACCATCGGCCGTGGCCGGGACACCAGAAATCACACTCTTTTCGAGACGTATCTGGGTAGCCGTAAAAACGGCTTTTGAGTGCAGGCAAGCGGGCACTTGTACAGGCTTGCGCTTTGCAGAGAACGCTGGGACAGCCGCGAAGCTTGGGGCTGAGACAGCGAGGCGCTTGGGTGGGAGGCCGGCCGCAACGGGACTCACACACCTGCGCTTTCCTAGGCGGGCTAGGACTTCTTCGGGGCCTCTGGTTTCACCACAATCCTCGGTCGCGGCGCGCGCGCGGGGCGCCGGGCGCTCGATCGAGAGCGGGGTCTCGAGCTGCGCTGTTGAGGCTGCTGCGAAGAGGCGGCCGAAGGCGGGGGCTGAGGCTGTGAGGTTCACGGGGTCCGTTTGTCTCGACCCGCCGCGGAACCAGAGCGCTTCGGTAGGAAGTGCTTGAAGGCTTGAGACGCTTTCTGGGCTTCGGTAAATCTCTCCACGAACTCGGAGAGAGAAGAACCAAAGAGGCCAGCGGAAGACAGCGGGGCGTCGAGAAACGCGATGCGCTCGGAATCGGCCATCTCCATGAGCGTCAGCCATAAGTGCCTCTCAGCGACAGTGGCGGAAGCCATACAGCGTCCCATGGCTTGTGCGGCAGCTTTGGTGGCTCGGAGCGTGAGGTCCGAAGCACTCCTCAAATCCGCAATACAGACAGCATCAGGTCCAACCTCGTCCCATTTACGGAGGAGATCACCCTGGAAAATCTGTAATGTAGCCATGGTGTGTAGCGCTGACGCGGCTTGCCCAGCGGCGGAGAATATTCGCGCGAGCAGCGTCGACGTCATGCGGCAGGCTTTTGAAGGCAACACCGGTTTAGTCCGCCGTCCAGCAGAGGGCGGGCACAGATGGGTCGCTATAGCCTGTTCCACCGGCGGCAGAGAGAGGTAGCCTCGTTCATTCGCCTTGTCCAGTGAGGAGAATGCAGGCGACACAGATGAGCGCGTACGCGCAGAGTAGGGCGCGTTCCAGGCCTTCGCAACTTCTTCATGTAACTCAGGAAGAAAGGAGCGGGCTTAGATTCCGGAGAATTGCGCTCGCCTGGGAGGAAGCTACCATCGAGCCGGGTGCGAGAGGGGGGCTCCGGTGCAGACCACTCGAGGCCGAGGCTCGTCGCGGCCAAAGCGAGTACTCGCATGAGCTCCGTCTCAATGTTGGCTCTCACTGAGGGCTTCCGGGCAGGAGGCGCGAGGTCCTCAGAGCTCGCCCAATCCTCACTGCCTGAAGCGAGGAGAGAACAGGAATCCTTTTCCCCCGACGCGGCCTCCGAAACAACTTCCTCTGATGAAGCGGCGGCAGGCTGCGGGCGCTGAGCATCAGGAAGTGATTCGGGGGAGGTCGGTGAAGCTGGCGGGCGAACCGGCGAGCTTGGTCGGGGTGGAGAGGGTTCCGGGACCCGCTGCGAGCGGCGCTTCTTACAGCGCGGCATCGCGGCGGAGAATGCAGGCTTCGAGAAGGATGCCAGGCGGGTCCTCAGAGCCACCATAGGCAAAAGCTCGCAGTGAGGGCAGCCGCCGTCAGCGAGCACGAGCGCTGCATGGTCCTCACCGAGGCAGGAAACACAGATGACGTGGTCGTCTCCCCCGGCGAGTGGGGCTCTGCACGAGCCGCAGGATTTAGGCATCTTTAGAAAGACGCCGCTCTTTTAGGGGGTGAGTGCTACGAGAACACTCACACACACACACAAAACAGAGCACAATAAAGGATATGGGCGTCGGAAAGCGCAGCAGGTACGGCTGTAGAAGGCGGCGTAGGCCAGCGGCTTCGAGGGCTCGTCCCGCTGAAGTGCTTGCTTCGAACGACGCTGCTTCCGTGATCCAGCGATGCGTGCGCTTCGCTGAAGAGATTAAAATCAAGTGAGTCAGCCTTCTCGAGCTCATTTTATAGAGGTAAGCCACGCCCGTCTCGGCGGGAAGTGGCGAGGAGGGCGCGAAGCGCCCTCATTGGTCTGATGTTGCATCAGCCTGCGCTCGATAGGCTTATGCAGTTGCCGCAGAGCAGCCAATGAGCAGACAAGCCGTCTTGCTTCAGCTGTCTGCTGCTGCCGCAACGCGTTTTACATATATGAAAAATTAAAGGATAATTTTTGCTTCAGTGTTTCGTGAAAAGAGACTTTTCCCGTAGCGTTTTGATAAAACGCAGTACGAGAGAACTCTCGTAAGAGAACCACTGTACACACCCAAATCAAGACTACATAAATATATAACAATACAGGTCATTATTATTAGCTCTGATAAGGTTGTGTGTAAAGCTCCTTTTTTTAAATAAAACCATGTATTATGTATTATATGTCACCACATAGCTCCCATAGCCGCAAGCGCAAGGCAACACTGTGTGCATGTAATACTCATTAGGGCTGTCAAAATTGCTCAAAAATGACGTTCGAATATTCCCTCTAAAAAAAAACCACAGCCTATATTCGAACTATTCGAACATCTGGTTTGCGTATTTTGTCAATGTTGCATTATGTAACAAATGTTGCATTATATCAGTAACAGGACAAATTAATACAAATAATAAATTAATACATAATTAATACATAACTACTTGTATAGGTAGTTTATTTAAGTTTAAACATATTTGACTACGTATTACCTACTACACAAAGCACAAAAACAAGTAAATCAACTAATGGCCAAGACCAGACCTCACTCGCTCGCTCGCTTGCTCACTCGCAGGCACTCTTTCTCTCTCTCTCGCCCTCACCCTCATACTGCGTTCACACCAAAGGCGAATACAGCGTCTGGCGCGAGTGATTTCAATGTTAAGTCAATGTAAAGACGCGTTTACGCGCGTCTGGAGGTCTTGCGGCGCTTTCTGCGCATAATAACGGTTTAAATGAACAACAACAAATAGCAAATGTTGAGTGCTGATCAAGAGTTTTGTGCAAGCAATTTAAGGTTGTGACTCTTATATAGCAGGCTTCATTCAGTGATTGAAACAAATATTATTAACATTAATTGAAGTTTTACAGTATATAGAACCGACATTGAATGCTCCGAGCGAGCTGTGCTGTGGTAAACGGAATTTTCCTTGCCATGAAACGGTAAATAATCAAACCAGTGGAAGCCTTCAGTGCATGAAACTGCTGTATCTAAGCTACCTTATTTCTGTTTAACGTTAAGCTTCTTCCTGTTAGCTGTCCCTGACCCCTCAGGCAGCGCGCCCACTCGCAAAGCAGACAGCCGCGCCTCTGCTACCGCGGGCGTTTTTCCACATTCGAATATTAATTTTCACCTTCGAAATTCTGTTTTTTAAAACTAGAATATTCGTTGACAGCCCTAATACTCATGGGAGTTGTAGTGTTGTAGTGTCACACTTATTTCAGATGCCTTTTGAAAAGACTACAATTATTCAACCCGCCAAATTGGCTAGTTGTAGCGACTATGTTACCTGCCACGAGCAAAATCCACCCGCATTTGGCGGGTTGGCGGGTGTTAATGTAAAGCCCTGATGGTAACCCCTACTACTCAGCTTTCTTCATCCATGTTTTCGGCAGGTTTCTGCTGGTGAAATCAAACGTACTCGCACTGATCTGTGATAGGTCTGTTAGCGCATTAGCTCCAACCCCCTATGGGTTGCGTCCAACCCACACAATTCTGACTCTATATCTCGCTATTCTGACTTTATAACACGCAATTGCGACTTTATTTCATGCAATTCTGACTTTATATCTCGCTATTCTGACTTTATAACACGCAATTGCGACTTTATTTCATGTAATTCTGACTTTATATCTTGCAATTCTGAGAAATAAAGTCAGAATTGCGAGATGTAAACTCGCAATTGTGAGATGAAAAGTAGCAGTTATCTTTTAAAATGTTTTATTCTGTGGCGCTTCCATATGACAACATTAAAACATGGATGTAAATGATTTCGTGCAAATTCTATAGCATTCTGACCACTGTAATATTACTTCAGAAAGCTGTTCATTAACAATAACGGAAAACATACCCGTGATGTCCGTTAGCAAATAATGCAGTTATAATCCAAGTGTTAATATCCTGCATTTTACAGTAATATTACCTGAAAACATCAATCCAGAGTGTAAGTCGTTTTTCGGCGTGCTCCTGAAGACCGCTGGGTTTCAAAATGCACATCAGGATTGGTTAGAAAAGAAAAGGCAATGCTTAGCAGCGGGGTGATTTGAATACACAATTTAGATATCTTTAGAGTAATTTTGACAAGCCAGAATGTTATTTCCAGATATCTACATTGAAATTCTTCCTAGTTACAAAGCTAAATGCAGATATCTCCAAAGAAAGGACTTCCTAGTCAAAAATAAGTTAGAGAAATACATAACAGAATTGCAGATATCTTTAAATGAGATTTGACTAGGAATAATTCCAATTCAAGATATCTCTTATTAAGTTCTGCCTATAGTCAAAAATCCAATTCAAGGTATCTACAATTGTAATTTGACTAGTAAACAATTACTTTCAGATATCTACAAATGTATTTTGGATATATTTAAAAAATATGAACTATAGATATATTCAATTTGATTTTCACTAGTAAAAAAACAGTTAGAGATATCTTGAGTTAGAATTTTTACTAGTAATAATTCAGTTAGAGATATCTCTAATTGAATGATCACTATTGTAATTTGAGATATCTCTAGTTAGGATTATGCCCGGTACAAAATCAATTTTAGATATCTTTAAAAACTCAAAACTCATTTGAAGATATCAGGAAATATTTTACAATGGAAGAATATGACTAGTCAAAATAGTATTGTAGATATCTTGAATGTATTTTATGACAAGTCAAAATTGGAATTAAGATATCTGGAATTTGAATTTTGACTAGTCATAAAATACATTTAAGATATCTAAAATACTGTTTGTAGATCACTTAAGATATCTGTAATTTTAATTTTGACAAGTTAAAACTAAATTACAACTAGTCGTGCCAGGGGTATTTAATGCTAAAACGGCTTGCCATACTAGCGAGGAAAGTCTCGAAGAAATAAGAATGGAGCCGCCGCATGTCCTTGTTTTATGCCCCGGGTATTTGCCGCATTTTTTTTATTTATTTTATTATTTACTTTATTTTATTATGCTTGCAAACAGTACAGAGATGACAATCATGGTATACAATACAATTTTGTAACAAATTTATAAAAAAGATGTACAAAATGTAACAACAATATGTACAATGTTATCTGAACATACAGAATAAAGGAAGAAGTTAGCAATGCGTAACTAACTAAAACAAAGATAAAAATAAAATAAAGGAGAAATAGTTGATAGAAAAAACATTAAAAAGTGTAAGATTTAATTTTATACATTTTATACATCATTTAGTGTAAACCAATTAAAGTAATTACAATTTGAAATAGTTTTAATTGCTTACTTATTTACTGAGGATTAAATATTTGGCGCGTCTTTGATCATCCACCATTGGCGGCCGATGACGTCACAGCGCGCGCCGTCTCTTCCGTCATTGAGTTTCAGCGTCGAGTCTTCTGAGGTGAGGAGAGAGCAAGGGTGCAGGGATTTGTATTATTTTGATGGACACCGCCATTGGCTAACGTAACCCCACCTGCAGTTAGCATCCCATTGACTCCCATTCATTTTGGCGTCACTTTGACAGCGAATAACTTCACATCTGAGGCGTTTAAAGACTCCATTTGTCCATTATTTATTTCTAAAGAAACACGACAATGTATAAAATGCTCCATTACCTTGTAGCTTATGTTATGGCCCTGTAGAAGCAGTTTTTGTAAAAGTAGGCTAATGATTGCGTCATAGCCACGCGACTCTCTGTCGCACAGTAAAAAATTACCGTATGGACAGGAGGAGAAGCTCGCAGGCAATATTTTATGAGCATAGACGTCTATAGAGAGCCTAAGTCCCGCCCCTCCGCTTCCGGCTCATGGGACCTTATTTCTGAAAAAATATGTATGGAAGTCAATGGCGAGAGATAACTTATCTTTTTATTCCGTCTGAACTGTGCCCTGAACTACACATATGATGTTTGTCAATTTAAAAGGTAATTATGAAAGTCAAGAAAGTCGCAGTTTTTCATAAAACAGAAGAGTAACGTTTAGTTTTATGTGAAAATCGCTCAATGAACTACATCTCTCGTCTCGCACTATGTACGTCACAAGATCCGTTGCTCGTATGTGTGCAGTCTGGCTCAAAACACTCAGGCATGACGGCTTTACGTTACGATTATAATGTAAGACTATAGAAAAAACGACAGACGTTAGCTTCAGTAAAGTTAGCTTCATTCATTGAGAGAAAAGGTATGACGTCACGCGTGCGCCTTTTGGGTTTGTAGTCTTTGTAATTACGTATTTTCACAGTCTTATACCTCAGCAGTTTTACATCAAACTGCGACTTTCTTGACTTTAAAATGTATCTTTTAAATTGACAAACATCATATGTGTAAATCAGGGCACAATTCAAACGAGATCAAAATATTTGTTGTCTCTCGCCATTGACTACCATACAATATTTTTCCGAAATAAGGTCCCATGGTGGTCGACAGGAAGGGGAGGGACTTAGGCTCTCTATGAGGCAATCGGGGGGACGTAGAGTCAAGGGAGAAGCCCATATAGAGTCCATAAAAGCAACGGGGAAAAATTGTGCAACAACGTTTTGAGGAATTGGAAATAATTCGGTATGTGGCAAGTATACATGAAGTAGCCTAACATTTATCCACGATCTTTAAATAATGTATCTACTTAATTAAATAATGAAGTATGGGTAACGGGGTATTAACGGGGGATGGAGAAATTATCATGAAATTATGCAATGGAAAAAAAAACATCTCAATGTCAATCGCGGTTAACTTTATTCCTTTATTTATTTACAGATACGCTTGAAGATGAATGTGATCCCTTTCATCCTGGTCGGAAGCCATATACAACATGTCCTATCCTACATAACCTAATGTAAAAAATAAAGAAAACCGTTTCTGTTCAAGTGTGTTTGTCCATGATTTATTAGCCAAAACTGCATGATTTAACAGCTCATCATTTTTTATAAATTGGAATATTATATGGTCAATGTATTACGTGAAGAGATGAACTGTACAATGAGTCATTTTAAGAGACTATTTAAAATTAATATTGAATGGATACGAAAATGACTCGAGGGGATAGTATATTGTATAGGCCGACTTACAGTATGGTTCCTTGGCTTATATAGTATTGTTTTGAATGGGTTATTATTCGGTTTAATGTAGATAGAGGGAAACGGAGAAGATAGGATTTTTTTGGTAAATGTGCTTTTTGGTAAATTTTTTTGAAAAAATTCAAATATGATTCAAATAGGAATTTTTGGAATTCAAATTAAAAAAATTAGACAAGTTTATGCACACATATGCATAAACGGGTCTAATTTTTTAAATTTGAATTCCAAAAATTCCTATTTGAATCATATTTGAATTTTGGAAGATTGTGCTGAGATTTAGGCCTACATTTAGGCTACTTATTTCTCTGTTATATATTTTATTTTGTGTGTTTTATTATAATTTATAGTTTATTATAAACAAACTAAAATTACTAAGAACAGGCTACTCTCACGATTCCAATCCAAAGTAGGCTATATTTTAATGTCGATTTTAGCCACTTCTTGTGTCAGGCCTATAATGTAAATTATCATGTTCATTATTGTAATATGAATATACATTTAACTTCTTAATAGTATGCAATGCATTAACTTAATATGGCGTACTGGCATTACATTTTAAAATAAATAAATACTATGCAAAATGACAAAAAATAATTAATCAGAATATGCTTACTTATCACAGGTTCTATCATAACTTCTTAATATTATGCATTAACTTTAAAGATAGCGTACTGGCGTTAAATTTTAAAATAAAGAAATAAATACTACGCAAAATGACAAAATAATTAATCAGAATACTTACCAAAATTTGCTGCTGTTCACGTTCGCCGTCTCTGCAAGATTCGGTGGGTGATTCAGATTGATTTCTCTTGGCACAGCTTTTAGAAGACTTACAATTGTCAGACGGGTTGCTCACGTCACTTCTACGTCATCAAGCTCAGTTTGAGTCTGCGCAGTACGCTGGACCCCCAGGAAGTAAGAGTTTCTAATGGGCTTCACTTTAGCTGTGTCCCAATGTGAAGGCTGCATCCTTCGAAGGACTGAAGACTTCAAGGATGCAGCCTATGCATCCTCCGAAGGACGCACCATGTAGCCTCCGTAGGATTTTCTAATTGCGCAGCCAGGTGTTCCCGATTACCGCTCCAGGCGCCAAGCAACGGTGCGAGAGTATGCTGCCATCCTGACAATTCATTTGATATGCTATGGAGCCAGAACTGGCTATTGTCATTTTTATGTTTTATTTTTTACTGGAGGACATGGTATTAAGGATGTTTCAGGTCATACTTTCGGCTTAGCCGAAGATTCAAATGTTCATTTAGCCTATATCTTACCCTGATGCGATTTTGTAGGCTAGTGTATTCTTTTTATTATGCACATAAATGGACCATGGTAAATATATTTACACAGGTTTTTAACCCCATTTGAATATAAAACCCATTTGAATATAAAAAGTCCAGTGCGAATGTTACTCCCGCTCGTCATCGGCAGCTGTCAGTCACTGTTGCTAGGCGACAAGAACAATCCTCTGTAGGCTAGACCGGTCCGAGCGCTTCAGATGCGCCCTTTGAAATGGGACGGAGCTGTAGTTAGCAACAATTTGTTAATATTGTAACAATAGGCCTACATTTTGTTACTTTAATTTTCAAAATAACCAGTGGTGGTATGTAAGGAACTACATACTTCGTTAATACTCGAAGTAATTTTCCCACACGGGACAGCAACACTACAAAACTGTTATTTTACAACATGATGCATTGTTTTACATTAAACTACACAAAAGTATATAGTTTAAATGTATCAACCTTGAAAATATTCTTAAGTAAAATGCAACATGCAGTAATAGAAATGCAGAATTCCTTTACTTTTACTCTTGATACCTTAAGTACATTAGAGTATGCAAGATAATGAAAAAATAAATAAAAAAAATTGCTTAACTAAGGTTTAAAATATATGACTAGTAGTTTTTCGCCAGTGTGGTATTAGTGGTTATTAAAAGTACTTTAGTGTAATAAAGTATCTCAATATTTATTCCATGAGTCAGCCCTGCAAACCTGTTGGTAGACAACTTAGTGGATAGTGAAAATATGCAGTCAAACACTCTGGAGAGCATCCCAGATGATGTCCCACCAGCAGGAGGCCTTACCAGGATCTCTATTGTGGAGCCCATCCCAGCAGCACACCAGGGTCTCCCACTCAGCTGAATAAAAGTCTACATCATTTTTCTTATTTTATGTACTGTAAATTTAAATGTTTATGTTGAATTTGATATGTTTAACGTATGTTGTAAATAGTTGGGGGGAAAAAAGTTATAGAAAAATTTGTTTCATGTAGAAATTATGACTATCATTACAAAAATAAACAATGTCCAGAGCAATGAATTCTCTTTTATTTACACATTTAAAGTTGCATAAAAATAAATAAATGTACAGATTTTTTTTTCCTTTTAAAAAATATAGGTGAAAAAAAAGTTAAACAAGAATATATATATATATATTTCTCAATAATTCTTTCAAGAAGAGAAAACAGCCTGTCCATCCTCTCCCTACTCTCCAGTGCTCTCCTCGCCTCTGCAGTCCCATGTCTTCTCTAATCAAGTCCAAAAACTCATCCTCTCTGTCTCGCCTTCTTCGTGGTGCTGGTGCTGGTGCTGGTGCTGGTCCTGCCTCCTCCTCTTCTTGGTCACACACTGCTGAACTCGGCCCTGGTCTGTCCTCAGGGATTGAGGCCATGAGGACAGGGGGTTGGTGCAACGCCTCTGTCCCAACACCTCATCCATGAGGACAAACCAGGGCCAAGTTTCAGCAGTGGGTTTCCCACTCACACCCTCTCCTGTCCCAGGACACTAAGGCAGAGCAAATTAACCATGGCTTGTTAACAACAACAGCACAATACAACAGCACAATACATTTCAGCAAAGATGTGTGTATTAATTTTCTTATATATATAAAATTATATACCCATATAAAAATGGGTCTGGGGAATGTAACTCCCATACAGGCACAAAATAATATATATATATATATATATATATATATATATATATATATATATATATATATATATATAAAATATATATTATTTTGTGCCTGTATGGGAGTTACATACCCCAGACTAGGGTGACCATATTCCAGGACATGTCCGGCCGGGGTTTCGAGATCGCCCAAAATATCCGGGATACGGCTTTTGCTTTATCGTCGCCATTCATTTTGTTTACATGCATACCTTTTAATTCATTAGGACTGAATTAATTCCGATTGGTGAATCTGAATGTAGTGTTTACATGAACGCTAAACAAGTGATCGGTTGTCTTGCGTTTTATCATTGCTAAGAAAATTCCTGTGTTTTCGTCTCGATCGGGATCCGTGTGAAGCAGAACGCATGACCTGCAAAGCTGGCACGTACGTGTCAGTGTCAAATAATGTAATAATGTAAACATAATGAATGGTGACTGTAGAAAGCAAAAGCCGAATCCCGGGCATTTTGGGCGATCTCGAAATCCTGGCCAAACATGTCCTGGTTAAACAGGACGTATGGTCACCCTACCCCAGACCCATTTTTCCCTGAATTGTTCTAAAAAAGCAGAAAAGGGTACTTAACACAGGGGTGCAATCTTAAGTGCATTGTTAACACTGCAAAATATGACACAAGACCAATTTAGACCAACATTAAAAACCAAATTTGGGGGTTGGTTGTTTTAGGCTTTAGGGTGAGTGATATTTCTTATAATACACAAGTGAGATAGACAAGTGCAAATAGGTCGTTTAACTAATAACTTTATTACCACAAGTTTTGCCTAAAACTACCTGACAAATGAAGCCATGCAATGATGACGAAGGAGTTAAGATGAAGTTTATAATAAACTTTAACTGTGGTTTCGCTAGCTTTTTGAGTAAATGAAAACATAACAGGCTAACGTTACTTACATTTAAATGTGAATTTGCTGTCCACCACCGATGTCTAGTCTCGGCCGCCGGCCTGTCGTCAACGGCGCGCAATGACTTATGGGGTAGGATAGGCCGCTAAGTGTCCATTTATGTATCCTTCTTTTCACGGGGAAACGAAGGGCGCATTTGGCGTCGCTTTTGAATCAGGGTAGCCTTCGTCGCGGCGCGATGACGCAACCGTCCTTCGAACACGGCCTTCGGAGGATGCAGAACTGAATTGGGACAGCCTTCATCGAGCCGCGGTGACGCAATCGGCCTTCAAATGCGACCTTCCAAGGATGCAGCCTTTGAATTGGGACGTCCTTCGTCGCGCCGATGTGACGTTTCGTCTCGCCGCGGTGACGCAATCGGCCTTCAAATACGGCCATCCGGCCTTCAAATACGGCCTTCCAAGGACGCAGCCTTCACTTTGGGACACAGCTTATGTCTCCGTTGAATCCAATGGAGTTGCTGTGTCCATTTCTTTTACTGTCTATGGGAGAGAGCAGGTCACGGTATTTCTCATATTTACACAACCATCAAACACACTTTACACAGTTTGATTAAGCGACAGGCTCATTTCTGTATTGTTTTCATCGATCACAGCGATACTTGTGCGTCTTTTCTGGCGTCTTCCTTCTGAAATAAACATTTAGTGCAGCAGCAGCGAGCATGAGGAGAATATGTTGAGTTCATTCAGACCTGAGCGATTTTGTGTTTGTTTGTGTGATTGTCTCGATGTTTGGAGTGAGAACTGTTACTGAATGTCGAGTATCAAGTGAAAATCAAATAATTCACAAATCAAGTGTCATACTGGAACAGAGACTGTTTATTTCTGTGTTTATGATTTTAACTGTTTTTCTTAACATTATTCATATTTGGAAGAATTTAAATTAGTTATATTATTTTATTTATTTCTATAGATACCTGTATTTTAATGAAAAAGCAGAATAATGTTAGGATTAGCAATACAAATAATGAATGGATTGTTATTTCTCACAGGTTATTCACTTGAGCTTGTGTTTCTGGTGTCCCACTTTCACATGTGTATGAATGGAAGTCAGTGGAAGGAAAAGTCTAGGCTAGTGTGAATGGCCATTAATAATTCAAAACGTTTTTAGTAAAATAAATATCAATCTCAAAGTTGGAGACAAAATATGGCAACAATGGGATTTGTCCCTGGATTCAGATTCGATAATGAATTAAAAATAATAATTGGAAGATAAATTTACCTCATCCTCATTCAAGGAAAGTTTCAAGGACATACAATTTATAAAAATGCATTCTGCAAATAATCATAATATTTTAGAAGTGACATTTATTTGTTGCATAGAAGTGTAATTTAGTATAAAAACAAACTCAGTAACTGATATATTTTAGATTTTGGGCAGATCAGTGAAGCTCCTCCCACATCAGTCACATGGTCAGTGAAGCTCCTCCCACTGTAATTCTCCAATAAATGCTGTAAATTCCCATCAGCTACAAGTGAAGACGAGCATCAGGGCATCAGGAAGATGAAATCTGCAAAGACTGAGTTTATTAAAGAGGACAGTGAGAACATGAGTGATCCAGAACCCTGCAGAATGAAACACACTGAAGATCCTGAAGAACAAAGAGGTTGGTGTTTATTCTTCATTCATTCATGATGCTGAAGAACATTCATGTTAGAAACATTCAAGCACTTCATCACTTTTAGATAAACAGTTCAATTATAAAATGGAACAGAATGTTCTGGGTTTTTCTTCAACAAATTTGTCAGTAAAGGGAGGTTTGAGAAATTTGTATATTGATTATCAACATCAGATCAAGCTAAATACTATTTTAACTGATAAATAATCAATGTATAAAAAGGCATTAAATTATTCTAATATTTTATAACTAGTGGTGGGCATAGATTATTTTTTTTTAATCTAGATTAATCTCACTGTAATCTTGGAATTAATCTAGATTAAAATGGCTCATTTGAATTCTGCCGAAGGCATTCAGAATATGTGTGCTACCCAAATAATGACTAAAAGGCTGTTTACACCTGGCCACTTCATGCGTTTTCTCAGATGGGATAGCTATCCGATCGTGAAGAGACCAGGTGTAAGTGCCCTCCGAAACGCATTCGAGACGGATTTGAATCCGATCGCTCAAACCACTTCAGGAGGAGATCTGAGACGCATTCCAGACGAAACTGGACAAGTGTAAATGCATCTGGTTGTTGAAACCACATAATTATATAAATTGTACTCCTCCCTAAAAAACTAAATAAACGTGTGAGAGCGTGTAATAGGCTATATGTAATGTTATAGCCAGATATGACGACGCTACTGCAACACGCGCGTCACCGCAGATGATGAGCATTCATTAAGCCAACGTGCAAACTAACGCAAATCAAAGTGAAAGTAAGTCACAGACGCTTAACCCCCAATCATCGTCATTAAAAGTAAAGAAACTAAATGATCTTACCAGGGCTGTTGCCGCTCTCTCTTATTGCGGTCTTTGATTTAGAAATTTTAGCTGATCAATAAAATGCAGCTCATATCTGTTGCTTTCGGTGACGTGCGCTCCATTAAATCATAGCGCGGGCATTGAAGATCGGATTTAAATCCGTTTCGCAAAAACACATTTATGTGACCAGGTGTAAATGGAATCGTTTTGTTAAATCACATAGCTATCCGATCTGAGAATCTGAGAAATCCATATTCCCTGAAGCAAACCCGGCGGCTTCATAGCTGCATCCATGTTAGCACGTCACGTTTGATGTGGTAATTTCACAGTAGTCATACACACAGGTTCGAAGCCCCCTATAGTGCACTTCTGCTAGGTATACATCCACGCTAAAATATCAAGGTGAAAGTCATCATAGCTTGCGTAGTATAGACCCAGCTCCCAACCCAACTTTGAGAATAGATTAACAGCGATATTTTTTTTTTATCGCCCGCTAAGAGTCTCACGTTAACGCAGCACGTTAACACTGATAACGGCCCACCTCTAGTTATAACAGTTGTCTACTTTCTACTATTACTTTAGGGCTCACTTTCATGTCCTTTCAATTTATATTTCTTTCAATGAATTATTTTGATGTTCTGAAAATTTTATTTCATACATTTTTCTTTCATGTCAGACTTGATGGAAGAGAGCGAGGAGAGTGAAGAACTGAATGAAGTGAAGGAGGAGAGAGAAGAACTGAGTGAAGCGAAGGAGGAGAGAGAAGAACTGAGTGAAGCGAAGGAGGAGAGAGAAGAACTGAGTGAAGCGAAGGAGGAGAGTGAAGAACTGAGTGAAGCGAAGGAGGAGAGTGAAGAACTGAGTGAAGTGGAGGAGGAGAGTGAAGAACTGAGTGAAGTGGAGGAGGAACATCATGTCAAACCTGGAGAAAAACCACTGAGTCGCTCAAAGACTAAAAATACATTTTTAAAGAAAAGAAGAGCCAAGAAATCTTTCACCTGCACTCAGTGTGGAAATAGTTTCGCACGCAAAGATGGTCTTGAGCGCCACACGAGGATCCACACTGGAGAGAAACCGTTCTCGTGTGATCGATGCGGCAAAACATTTATCTGTGCATCACACCTGAAGTCACACCTGACAGTTCATACGAAGGAGAAGCCGCATTCATGTTCTGTGTGTGGAAAGAGTTTTTCACTGGAGGGTAATTTACATAAACATGAGAAAATCCACAGTGCTGTGAGAGAGTACATGTGCTTTGAGTGTGAGAAGACTTTTACTACAGCGAGCGATTTAAAACTGCACCAGATTATTCACACTGGAGAAAAACCTTACAAGTGTTCACACTGTGACAAGAGATTCAGTCGATCATCACATCTGAGATCACATGAAATCTTTATCCACACTGGAGAGAAGCCGCACACGTGTGATCAGTGTGGAGAGAGTTTTGCTTTTAAAAGTGTCCTGAAGCGACACATGATGATCCACACTGGAGAGAAGCCGTTTAAGTGTGATAAATGTGGGAAAGATTTCAGTCGATCTTCACACCTTAAAAGACACATGAGGATCCACACCGGAGTGAAGCCGTTCTCATGTGATCAATGCTGCAAAACATTTATCTGTGCATCACACCTGAAGTCACACCTGAGAGTTCACACGAAGGAGAAGCCGCATTCATGTTCTGTGTGTGGAAAGAGTTTTTCACTGCAGGGTAATTTACACAGACATAAGAAAACTCACACTGGTGTGAGAGAATACATGTGCTTTGAGTGTGAGAAGACTTTTACTACAGCTGATCAATTAAAACTGCACCAGAGGATTCACACTGGAGAAAAACCTTACAAGTGTTCACACTGTGACAAGAGATTCAGTCAGTCATCACATCTGAGATCACATGAGAGGATCCACACTGGAGAGATCCACACGTGTGATCAGTGTAGACAGAGTTTCTCTTTTAAAACTCACCTGAAGCGACACATGAAGATCCATACAGTGGAGAAACCACATCAACACAGTCTGAGATCACGGTAAGTAGTTTATGTTCATGTGCTGAGCAACAAAGTCTTTTCTGTGTAAGTTAGACACACATCACTCTATAGCCAAATCTCTGCTCTCCACCTATAGCCGGTGTGTGGTGAGCACAGGACACTTTGTTGATTGATTGATATCTATTAACCCTCTGGGGTCTGAGCTGTTTTCTGGGTCCTGGAGGTGTTCTGACTTGCTCTGACATTTGTGCTTATTTCTGTTACTTTTGACATTTCCATGGCTAAAGTCTGATTACACTGTATTCAGCACAAACTCTGCTACAATAATATATCAGCAGCATGTATGTAAAAGTTTGTAGTTTTGAGATAATGTCATTTATGTGTGGTTTGTGAAAATACAAAAAAAAATTGTCACTGAAATAAGGTCATGAAACCCATACTGATTATTTCTTCACAAAACTTTTGAAAAGTGTATCAGGTATGTTATGATGAGACGTGTTGTGTATGGTGTTATTATTATTATAATTATAGTAAATGTCACTACTTCAGCACAGAAGCCGTAGGGGTTGGGGTGCCACTTTTGCTTTATTGTGAACATACGTTTTCTCCTGTTTTTTGGCTAGTAAGGGAGTCGGTTCAGTCTGTATTTGTCTTTTCTTTTTCTTTGACAGGATAATAAGTTTTCTCTAAAAAAAGGTTGATTGAATTTTGTTTGTTATTTTGGCTTTCTCAACCCTGAAGTTAATTTGATTCTTTTTGATGTCTTGTGCTGCTGTTTTCCATTTTGAACAATTTGTTATAAAAAGTAATAAAAAAAGAAAGAAACAAGAAGTCAGTTGTATTGGAAGTTATTTATGTTATTCTCCTGGACCTTAGACCAGGGATGTAACATTAATTGGGGGCTCGTTCACAAAAAAACGGATTATTATGGCAAAAATGTATCCATGAACTCTTCTTGTGGCTGCGCAGTTGGTAAGTCATTACAATTCATTCTTTGTTTGACTGCTTTTTGACTGCCTTTACACTATCTCCGAGCACAGAACAGTTTAATCGCTGTCGCAAGGACGATCTGTTTAAAATTGCTGAATTCTTTAAAATTGTGGTACCGCATAGTCCAGAATAGGTAGCAACAACTGAGAGACTATTCTTCTCCTAACCTGAAAGTTAAAGCAGTCTATAGATTGATATAATGTTTTAAGACGAAAGCTAAGTTTGTTGTTAAAGGAGCCGTATGTAAGATTGTGGCCAAAACTGGTACTGCAATCACTTTCAAATTACTGTATCCCCTCCCCCTCCCCCCTGACTCGAGGTTGCCAGATAGGCTGCAGGATCCAGCAGGAACTTAGGCTACAGTTTGTAGCTGCAGCTGTGGTAACTAGAGCAGAGCTGGCAACCCGGATGCTGAAACACAACTAACTTCGTGATTGGCAGATAGGTGGAGGGTGGGGCATCAGGCCAAAACACAACATGACAACATCAACATCAGTTGAGGGCTGCAACTTCACTTTTTAAATGACAATATCCTGGCCGTACTACTGTTGTCAGTGATATAAGTATTTGAAATGAACATGATTTCTTAATGTCTAGTGACATATCAGGGCCATTTTATGATTAATTGAAATAAATTTCTTACATACAGCTCCTTTAAACTTTTCGGTTGGCTCTAGAGGAGTAGAATCAAGAAAATGCAGTTTAAGATTGTTTTATCTTTCTTCTGGAAAAGCATACAGTAAGATTTGGATTTATTCAGCAAATGTTTATTAAATGACAGCCACTGTTGTACAGAATCAAAATCATGTTGTAAAGAATAATTTATATCGGGAATATTTGGTTTAGAGCAATACATAATTGTATCATCTGCATAAAGATGAATGTCACATTCTGAACAGCATAGTGGCAAGTCATTAATAAAAATGGAAAATAACAAAGGCCCAAGCGAAGAGCCCTGAGGTATGCCTTTATCTACACCAGTAAAATTCAACTGACTGCCCCTGAAGGACACACACTGGCGGCGGTGATGGAAATAAGAGTTAAACCACAGAAGAGATGATCGGGAGAGGCCAATAGAATATAATTTATCCAGTAGTTGATAATGATCAACTAAATCAAATGCTTTTGTAAGATCTAAAAAGATGGCACCAGTACACATTTTATTGTTATCAAAACTAGAAAAAATATCATTTGTAAATTTCAAAAGAGCAGTGTTAGTTGAGAAGTGTTTCCTGAAACCTGACTGGCATTGAGATAGTAAATTGTTATGAGAGATAGGCCTGTCGCGATAATTAAATAACCGTCTGATCGCGATTATTTGATCTAACCGCGATTGTTTCAGACAACCGCGATTATTGCGCTCTTTTATAGACCTACGGCACAAGGGGGAGTCATGAACCAAAATAAATAGACAAGCACTAATTACGTTTTCTAGCAATATATTCAAAGTCATCTGAAGCCATTCCATAGCTTAATGTGAGGGACAGTAGTATATTTACATTGTTAAATTAAAGTTCACAAACTCATCTGCAGCTGTCAATCATTCCGTTCAGCATTCAAACTCTGCAGCTGTCAATCATTCCATTCAGCATTCAAACAGCGCGCGTCGTCCGGTTACGACAGGATACACAGTAAAACTTTCTCCAATGTGACATTGACGTTATAATGCTTGATCTGTAGATAAAAGGCTGTGGATTTGCATAAAATGACTTTATTTTGCTGGAGTTTTTTGCTATTTCTAAATGACTCGCTCTCTACCGTGTGCCTACACAGCACAAGGACTATGAATTGGCATCAGACGCACAATAACTGGAGTTTAAAACTGTGAAGAAACAAATGATCAATAAACTGTTGGACAGATATACACTAGGATTTGTGCCCTCGACATTTCTTCGCTTTGTGCCGTGAACTTTTAAATGCGCACTTGTGCAGCGAGCGCTGCACACTGCGACTCCATGTTGCATTAAGCACATCATTCTGCACCCGCGATGCGCATACACGCTTTGTTCCGCTCTGTTTTGAAGCGTATCATATCATTATGGTTTGTGCACATTTGTTTTTATTAACATGTTTAGATTTTATAAAATTACTGTGCAGATGTTTTCAAAAATTACTTTTTGCTGCTGATTTATACACTCACTAAGTTTAATAAACAAATTGTCATAGCTATTGAATATATTTATTTAATATTTAAAGGTGTTAACTGTAATCTTACACTGCAAAATGATAACTTACAAAGGATTAAATTCATCACAATTATTTAATGAATGAAGCACAAAGCCCTAAAACAGACAATTAATCGGCATAATCGCCAAAGCCCTAACACAGACAATTAATCGTCAAAGCCCTAAAACTGACAATTAATCGGCATAACCGCAATTATTTTTTAGACAATTAATCGTCAGCCAAATTTCATAATCGTGACAGGCCTAATGAGAGAGATAATTAGATAATTGATCGAAAATAATTTTCTCAATTTTCACGATACTATTAATTATTGAGATAGGTCTGTAATTGTTCATGTTTTGAGTGTCCCCTCCTTTATACAATGGAATGACTTTGGTACATTTCCATGCCAGATTGTTTTATCATGTTTCAGAGATGCACCAGGACAATCATCAACAATTCAGCCAGGACAGGTAATAAGGCAGACTGTGACAGCATGACATTTCTTGCTTTCAGTGTTGTTGTTTCAGACATTTTAATCTGTTTTTCAGATAGTAATCTCTGATTCTGAGGATCTGGATCCACCTGAAACAAATCCAGAAAAAACTTCTTGCTACAGGTAAGTAAAAATAAAAAGAAGATAAAGACTGACATAATTTAAATGTTTTTAACTAGGGCTGTCAATCGATTAAAATTTTTAATCGCGATTAATCGCATGATTGCATGAGTTAACTCGCGATTAATCGCATCTAATCACACTTTTTTTAATTTGTTCTAAATGTACTTTAAATGAATACTTTTCAAGTTTGTAATACTCTAAATCAACATGGGCATGGATAAATATACTGTAGATGCTTTATGCAAATGTATGTTTATTATTGAAACCATAAACATAGTCAATATAGAGCATGAAGACGAGACATGTTTCAAAGGTCATAGATGTTTTTCAAAGAACTTGTTCATGTCTATTAGATGCATGTAGAAAGAACAAAGAAATACCAGGTTTCCATTACTTCTCTTTCTTTGCACTGAGCAATTTACTAACACAAACATGTTTAGATTTTTGCATGCAGGGCAGCTCTTCTGAAAATGCTAAATGTACATTTAGGATTTATTATTAGGCTACATTGTAGTTTGTCTCTCTCTGCGCCCATTTTGATGAAGCTAAATTCTGAATAAAACTGTTTTCATTGGTATATTTTACTGTTTCTGTTGTCAAACAACGGAATGAATTTGAAATGGTGACTGAAACGCGACCCAATAAACATAAACAGCTCTCCCTTCCAAGATGTTAATCTGCACAAAGATTCTGATAATCGAGCCGTCGTCTGGTGAAATCAAATACACATAAGATAAAGACAATGGGTCTCATTCATGAAACACGAGCAGAACAAATTTGTGTGTAAATCGTGTGTAAAGGGGTTCTGGCGTAAATTTTCGGATTCATTAAAATGTTCGTATTTGCCAAAAGTTAGTTGGTACGAAAGAAATCTACACCTGCTCCCAGCCACGCGTAAATAGTGCGTTTAACATCCGAACGTTTTGCTCTTTAATAAGGCTGCCTTTTAATTAACCTTAATCGGGTACATATTTACAAGCATTTTGAAAAAATATTATATATAGTAATTACATACGGTTTTTCTTTTTACTTTTATTACGAGAGCCAGTAATAGCATCTGCAAACGGAACACAAGTCCGCAAGTCTTTTTTTAATTTTTTTAAAAAATTGTTTTATATTCAAGCTGTTTATTCTTTTTTTTTTTTTTTTTTTTTTTACAAGTCAGCAAGTCACAAGTGTTGCAGTCAAGCTTCATGTCGAACCATTTTCTTTTCACTTCTGGGACTATTCGATTAACAGATGAAACTCCATTAACTGCATCTGTAATATGCTGCCAAGCATTTTTACCTAAAAAATCCTTTTTTTAAGACCTGATACGCCACTATGTACGCTTGAAAAAAAAAAAGTGGCATTTTGAATAAACTTCTGATAATAAAACTTCAATTTCTGCATCTGAGAAATTTCTCTTCTTCATTCGCTTTTGGGAAGACATGTTGAAATCCTTCGTTTGGTGTCATAATATGATGCCCATATATAGTTGTCAGTCGGTTTTAATGGGCGGGATTTATGGTAATTAAGAATGAGCGTGCACGCGCGTCCCATTTACGACTGTTTGGAATTCATTAACCCACACACACATTTCACTATCAAATCTGACGTTTACGAAGTATTTGTGAATCAGGAGAAGAATTTTCGGGAATGTCTCTTTACGCGCAAATCACTCACATATTTACTCGTATATTTACGAATGTTTCATGAATGAGACCCAATATCCGTGCTCTGATTTCGGCTATACTTGTCAAATTAGTGAAGCAACATCTGTGTTTAACTGAATTAAAGCGCTGCTCCTCCACGCGAGACGCAGAGAGAGAGAGAAAGAGAGAGAGGGAGGAGCGCGCGCGTGCTGAGAGAGCAGTACCGGCGGACGCGGTACCGGTTCTCAGAAACTAAATAAGGTTTGCGCGCTTTGTTGAAGGGAAAAAATCGCTAAAGGGGTCTGCATTGTCGCTAAGTTGGCAACACTGTGTATCTCCGTTTCTCCAACTAGTGGTTGGGCCATGTGTCAAACAGAAAATACGCGCTGCGTTAATCGACCGTTAAAAAAATTAGTGCCGTTAATATGATTTTGCGTTAACGCGTTATTAACGCGCTAACTTTGACAGCCCTATTTTTAACTGATTACATGGGGAAGACATTTGTGTTTGTAAGATGTTTTAACATGGAAATGGTAATTTCCCAACAGTAAATACACAGACCTGTATTCACCAAATGTTGAGCAAGAGGATGAAGAGCCGGTTGCTGTCAATGTGAAGAATTTCCAACACACAGCAATGTAATATGACAGCTTTTGACTATAGCACTCCAGTTTTTTCACTGTAGTGTACAATAGTTCTGGTATATCTGGAGTAACCACAAATGAAGTCACTTTTTGTCATTACAGAGAGGAGACGGACATTACGTTACCTTCCTATTGATCATAAAAAAGTCAGCCGGTTCAACATCTCAAGGGCTAATGTTTGGGATGGGGCAGTCAGAGGTTTCAAGCGTACAACATATTCTGAAACCTGTGACATGCTGGTGAAATTTACTGATGATAATGGTGTTCTGGAAGAGGGAATTGACACTGGTGGTCCAAGACGAGAGTTTTTAACTCTACTAATGAAACACCTAAAAGACCGGCCCATTTTTGATGGACCAGAAGGACATCGATTCTTGGTCTACAATGCAAATGGTATGCATATTGGTTAGATGTGTACTATAGGCTACTAATGGTTGGTTAATGCTCATTGACCACATGTATCACATGACATATGCTTGTATATTACAGTATATACAGTAATGCATTGTTTGTTTTATTTTGCAATATGAATTAATTCACAGCTGTTAGGGAGGATGAATACTACCTGGCAGGAAAGATGATTGCTGTGTCAGTTGTGCATGGAGGTCCAGGACCCCATTTCCTTTCGGAGTGATTGCAGGCTTGCAGGCCAGCCTTCATTCAAAGCAACAAATAATTTAATAACTGATGAAGAAATAGGGAAAGCTTTGCAAGAGGTGAGAATAGCATAAGGTTACGGTATGGTAGGGCAGAAGTTTACATAGTTCCTGCAGTGTAAACAGCGCGCATCTCTGCGGCTGCCGTTCATTCATTCACAGAAACGCGATTAACTTGAGAAGGAAAAAAACTTACTACAGTATTCGGATCCTTGCTCCTCACAATACCCGTACTCTGAGGTTGATTTTCCATTATTATTATTCCTCACAGCGCTGCCAGATGGTGTAAACACATAGGCTACAATGATATGATTAAACTTGTGTTTTCTCGAGCTGATATGGGGGCGTTCACAGGTTTGCAGGATTGCCTCAGTAATTTGCGTTTGAATAGCACGCGCTCTCCGTGGGCGGAGTCACATTACATTTGAATGAGCTCTAATTAGCTCGACTGGAATCGCTCTCTTTTAATACAGATTTCACAAGATGAGAGCTTCGTGCCTGTGTGTCTGTATGCCTGTTTGACTGAGTATTCGCTGAGTTAGTTCATTTTCGGACGCGTTTCAGAATGGTCTTCACTGACAGAGAGAAGGCAGAACTCGCATCATGTTTTTTTCTTTATTTGGCAAAAAGCACAACACTTTGTTTTTATTGTGTGTATACACAAAAATAATACACATTTAACAGAATCGATTGATGTATGAAACTTGCTTGTAATATTAAAGTCCACAGAGCAAAATTAATTTCTTTTGAACTGAACTGAAAAAAAGCGAGCTGGTATCGCCGGCGATACCGTCGACCCCAGGGGGTTAAAAACCCCAAACACTGACCACACGTAAAGCAAAACCGTGTTAAAGACCCACTCCGATGAAAATCATGTTTTTCTAGGTGTTAACATGTTCTTGTGGCATTTTTCTGATGTTAGAGGACATATCTTGAGAAAAATAAGCTCAAAGTTGTATTTCTGAGTATTTCTGCATTCAAATGGCTGTGAATCAGTAGCAGACGCTAAAATGCCGGCTAAAATAGACTGGAGTTGTGACGTAGTAACTCCACTGGGCGGTGCCACAAGCTTATACTCCCCTCCGCCTCCGCCCGCGCGGCTCAGGTTCTGAGGAGTAGAGAAGACGATGGCGGATCAACACCTATGTGCGGTAGCGGGTTGCAATGCTAACGGTGCGTGTCCACTGGCGCGTTGCGAGCGGAGCGGAGCGAGCGTTTTCAATTCATTCCTATGGAAGTCGAGCTTCACGCTCGCGCAGTGCATTTTGGGACTGACAGCGGACCGGAGAAAGCGTTGAGAGCGACCGAGAGCGTCAAAAGGTTGGGCAGTTCTCGACTTTATGCAAATACCAAGCGAAAAACGCGGTCGGCAGCCAATTGCTGTCAGGTTCGGAATGTGACGTCTGTTTTGAGAGTTTAAAAATATGCAAATTGTGCCGGAGTTTATGCTGGATTTAGTGCGTAAATCATTTTGTTTACAAATTAGACGCTTTGCAGTTGTCATATATGTTAAAGATTTTATTTTGGATGTGTTCATTATGATTATATTGGCTGGGTTTATAAAAGTTTATAAAATTGAAAGGATATCTTTGCGGGGGGCATTTGGAAACAAAGCTTGTCTATTTCTAAATGTAATCGCGTGCATCGCTGATGATTATACTGTCCGTGTGTTGAAAAAAACTTAGATTAAACACACTCGCAACAGACACACCCCAAAGCGGAGGCGTTATAGCGTTGCCAGCGGCACTGAGCGGACTTTTGCCGCTGTAGTGGACACGCACCGTAACTGTACGTTCACACCGCCGCCGACTTGAGCGGCAAAGAAGCTCTGGCCGCCCTGTCAAGGACGCTTGTCAAAAAGTACAAGGAAGCTTGTTGACGCTTTGGCCGCTCTGACGTAGCAGCATGTTCGATCATGGGAGAAGAGAAGTAGTGTCACACCATGAAAAGTAAACAAAATAAACAAGCAATACATTGACACTAGAAACCTTTTATAATGACAGAATTTGTATAACCGTTTTGGTCACATTATTATTTATTATTATTAATAGTGAGTGCGCGCGCGCGGCCGGGGCTCTCTTTCTCTCTCTCTGCGTTCTTATATGCCCTGTCAAGCGCGCCCTGTTAAACTGGCAGGACCTAAAAACACATGCAAATGATAAACTTTCACTCTGATGGTTAAACTGCAATTAATCCGATAATGATAGGAAACCCAGCGATGATCAGCTTCTCCGTTTTCTCGGAAGCTCAAGTCGGCGGCGGTGACACTGAATAAAATGGTCAAACTAAATTCTTTAAATATAAAACAAAAGATAAGTGATAAGTCCGTGGAAACAACACTGCTCATTCACGTCTGTTCCGTGCTGCTGCTCCTCTCTCAGCCATTCACTGAACAGGGTAGACGCAGAGAGAGGTGTGTGGCGGCAAGGAGAACGCAAACCTCGCGCTCGCAGGACTGTGCTGGCAACATTTGGAGGTTACTGATGTTTGTTCAAAAAGCTTTTTGTCGCTTTTTTGAAAAAATGTCGCTAAAGGGGTCTGAAAAGTCGCTAAAAATAGCGACAAAGGCGCTAAGTTGGCAACACTGGGCGGTGTGAACGAGGGGGAGGGTCGTCTCGTCTCCGTGCCAAAGGCTCCGCCCACAACGCAGAGGCGAATTGCTAATGAGCTACTGCCGCTCTGCTGAAGCAAAGTCCCAGAAAACGGCACAGGTTTTGTGATTTTGTCTAAAAACGGCATAATCATCATTTAAAGACCACTGAGAATGTTTAAAAATAGCTCAAAATATGATCGGAGTGGGACTTTAAGCTGTTCATGTGTTTGTAAATTTGTTTCGGGGCTGGTAAAAGTGTTTTGTGTCTTGTTAATTTGTTTTCTAAAATGTTAATTTGTTTTGTCCTTGGTAAAAGTGTTTAGCCCATGTAATTATGTTTTATGGTAGGTAAAAATGTTTTCCAAAATGTAAATTTGTCTCAAACTTTGTAAAAGTGTTTCATTTATTGTAATGTTGCTTTGCACTTCCCGGCCACCGTACTATAGACACGATAATCACTTGTTCTATCAGAGGAACTGTTCACTGATGACAAGACCTTCAGATTGCGGAGTTACCACACGTTCAGAATGTTTTTATTTTTCATTTCTATTTTGTTGTGTTTAATAATTCAGATTTGATCCGTATAGCTATACTCAGTCCAGTTGGTCTTGTTTGGAATTGCAGATTGACTTCTTATATGTTCAAGTACTGTATAACTGAGCAAAGTACTTTTAAGTTGTAAAGCTTTCCTGTAGCTCAAACGGTAGAGGGTTCGATTCCCAGAGAAAGCAAGAATTGTTGAGACTGTGAATGTGTGTGGACCTTGAAATGCAATGTAAGTCGCTCTGGATAAAAGTGTCGGCCAAATGTGTGAATGTCTGTAAAGTATGTTTGCAAAAAAAGAAAAAGAAAAAAAGAACACTGAAGGTTTCAATCTATCTTGAATTTCTTGTGTTTAAAAAATAACAACATGGAGTTGAAATTAATAATACTAGCATAGAAATGTTTTTGTGAATAAAAAACAGTATTGATTTGGAGTAATAAAGGTTGGGAATCACTGATCCATGTCATACTATGAGAAATAACAGTTTTGTCTTTATAGGCTTTTATCATGTATCCTGACTCAAATAATGTGTTTCTAACAGCAAACACTCAGAATAAAGTGAGATGATCTGCTGATGATCCTGAATGGCTTGTTGAATGAGTGTTGATAGTCTGAGGCTCATCAATATTAACAGATCTGCTGAAAACACTCTTTATTTCATGACAATAGTTCCTGTTTTCACCTCATTTATTATGCTGATGTCTTCAGATCTCCTGTAAATTGTCACTTAAAGCTCATTTCATTGGTGTCAGCAGATTGAGGGGATTTGTTGGTTACTATGTAGGCTACATTTATTCTTTAGTCTTTATGCGTTGAACTCTTTTTCTTACCATTATTTATATTCGGAATAATTTCATTACATTATTGATATTCTGTTACCAATAAGTATAAAAAACAAACTCAGTAACTGATATATTTTTTTAGTTTGGGCAGATCAGCTCCTCCCACTAAAATTTACCATAATTGAAGCCCCTCCCATGTCAATTACATCACCAGTGAAGCTCCGCCCACACCAATTCACATCATCAGTGAAGCTGATGGAATATTCCCATCAGCTACAAGTGAAGACGAGCATCAGAGCATCAGGAAGAGCTGAAATCTGCAAAGACTGAGTTTATTAAAGAGGACAGTGAGAACATGAGTGATCCAGAACCCTGCAGAATGAAACACACTGAAGATCCTGAAGAACAAAGAGGTTGGTGTTTATTCTTCATTCATTCATGATGCTGAAGAACATTCATGTTAGAAACATTCAAGCACTTCGTCACTTTTAGATATGCAATTAAACTATGAAATGGGTACAAAAGTTTAATTTTTGGTTTTCAAAGAATGGTCAGTAAAGTGAGGTTTGAGAAATATTCATATTTATTGTCAACATCAGGTCAAAGTAATTATAATTTTAGCTATTTTATTTTAAATTTCTATCTGGTTCACTTTTTTGCTTCTATATAAAAATGCTGGACTTTTCATAGTTTACAACAATTTTTTTTTTTTGTTGCAATAAACATACTGTATCAAGTAAATGAATGGCAGACAGAGTTATAAGCGTAACCGTTTTAATAAAGTATCGACTTGGCACCGGTAGCATAAAAAACCCAAACAATACCCAACCCTAATTATTAATTGTTGTAGAGATTAGTCTTATAATATCTTTGGTAACAGGGTAGATGAATGTGGTCAACACTGTGCCATTTGTGTAGAAAAGGAGCCAATGGATTGAGATTATTTTTCTTGTCCTCTAATCATGCAGTAAAAAGAGCCCAGATAATTAGTGATCGACAATACTGTTTTTTATGATCAATACCAAGGGATGCACCGATATGAACATTTTGTCCGATAACTGATAATTCTGTATATTTGAAAGCCGATATATTTACCGATAAATCTAAATCCAAATGTGTTTATAATTTTTGAGAGCCTGATTACAAAAGTCTCACCGTTAAAAGCCATGACCCAAACACACAATTATAATGTTCTATCATAATTTTATGTAGCCTATATGATGCACAGAGTTTCAGTAATTTAACTTTCATGCGAAACCAAATAATAAATAATAAATAGGAGTAAAAAAGAGTGCAAAAATAAATAAATAAGTGCACGGTCATTAAAATCGTGTTTTTTAAAATAACACGTAACATATAAAGCATTGAAAACTAATTAAAACACATTAAAAAAACATTCTAAACCACCTGAATAAAAAACATTGCTACTTCAATGTACCTTAGTGCTCTCAGTTGCATATTTTATTTATAACAACAGCATTTATATTATGCATTTACCATTCAAATGGAGAACATAAATAAATGACGGGGAAGTCTATCAACTTTGCATAAATAAAGAAAAGCATTTGTTTTCAACTACAGTTTTAAAAGGTTTATGTGTTTAATAGGCTAGTTTGGGAAGTTTGGGAAGAGGGAAGAGAATGGAATACACTGGGATATGAACTGCAATATGGCATACATTGTCAGAAAATTAAACAGAACAATGTTCTGTATCACATTATCACAATTACCAAGTCCATCTCATCTGCCATGTTATCAGAATTATTGTTTTTGTCTGTCTAGATTGTAAAGCTTCTCTTGCGGAGATCATAATCTCCACACAGCTGTTATAACAGGGAACTACACTGCAACCAAAATTTTGAAATGCCATTGCGACCCTAATTTTTAATGGGTCGCAAATGTATGACTGATTATTTTTGTACCTACCTTATGTTTTAGGCAATATGCTATGATTTACTATGAGCATTTATTAAAACAGAAATGTGTATTTTGAGAATACGTTTTATAACGTGCTCTGAGCATTCAACACATCAAGTTCAGTAAGTGAGGAAGTGAAGAATCGATAATTAAGTTCAATGTAGCTTATAATATAGCCAAAGAGGAAATGTCAGAAAAGTCAATAGCTGCTGAAAATCTATTATATTATAATATGGATTATATTTATTTTATTTTTCCTTAAGAGTTCAGGAGTCTGCCCATCTGTGCCAACCATAGCATGTTGAAATCCAAAAGAAATTCATTTTGCACTTTATTGTGTACTTTTAATTCTATTACAGTAAATCTATCCCAACCAATGTTAAAGAAAACAAGAAGGCATGTGGTTTAAAAGATGGCAAGTAAAATAAAAAGCACATCTGTACGCAATACAGTTTCATTATTGTTCATTATTATCCAGAGCGGCTTACTATAATTAATTTGTGCGACCAAATCATGTTTTGCGCCAGTAACTGAAAAAGTTAGTAGCACAAGTGGCACCAGTGGAAAAGGTTAGTGTAGTTCCCTGAATAATTTAGATGTTTAATAGTGAAATAAAGGTTATATGTTAATACAATATGGGGAGTTTTAAACGAGAGGATCAGTCTAGACTTTCAGCTTATGAAATTTCCCAGACACTGTCGTGATATGTCACACTCTGTGGTGTTTTTTGTTAAGATAAATTCAATGTATAACAAATAATAATAAATCCAAAATTTTATAATATACAATCTGCTCCACTGGACTGCAAAAAGCTTGTGTTCTTGTAATTAAACTAAGAGGCCACAGTGTGACGTTTCTGTGGCAAGCAGAGCGAGAATTGAGTTCGCCAAACTCAAACTGGAACACAGGGGAACTCGCTTTATTTAATTAATATTATTTTTTTAAAACAGCAAAATGGTCATATTTTATAGCAGTTTTCTACTTTAATGTCCTTTCACTTCATTTTTTTTCTCTTTGCATTATTTTGATGATTTTTTTTCTTTCACTTCAGACCTGATGGAAGAGAACGAGGAGCGTGAAGAACACTTGAGTCGCTCAAAGAATAAAAAGACAATTTTAAAGAAAAGAAGAGTCAAGAAATTTACAACTTGCACTCAGTGTGGAAAGAATATCACAACCAAGTATCTTAATCTTCACATGAGAGTTCACACTGGACAAAAGAAGCCGTTCACATGTGATCAGTGCGGGAAGAGCTTCACACAAAAACAACATCTTAATGCTCACATCAGAGTTCACATTGGAGAAAAGCCGTACGCATGCGATCAGTGCGGGAAGAGTTTCACACGATCCGCACACTTTGAAAGACACATGAGAGTTCACACCGGAGAGAAACCGTTCTCATGTGATCAGTGCGGGAAGAGATTCTCAAACAAACAACATATTAATCTTCACATGAGAGTTCACACTGGAGAGAAGCCGTACACATGTGATCAGTGCGGGACGAGTTTCACACAAAAACAACATCTTAATGCTCATATCAGAGTTCACACTGGAGAAAAGCCGTACACATGCGATCAATGCGGGAAGAATTTCACACAATCATCATCCCTTAAAGAACACATGAGGATCCACACCGGAGAGAAGCCGTTCACATGTGATCAGTGCGGGAATACATTTCGTAGGGCATCAGACCTGAAGATACACCTGACAGTTCATACAAAGGAGAAGCCACATTCATGTTCTGAGTGTGGAAAGAGTTTTTCACTGCTGGATAGTTTTCATAAACATCAGAAAATTCACACTGGTGTGAGAGAGTACATGTGCTTTGAGTGTGAGAAGACTTTTACTAGAGCTGAACATTTAAAACAGCACCAGAGAATTCACACTGGAGAAAAACCTTACAAGTGTTCACACTGTGACAAGAGATTCAGTCAGTCTGGACATCTGAGATCACATGAGAGGATCCACAGCAGAGAGAAGCCGCACACGTGTGATCAGTGTGGAACAAGTTTCTCTTTTAAAACTCACCTGAAGCGACACATGAAGATCCACACTGTGGAGAAACCACATCAACACAGTCTGAGATCACAGTAACTAGTTAATCTTTATGTGCTGAGCATTAAAGTCTCTCCTGTGTAAGTTAGTTTCCTAACAGCCATGATGAGCAACAGGACATCTTGGTGGTTGCTTGCTATCTACTTCACATTTTTAACATTATTATGAGATATTATGAGTTAGAATTATAAGAAAGTATCTCATTATTATGAGAACATTTCTCATATGAGAAAGGATCTCGTTATAATGCAATGTTAAGAGAAAGTTTCTAATTATCATAAGATACTAAGTCATAATTATGACAACATTTCTCATTATTGTGACTTCCATATTTATATTATTTGCGCAACTGTGATGGAAACAGGCTTTCATACTTTGTCCCACAGACATCATGTGACTAAACAGATGAATATAAATCAGCTTTCTGTTTCTAACATCTGCTGGTTATAATTAATTTCATGAATTAGTTGCAGCCCTAGTTTATTTAAGTTGGTTTTGATCATTAAAAACAATTGAAGAAAAAGAGTTTGTTGCTGTGGCTTCGACAAAACCTGATTATCATGTTATACTGTCATGTCACTTTTCAGCAGAGCGGTTGGTTTCATTTGCCTATCTTGTTTGTATTACCTTCTGAATGGATTATTAAAGGAGCATTTCACCCGTGGGAACATTGATCTTTATTGAAAGTGGGTCATATATGTAGTCGAAATGTATTAAAATTTTCGAATTTGGAGCCTTTTTGACCGAGTTATGTCAGAAAGTAACTTTAGTGCACATTTGTATAGAAAACCACAACTCCCACAATGCAACACATTTGCACAGCTCCACAAGCCACTCCCACTAATCCAGAACACCGCTTATGCGAAATCCGCCTATCAGAGAAAGCACTAGGCTAGCTAGCTACCGCTTGAGTTTGAAATTAATTTCGCATAAAAAAATGTGTTGTTTGGCGATCTCATTATTGAATTATTCCTTGTTACTATTTATTTTGAAATAGTGAACTATTGCATTGTACCGGGATGTTCAGTCAAATCAAGGAAAGGGCAAAAAGTAAGTTTTCATTCCCTACCGAGAGACGCCTCTGTCCATATGCGGTGCGAAACTAGGATGGTTCAAAACGCAAACATCCGTATCCTTGTCTGCCTCAGACATTTCTTCCAGGAGAAATTGGCATCTTTGAAATTCTTTGCAGCGGACGGACTCTAGCTCTGTGTCCGTAGGCGCATAGTGAGTTCACCGGCGCCACCAGTCCGCACCAGCTCGAGCCAGCGCCGGGCTTCTCGGACGCGACAGGCGGGTCTTCTGCCTCGGCTGCAGCCTCCGCCTCCTGTTCCTCCATCAGCCTCAGCTGCTCTTCGCTATATTGCGGCTCGTACAGATAGCCACGAACATCTGTTTCGAGCAACAGACTTTCAAAATCCTCTTCCTCCATATCATGTGTAGTTCCTTCAGCCATTCTTGTAAATTCCCATCTGACTCCATAAGCGCTTGTTAGCTTAGCTTGATAGCTTCCAAACAAGATGGCGGATATTTATTTTAGTTTCTGTAAGTTTAGTCCCACCCACTGATCTGTAATAGGTCCTTTGTCTCTGGTAATAGGCCTGTAGGGTGAGTGGGTCCCACCCCCTGGAATAATGAGGAGCTAGTTTTTGTAGTCTCATACACTTTTCAATTAAATGTGACTTCCTGCTTATTATGACGCAAAATGACGATTTTTACGTCATAATAAGCAGGAAGTGAAAAACTCAAATCCTTATTTCTCCCATCTCAGGGAAAAATAAAGGAAAAATCCACGATCATTATAATATATGATTGGTTTTCTAACAATACAAAGCTTAATGCAAATGGGTGAAGTGTCCCTTTAAAGATGTTATACCTGATCTTCATCTTCATCATGTGTTCCTTGCAACCGTTGGTGACACAGGATCAATGTCACTATTAATATTATTATTGTAGTAGGAAGGGTTATGACCCCTCCTACTTGTTATGGTGTGGCCAATGGCCTGGCGTCCGGTGCGTATAAGAGCATGGGTTACCAGTTCCTTAGTGTGCGTCACTATTCGGGGCCGTGACGTCACCCACGCGCCCTGCTGCTTTTGCTGGAGTGCCATGTCAAATGTGTTGTTGCTCGCAAAAGAAGCTGCTTACCCACTGTCGGTGCTGGTTGCCGGTCTGTGTGCTTTCTGGAGAGTTGAATGTGGACATTTGAGACGAGTAAGAGAAGCATTTGTATGCGATGGTGTTTTGTAAGTTAAGTTTCTATGGATTGCTTGGCTGAGCGGATAATCTGACTAACCTGTATGCTTAAGGTAGTGTAAGATCCATCTGCACTTTCTGCCAACGAGCTTTGTCGGAGACATCTGGCTCCAGCCACCGCGTGGTTTGGGGATAGTAATCCTGGGACCGCATGTTTTGTTGTGAGTATACTGCTTGAGCGTGAAGCCAAGGGAGAGGGAATCGCGGTGTAACACCTTTATGTTTGTTTTTAGGCGCGGTAAGGACAATAGCGGTGCCCTGCAGGAGAATTATCTGCCCTGTGCTTCATCATAAAGTCCTGTTTGCTGTGCTCCTCGTCGGCTGCTGTTCTGTTTCGAGGGAACCGTTTCGACTGTTCTGTTTGACTGTTCTGTTTCGAGTGAACCGTCTTGAGTGAACTGTCTTGAGTGTTCTGTTTCGAGGGAACCATTTCGAGTGTTCTGTTTGACTGTTCTGTTCTGAATTCTGACTCGAGTGAACTGTCTTGAGTGTTCTGTCCCGAGTGAACTGTCTTGAGTGTTTTGTTTTAAGTGAACTCTTTCAAGCGAACTGACTCGAGTGAACCGTCTCGAATGAACCGTCTCGAGCGAACCGTCTTGAGTGAATCGTCTTGAGTGAACTGTCTCGAGTGAACTGTTCTAGTGCACTGTTTCCAGTAAATTCTGTTCTCAGTGATCTGCTTTGAGTTTCTTTTGTTTGCTTTTTCTTGTTTATTTCTTTAATTGATTTATCTTTTTGAATTTAAATTTTTATTTTGGTTTGATTATTGTATTAGTGACTTATGGTTATATTATTTTGTTCTTTTTGCATATCACTGTTTGATGTCTTTTCTTTTGTTTGTTGGCAGGGCCTGGGCACCCGGGGGCAGACGATTGACCATTTAGGTGGGGACGTCCTCACTGTGTGTCGTGGTCTTCTCTGACATGAGTCGTTGAGTGTGTGTTAGTGTGTGTGTGCACTGTGAATAGAGTATTTTTCTTAAGGGTGATATCTTGAGACTGCCCCTGTGGGTAAGCCCAGGTTCCTCTGCTGCCAACGATAGAATTAAGCAAATAGATGAGAGTGATTGCTGGTCAATGCCTTTTATGATCATTATGTCTTTTAAGATATCTACAATACTATTTGTAGATATCTTAAGATATCTGGAATTTGAATTTTGACAAGTTAAAACTAAATTACGACTAGTAGAGCCAGGGGTATTTAATGCTAATGCGGCTTGCATTAGTAGCAAGGACAGTCCCGAAGAAATAAGAATGGAGCCGCCGCATGTCCTTGTTTTATGCCCCGGGTATTTGCCGCATTTTTTTATTTACTTTTTTATTTACTTTATTTTATTATGCTTGCAAACAGTACAGAGATGACAATCATGAAAATCATTGTATACAATGGTATACAATTTTGTAACAAATTTATAAAAAATATGTACAAAATGTAACAACAATATGTACAATGTCATCTGAACTTACAGAATAAAGGAAGAAGTTAGCAATGCGTAACTAACTAAAACAAAGATTAAAAAATAAAAATAAAGGAGAAATAGTTGATAGAAAAAAACATTTAAAAAGGGTAAGTTTTAATTTTATACATTTTAAACATCATTTAGTGTAAACCAATTAAAGTCATTACAATTTGAAATTGTTTTAATTGCTTACTTATTTACTGAGGATTCAATATTTGGCGCGTCTTTGATCCAGGGGGGCAGCGTTTCATATAATGTTGAAGGTACCCCGGGCGCCGCCATTGGCTATCAGACCATCACCTGCTGTTAGCATCCCATTGACTCCCATTCATTTTGGCGTCACTTTGACAGCGAATAACTTTACATCTGAGGCGTTTAAAGACTCCATTTGTCCATTATTTATTTCTAAAGAAACACGAAAATGTATAAAAGGCTCCATTACCTTGTATCTTACGTTATGGCCCCGTAGAAGCAGTTTTTGTAAAAAATATGCTAAATGATTGCGTCATAGCCACGCGACTCTCTGTCGCACAGTAGAGAGATTACCGTATGGACAAGAGGAGAAGCTCGCGGGCGATCGGGGGGACGTGGAGGCAAAATGGCAAAGTAATTAATCAGAATACTTAGCAAAAGTTTCTCCTGCTCCTAGCTCATGGACACCTCCTACTCACACTCTCCGTCTCTGCAAGTTTCGGAAGTTAATGATTCAGATTTCGCTCGGCACAGCTACTAGAAGACAGACGGGTTGCTCACGTCACATCTACGTCGTCAAGCTCAGTTTGAGTCTGCTGAGTCTGTTGTGTACATATAAATTCAAATAAATTTTTTTAATTAAGTGATTTTAGTGTTTTTTCATCTAGATGAATTGTCCATAGGCTTAAAAAATGTCATGTGGGGCGACCGTGATTTATCTTAAAATTAATTAATTTCCTTAACATAAATGTATTTTTTTTTACATGTTCTCAGTAATTAAAGTGTTTAAAAACAGAGTATTTGAATTTCTTTTGAGTTTTTGTATATAATGATCTCATATTTTTGTTCTGCAATTTCAGTCGCCTTCTAAAATGCAGTTAATAGACTTATTTTTCCTGTAAATCGCATAAAACTGATAGAAATGTTTTAAAAATATAATTTACTAAAGCATACTGTATCAGTGATTCATATTTCAGCCACAGAAATAAGCTATTTTATTTTACATTTAATACAGTGATAGCTTTTATTGGTCGCACCACATGATAAGTGGTCGCTCCAAATGACACAACCTTATAGTTAAAAATATATTTAAAGAGATCAATGAACAATACATTTTATACAATTTTTTTTATTTAAACCAGATTTTATACAAATTTCACAGAATTTTCCTGAACATAAACATTTTATAAACTCACTTTTATAAAAAAAAAAACTCTTCACAAACACAAGTGCACCATTTAATTTAACTTGACTTAGAATTTCTTTCTAACAAATAATAATGTTATAGATATAAATTATTTCATAAAAGTATTGTATACAGGTAACATTTGGGGTCAATAGTTTTTTTTAAGTAATTAATACTTTATTAATCATGGACAAATTCAGTGTCACATTCAGGGGCAGACTATAATATCCCGAAAGATTCTATTTCAAATAAATGCTGTTCTTTTGAACTTTATATTCATCAAATAATCCTGACATATAAAATGTATCACAGTTTCCCAAAAAAATATGAACATTGATAATAATCAGAAATGTTTCTTGAGCAGCAAATCATTAGTGACCCTGGATCACAAAACCAGTCACATGTCGCACGGGTAGGGGAGAGTGGGGTGATTTGTGCAAGGGGGGGAAGTAGTTCCACCCTTGTTTCTGGAAAACCATACAAGAAATTGGTCATGTGACCACATAATTTTGAACAGCAATCACTTTTACTCGTCCTCCAAAGAAGAGAGACACATGGCATGAGAGTTAAGCATATTTTAGTGCAAAAAACTGTTTTTTCCCTTTCAAAGTAAAATTTCTATGATTAAGGTTTTTTAATTGTAGTGTCTGAACAATTATAGACAAGTTTGAAAACATTTCACACATGTTTTAGTGCTTTAGTAGGCTACACAATGAGTCTATACAGTTAGCATGATGTTAGCTCTTAACTGCTGGATCATGCTAGTTTTTCAAACTTGTGGGTCCGGGGTGATTTGTGCCAAAGGGCCTGGGTTAAGTTGTGCCAGATCCAGACCACCTAGACCTACATACTCACAGGGGATAATCTTGAGAAGTGAGGAGATGGGCATGCCTCATCATTGTTTGACTCAGGCCTGCCTGCTATTTGTTAAATTTAGCTAACACTGATTTCAGTTTTGAGTTTGCACTATGTTATTAAAGAGAAGTTTTATTCCGTTTTTAAGTGGCCTATGTCACAATAGGATGTTTAGAAATGAGCCTAGTCACTTTATTCTTATATGTTACATAATTGACAAACAGCGCTATGTCAACAGGCATCTATTGCCAAAGCCTTTTTGCCTGAAATGATTCACAAATATCATATATTGTGTTGCTATGGTGCTCTAAATGGTTGCTAGGGCGTAGCTTGATAGCTTCACAATGATCCTGAGAGACTGATTGGTCGTCTGAGTAAAATGAGCCCGCCCCCTTGTCTCTATGACACTGTGATCCAGAGTTATGTTCAATACAAAATCCCTATGCAATTGACCATAGTAGGAAAAACGCATGCTATGGTATTCCAGGGTGACAATATCTAAATAAACCTTAAATGAGTAATTTTGTATTGAATTTATCTTGCTTTCATATAGCATTATGGTTCATAACATTAAAATGTTCTGTTTTACTTCAGAAATCACTGGCACAATTTACCCCCATTGTATTCCCCCAAAGGCACAACTTCCCCCGCACCAGGGGCAAGTTGTGCCATGAGACCACTTTTTTTCCAAGAGCTATATTTCTGAAACAATTTATTTCAGATCCAAAGTTATTGTTCTCAGGGATGCACCACATCCTGAAATATATGTACATCCTTAAGTTGAAGGCATTACTGCCGTGGCCTCACTTTAAAGTCACTTTGAGTAAAAACTGGCACAACTCACCCCACTCTCCCCTATATTTGTGGTAATAACCAACAATACATTGAATGGGTCAAAATTATCGATTTTTCTTTTATGCCAAAAATCATTAGGCTCTTAAGTAAAGATCATGTTCCATGAAGACGTTTAGTCAATTTTCTACCGTAAATATATATGTAACCGGGGCAGGAATAGCCTGATATTTGATTAATTCCCTTGGTGATTTGCCCTTATGTTTGCTTTGACTCAGCCGCGCGCTGTCCCCTTTAAGAGTGTGCATGCGCAGATGAGAGAGAGCGCGTCAGACTGAAAGAGAGCGCAGTTTGAGACAGAGTCACATAGAGGGAGAAATAGTCGATTAAACGGTTAGAGAGAACATTTCCAGTTTGATTTTGACTTGTGAATCTGTGGTGATAACAGTCGTGTGATATTGTCGAGTGTATGGTTGATTTTGCTGCTCATACAAGTGTGGTGTTCCTGCACGTGAGAGATCTTCCGTGGGGAAAGGAAATACAGAGACGTTGGGGAAGATTGAGCGTGAGTTAATCTGAAATATGTTATAACACTGTTTATTTCATATATTAATGTAACATTGAGTAATTATTGTTCTTTATGCCGTGTTAGAGGGGAGAACAGCCTCACGTGATATTGCACGTGCACCAGCTGCCACGTGAGCTTTTTCTGTGTGCTTCAAAGTCTAAATAAGAGTGAGTTTTGATCATTTTATTCTCCTAAAGCGTTTATGTATAAGTTATAAAGAATATTTGTACCCTTGTTCAAGTGTATACTATTTTTCTTGAGTGTAGTTACTGTTTAATTTGAACAGAAGGGGTCAAACTGTGGATTGTAATGTATTCATGTGGTGAAATGTGCAGATTTCTCATGTATGCTGTTTCATTTCTTTCATTAGGCACATACAAGCCACTACCGTTGTTTTTGGCACTCATTTTATTTGTTTCTGAGATTAGCAGTGTGAAAACCACCTTTTTATTTGGTTTGTTTTGTAAGACTCTTATTACTTTGTTTTCTGCACTCATTGAAGTCAGTTGATAGTTTATTTTGCTATGCCAATTTCACTTATTAATTTGAATGTTTTTCTAAAACGTACTCGGTTACTAACGTAACCTCGGTTCTCTCTAGAAGAGGGAACGAGTACTGCGTTTGAAAAACGCATTGGGAAAAACTCTTTTTTCACGAAATACTGAAGCAAAAATTATCCTTAATTTCTTATTATTGTAAAACGCGTTGCAGCAGCAACAGCTTATGGCAAAACGGCTCGCTTGCCCATTGGCTGTTCTGCGGCAACTGCATAAGCCTATCGAGCGAGGCCTGGAGTGACGTCAGGCCAATGAGGGCGCTTCGCGCTCTCCTTGCCACTTCCCGCCGAAACGGACGTGGCTTATCCCTATATAAGGAGCTCGAAAAGGCTGATTCATTTGATTTTTATCGCCGAAGCGAACCAAGTGAACCGTACACACGGCAGGGAACGCAGTGCTCGTTCCCTCTTCTAGAGAGAACCGAGGTTACTTTAGTAACCGAGTACGTTATCTTACGAGAGTACTCTCGTACTGCGTTTGAAAAACGCATTGGGAACGCATTGTAAAACGCCGTGTGTGCTGGGGTGAAAACACCGATACTGGAAGCAACGTCCAGATAAACAGTGCTCAACCACCATATAGACTCACAGAGAGTCTGGGCAGTCCCTCCAGTTTTTCGCGATTCCGCGATCGCTGAATACAACGCAAAATCAACAAATTGTCGCATTTTTTTGCGATCCTGCATAATTCCTAATTTAACCGCAAAATAATCACAAAAATGAAAAAGACCTCACAACACATTAAATTATAATCACCCATTTGATATCTCTAGTTTAATTAAAGTTTCAATGCATTTTTACGTGGATACAGATGTTTCGGGAAAAGGGTAAACTCCTTTTCCTCGATTTACTGAAGCCTACTGTAAAACGCATTTAAACCACAATCGCCGTCCCGGCGCAACAGGGCACGTCACCATGGTTACAGATGGCAAAGAGATGCATTTTTCCTTCCTTTCCAAGTACAGGGATGAAACAGCGTGTTTTTGGGTGACAAATTCATCTGAAGCCTAAATTTAGGGATGTCCCGATCCGATCACGTGATCGGAAATCGGGCCCGATCGCGTGTTTTCAGACTCGATCGGAATCGGACGTTACCTCCCGATCAGGACTCGGATATATATGTATTTATATTCTCATTTTTTAACACCTCTATTATGCGGTGACACAGAGTTACGGCGGTTTCACACTGCACGCGTTGTGTAAGCAGCGCAGGAGCAGGGCGTATGGTGAGCAGGAGCAGGACACGCGCGTTTTGCTTTCATACTGGCAGCGTTTGTCACGCGCGGCTGAACCGCGGGTTGTGTACAGACAGAGTCTATAATGGATAAGTTGGCATTGCTTTTTTTCGTTTTCAAATACATTTAAGAGAAAAGACTTGTCAAGAAGCTTATTTTATTAATAATTTAATTTATATAACTTTTGGTTCATCTTTGTTTTTATTGTTATGGCAACAAGTTTGTTTTTGGACATTTGTTTTCTTTTTCAAATTGCTGTTGGTCATTTGATTGACTGTTTAAAACACAACAGATATCATCAATGCACTTTTTGGATAAAACTGCGGTGTATTTTGGCCATGATGTATTTTGGCAAAAATAGACTCGGCGCCGAAACGATCGCGGCACTCCTGCTCTGCTACGCACTGCCGCGCCACCTCTGCGTGCGGTGTGAATGCTCTAAAGCCTGGTTTAATCTGTTAACATGGGCGGCGAAAAAAATACGCGCTGCACGCTCTGTTTTAACAGTGCAGTGTGAAACCGGCGTAAGAGTTAGGAGTGCAGTTCCTAAAAGCACATTACTGGCTTTGCAAACACTGTAGCACTTTTATTTTTTATTTGTTTACATGCCTGCCGGATATTTTAAGTTGAGGTGCTATTTGTTTATATATTAGACTTTTTTTTAAATATTTACTGTTGCACTAAAGTCCAAAAGTTAAGAATTTATTTATTACTTGATTGTTCAAGCTACCTCACAGAAGTGCTCTGTTTGTTAACAGAGTTGTTGAATGTTAAAATAAGGTGAATTAAATAAAAAATAAGGATTTTTTTGCATTATAGAAGTATCGGATCGGGACTCGGTATCGGCAGATACTTAAAATCAAATGACTCGGACTCGGACTCGAGGGCAAAAAAACCTGATCGGGACATCCCTACCTAAATTCATAGCTTAATGTGAGGGACAGAAGTCTATTTACATCATTAAAGTTTACGAAAACTCATTTTCCCTCCTCTGCGGCTGTCAATCATTCTCCATTCAGTATTCAAACAGCGCGCGCGCCTCTTTCGGTTACAGAAGCATAGCTGCACGGTAAAACTCTCTCCAATATGATATTCACATTATAATGCCTGATCTGTAGAGAAAAGGCTGTGGATTTGCATAAAATGAAAATGACTTTATTATGTTGGAGTTTGTTGCTGTTTTTAAACGACTCGCTACCGTGTGCCTGTTAGATCACATCACAAGGAATCGACATCAAACGCACAATAACTGGAATTTAAAACTGTGAAGAAACAAATGATCAATAAACTGTTGGACAGATAGACACTAGGATTTGTGCGCTCGACATTTCTTCGCTTCTTGTGCCGTGAACTTTTAAATGCGCACTTGTGCAGCGCTGCACACTGTGACTCCATCATTCTGCACCCGCGATGCGCATACGCGCTTTGTGCGCTCTGTTTTGAAGCGTTTCATATTTTCATGGTTTTGCGCACTGAAAGATTATTAAAAGCCTGTATTTTTCTATACCTAGCCTGCACAATACATTTAAAATAAGCATAATTTGATTGTATGTTATTTCTGTGTAGTGTAGGCTATATAAATATTCACACTTCTGAATTCTTGACATTCATATATAAATATAAAATTGTGAAATGTATGATTGCCTGATTGAATTTCAGTATATTTTCCTGCTTTTTTGTCCTTCGCCAATCACATGCCTGATTACTACACCTGCTCTTAATATTTACTACACCTGCTCTAATATTTAATATAGGCTGTTTCAAAAGTTTTTCATTTGATGAGGATTTGATTAGAATTCTTTTGTTTGTGATTTGTGTCATGTATGACTATTGTGCATCTGACATAATACTATTATGGTAAATGTGATGTCCTAATTATAAAATATAAAAATCGCAAATTTTTTCACGAATTTCTGGAAATTACCACCACAAAATCAGTCATTTTGATCGCAAAAATCCCTTCATTCTTATATTATAGCGTTCATAGACGCAACACAACATCACATATAAAGGCAGATAGCCTGAATTAATGTGGGAAAAAGTGGGTCTTACACAATTCTGCCCATATGACAGCCGGTAGCGCTCTGCGCTTGAGATGTCAGTGTTCTGATGGAACAGCTGACTCCGTTACACCGACAAAAGCTTAGCCTGCAAAGCGGGGACCTCTAGGTTGTAAAACCTAATAAACGTAGACGGCGAGGCCCAGCCTGCCGCCATACATATGTCCTGTAAGGAAATCCCGCTAGACCAAGCCCACGATGAGGCAACGCCTCTCGTGGAATGCGCTCTAACACCCAACGGACACTGGAGGCCCTTGGCAGTGTATGCTAGCGCTATAGCGTCAACTATCCATCTGGATAAACTTTGTTTCGAAACAGCCATTCCCTTGGAACGTCCACTGAACGAGACAAAGAGCTGCTCAGTCTGTCTGAAGACAGCAGAGCGAGACACATAAGCTCTTAAAGCCCTAATGGGGCAAAGAAAGCTCGAGTCCCCTTCCTCAGTTGACCCCGGCAGGGCAGACAGGGAGATAACCTGAGCCCGAAACGGTGTGTTGAGGGATTTTGGCACATAACCATGCCTAGGCTTGAGTATAACTTTAGAGTCGTTAGGCCCAAACTCTAAGCACGCCGCGCTCACTGAGAGCGCGTGCAGGTCGCCTATGCGCTTCACTGAAGCGAGAGCCAATAAAAACACTGTTTTAAAAGACAGATGTTTAAGGCTAACGGATTGGATAGGCTCGAAAGGGGGACCTTTCATGGCCTCCAAAACCGTGGAAAGGTCCCACATAGGGACTGAAGGTGGTCTGGGAGGATTCAGCCTCCTAGCTCCCCTGAGGAAGCGGATGACTAAATCATTCCTTCCTAGTGACCGGCCTAGCGCTGTTTCAGAACACGCTGCAATAGCCGCCACATAAACTTTGAGCGTGGAAGGGGTTCTGCCCTTATCCAGCAGCTCTTGAAGGAAGGAGAGGACCGAGGGGTGAGGGGTCACGTCGGTATCGAGGGGTGATCGACCCCGAGCTGTACACCAGCTGGAGAAAACCGACCACTTCGAGGCATAAAGCTGCCTAGTCGACGGTGCTCTAGCCTGCGTGATAGTATTTATCACTCCCTCTGTGAGATCAACGGGTACCCGTTGAGCGCCCATACGTGAAGGGACCACAATTCTGGGTGAGGATGCCAAATCGAGCCCCTGGCCTGTGAGAGGAGATCCCTCCTCAATGGCACTGGCCACGGAGCGATGTCTGCTAGTTGCATTAGGACTGAGAACCACGCTTGGTTCGTCCAGAATGGTGCTACAAGCAGTAATGAGCATCTCGTTTCCTTGACCCGCTCTATCACCTGAGGAAGGAGAGAGACGGGGGGAAACGCGTAAAGCGGGTGGCGCGGCCACGCTCAGGACAGCGCGCTCTCGTCTTTGGAAAAGAACACGGGGCAGTGAGCGTTTTCGCGGGACGCGAATAGGTCCACCTCCGCTCTGCCGAATCTTTCCCACAACAGTAGGACTGTTTGCGGGTTTAGAGACCATTCGCTCATGGGAATGTTGTTCCTGGACAGTCTGTCTGGACCCAAATTTTGGAGTCCGGGCACATGCACCGCTTTCAGCGAGCGCAAATTGTGCTGAGCCCATGTCAGGAGGCACTTTGCCAGATAGTACAGGTCTTTGGACCTGAGACCGCCCTGGCGATTTAAGTAGGACACCACAGACATATTGTCCGACCGGACTAAGACGTGTTGGTCCTTGATTCGGGGACAAAAGCGCTTCAGCGCTTTGTTTACTGCCATCATTTCCAGGCAGTTGATATGTTGGAGCTTCTCTTGTTCTGACCACAGGCCGAAGAACAAACTGCCCTCGAGCAGAGCTCCCCATCCCGAGGTGGAGGCGTCTGTCGACACCACCCTCACCCTCGAGGAAGTCCCCAGGCTTACACCTGACTGGTACCAGCCGTTCGATATCCAAGGCTTCAGAGCTGTAATACATTTCTGATCGACCTTGAGACGCCGTTGGCCGGACACCCACGCTCCGCGCGGTAACCGTGCTCTCAGCCAAAACTGTAGAGGACGCATGCGGAGCAACCCCAGCTGAAGGACTGGTGATGCTGAGGCCATGAGACCTAGCATCCTTTGAAAATCCTTTAGTGGGGCGGTCGCGCCGCAGCGGAAAGAGCTCGCTGCGCGCTGAATGCTTAGCACGCGCTGTGGCGACAGCCGTGCCATCATAGACTGTGAGTTCAGAACTGTGCCCAGAAACAAGGTTACTTGACTGGGATTCAGTGAACTCTTCGTCCAGTTGACTGTTATACCAAGATTCTCGAGGTGGTCGAGTAAAATGGTCTTGTGCTCCACGAGCTGAGATCGTGATTGAGCTAGAATCAGCCAGTCGTCCAAATAGTTCAGTACTCGCATGCCCCTGAGTCTGAGGGGGGCGAGCGCTGCATCCATGCACTTCGTAAATGTACGAGGTGCCAGGGATAAGCCGAACGGGAGGACTGTGTACTGGTATGTCTGACCCTCGAAGGCGAATCTCAAGAATCGCCTGTGACATGACGCTATCTGTATCTGAAAATACGCGTCCTTTAGATCTATCGAGACGAACCAGTCTCCTCTGCGAACATGCGCGAGAATTTTCCTGGTCGTGAGCATCCTGAAACTGCGTTTCATTAAAGCTCTGTTCAACCGTCTCAGATCTAGTATGGGTCTGAACCCGCCGTCTTTCTTGGGAACCAGAAAGTATCTGCTGTATAACCCCTTCTCGCTTTGAGCTTGTGAAACAGGCTCTATAGCCCCTTTGCTCAACAGTTTTGATATTTCGGCGCGAAGTAGATGTGCTACTTCTGAGTTCACCGTAGATTCGACGCGCGCTGTAAAGCGGGGAGGGCGTCGGGAAAAACTGTAGCGAGTAGCCTCTCTTTATAATGTTCAGCACCCAATCCGAAACCCCTGGAAGCGCTGCCCATGCTTCTGCATGGATGGCTAAGGGTTGGATGCGAAGCGCGCTCTGGTCGCTGGGCGACAGAGGCGCTTCGGTGTGCAATAGTGCAGGCTTTATGCCTGTGACATTCGAGGCAGGGAGCGCGCTTGTTACGGCGGGCAGAGCGCTCGTCCTCGATCCCACTACAGTGTTTAACCGAGCGAGGGAGGGCTGAGCGAGTTTCGTTAGACTTATGTTGTCTGTGAGCAGATGTGGGCGTGGAACGGGCACATTTACTGCTTTGAGCGCGCTGTCTGCTGTCTGTCTGCTGTCTGTCTAAATATATGCCGCAAGACCGGGAAACGAACTCCGATCTCCCATGCGGAAAAACCTATCATTCCACCACTGAGCCACAGGGGGATACAGGCTTTTGGTATGCGTGAGCGTCATGTATTCTTCGGCGTTTGCTGGCAGGCGTGCGCTTGCTGCAAATGACATTTCCAGTCGCCGACAGGGGACTGGGAAATGTAAGAGAAAAGAGGCTAGTAACTACGAACACACTTTTCTCCTTTCGCCGGTGAATGACGCGCAGAGGCAGGGTAGTTTTTCTTGTAACGTAAAGAAAAAACTAACCCCGACCGTCCGCTTCCAGGAGGAGCAGCCTCGGAGAAGGATGCCAGGTGGGTCCTCAGAGTCACCATAAGCCATCGGCTCTGTCTTATTTCCTGACATAACATTTGAACGGCCACATCTAAAACATTTATTTTTATGAGTGAATGCAGCACAATCGCGAACATTAATGGACAACTTTAAAGGCGATTTTCTCAATGTTTCGATTTTTTTGCACCCTCAGATTCCAGATTTTCAAATAGTTGTATCTCGGCCAAATTTTGTCTTAACCTAAGAAACCATACATCAATGAAAAGCTTATTTATTTAGCTTCCATATTATGTATACATCTAAATTTCAGAAAATTGACCCATGTGACTGGTTTTGTGGTCCAGGGTCACATATTTGTAGAAATAACTTTAATATTATTTTTATGTCCTACCACATGACATCCAAATGTGGCAACTACATACCAACCATTACATAGGTTTATTTTTTTTTCCAATTTGAGAGAATTAAAAACCTGCTTGCTGCTTCCATGGGTCCTTGGTAAATTGGTATATAAGTCCCAACATGGTAGTTCCTTGTAGATTGTTTCAAAGCAGCTTTACAGAGATAAACGTATAATTTAAGGTAACAGAGAATGTTTTGGCTTTATAGCGGTTCTTTAATAAAGTTATTTTACAGCTAAAGTTAGTTTTGATTGATTCGCTTCCATTGCAACGATCATATGTTATTAAATTAGGGGCCGCCAAGACGACACCATTCTCTCTACACAGACTTTAAACGCGAACCTGTGAGAAACGCTGATGGCGTTCAGATGCGCATTAAGAATTGGTTCTGTAGTTATGTGCGTTTGAATACATGTGTGCAGGTTTGTAATTCCCTACAAACCAAGCCTAAACAAAATACTGGTGTTTCCTTATAATTTATTTTATTTGATCAATTTGGGGTAGATACGCAAATTGAGTTTTCCCGACGACGCTTTATCTGTAGAGTAGGAAAGGGATCCTCCATAGGGAGAGACTAGTTGGCACTTCAGCACTGCGTTGTCATCGGGTCCAGGCGAAGGTCCTTCGTCACATCTGGATACAGCCTGGATCCGGCAGGCTGCGGGAAAACCTCGGGATAAACAAAGACACTAAAATTAGCGTAGATGCCATTCTTCTCATGATGTAACAAGTACATCAGGATCAGGGCTTAAAGTATTCCGGCACCGTGCCGGATCTCCGGCGTGCGGCCGTGAGGAAGAAGAAAAAAAAAAAAAAATGGAACTTGCATGCGGTTTAATATTTTCGAGTCAATTGATTTCACCTACCAATCATATGAAAGGAACGCAGCTCTACTACCGTTACAAGCCTATCAGAAAGAGAGGAGGGCGGGGCCTGGCAACACAGTGTGATTGAGATTTATACATCACGTAAGCGTTGACGGTGAAAGGAGCGCTAGTTCATGAAGCTTGGCGATGATGTCCTACCCACGGGCGTAATTTCCTGTGGGGACACTTTCCAAAATCCCGTTGTCCCCCCCCCCCCCCCCACACTCAAATTCGTTTGTTATGATGTTTAGGTTTAGGTTTAACCGCACGCCGTCATTGCCACGGAGGAGCAGGACCGAGCCTGTGTAAAATAGCTCACTGAATGTTCTAATGAGCAAGTAGCGGTTGCGGCACAGACAGCGATGAAACGCCAGAAACAATAACAGGTGACTTTAATGTCATCATGGATGAAAAGAAAGAAAGGAGATGTGAGTTGGTTGATTCAGTAAATTAGCTCAGGTCAGGATAATCATATTTTCTGTCTACACCTGTTGATAACTGAGCTAACGTTAACATACACTGCTGCTTGGTAACTTCAGACTTGGCTAAATATTTAATTTTAATATTTAATTAAATATTCTGTGTAGCTTACAAAAAAAAAAAACATTCTGTGTAGGCCTACCATGAAAACGAGTCCACTTTAAACCGCAGCATTTTCTGTCAGCAATGTATAACAAGTAGCCTAATGTTAGTGCTGTCAACGTAAACGCATGCGATTAATTTTTGTCCAGCTTTAACGTGTTAAAATATTTATCGCAGCGTCCGTTCTTTCTGTCATCCTTTGGGTTGCATGCTCTACTTCACGCAAATGTTTTAAACTATCAATGCGCGAGAAGACAAAAGAGAACGCTGTCAGTGAATGTCCTCCTGAAACACACACACTCACACACACAGAAAGACGCGCGCCAGTATCGCAGTCGACAGCGCGCCATCGAGTTCTCTTTCGCGCTTGAACGAACCATAACACACACACATTTATGCCAAAATGTCAGTTTTGTCGAGTATCTTCACAAGAACAGTCAAATGAGTTAAATACAATCTTAAATGGAAGTAAAGAGTAGAGAATGAGATGCGTGAGATCCTGTCAGCAGCGGCGGGTATTAAAGTGACAGCAATTCTCTCTGTTAGTAAAGTTAACCAAAGAACAATGGGAACAGAAAATTACTAACTGCTCAACGCTTAAGGATTAATCTATTTTTCATTTATAATTTATGCAGTGCGGACTGTTTTATAAACGTATTCAATTTCTATATAATTCACATCGGTTAGACAGGTAAGGTACAGGTAAATATGACATTTATTATGGGTTTAAGTGAGAATTGTTTTAAGATCACTTAAATTAAAAGTTGCTATATTTTTTTAAGCCTAATAAATGTTTCAAATTTTGGAAAAATAAATTTTCATCGAGACATCAGTAGCTATATCAGTGATACTTCATTCATAAAAATATGCCATTAACATGCTTGAAAATAAATGGTGCCAATGAAGCCCCCCCCCCCCAAAAAATTTTCAGGCTCAGGATTTTTTTCCACTTGAACCCCTGCAGGATTTATGGGAAGTGTTCCCGGTTCCAGCTGACCTAATCTATGCAGCCTAATATTGAATTATAGAAGTCTATAATGTATTATGTGAAAGCTAGGTCAAAGAGATGTGTCTTTAATCTAGATTTGAACTGACAGAGTGTGTCTGCTTCCCGGACAATGTTAGGAAGAATGTTCCAAAGTTTTGGTGCTAAATAGGAAAAGGATCTACCGCCAGCAGTCGATTTTGATATTCTAGGTATTATTAACTGGCCGGAATTTTGAGATCGCAATAGACGTGAAGGACTATAATGCGTTAATCAAGTACTGCGGAGTAGTGTTGTCAAAAATATCGATATTTCGAAAAAATATCGATACTGAAATATCTGAACGGTACCAATATTAATTTCCCGAAGTATCGATACTAGCCGCGCTTTCACTTTCACTTCTCTCCAAAGCCGCGTTGAAAAACACCACACGCGCACTCGTCTCATTCGCTCTGGTTAAATAGCAAAAGTGAAGTGAATGGGGCCGATCACATCTGACGCGTTTTTTTGCAATGAGAGGCGCCTATTTTCAACTGGTTTCCAGCGAGCGTTCTGCGCACTGTTTATGCGCCTCGCGGGCCTTCCGTTTTAGTGATGAAAGCTAGTTGCTTGAAAGCCCGGAGAGTGCGATGATGGAGGATAAACTTGTGGTGCTCTCGCGGGTTACCAGGAGCTTAACGACTTCATGAACCATAACTACCACAATCAGGGCCGGCGCTCCGCACACGCACATCACGCACTGCGCGTAGGGCACCAAGTGCTTGGGGGGGCACCAAAAAATCTGGGTCGTGAAAAATCATCACAATAGGCTACTAGTATAAATAACAAATAAAATATGTCTAAAGCATGTTAATATACAAAAGCAATACAAAAGTAATATAGGCCTAGACCAAATTAGTCGAGAAAAAGGTTAATCACCTGTGCGACCCTCTCTCCAGTCTCCCTCTGGTGCCCCCCTTCCCCACCTCCCAGTGGTCTGTTCGATTATGCCTCAATCAATGTCTATGGCTAAGCCACGCCCCCTCCACTCACTCGGACAAACAGTCAACATTCGGTAACAGGCGCTGTGGCAGCTGTCACAGTTGGAGACATTTCACAGGAGGCAATTGATGATTTTTGGAGACAGAAAGATTATATCATCTCAAAGTCACCAAAAGGGCCTTAACTATGCATTGGAGGGTTATATTAATCATTTTATTTTGAGAAGGTCGATGAAAAGCTTCAGCTCCAGACAAAGATTTAACGTTACAGGTCAGTGTGTAAACGTTATAGTTTGGTGCTATTTCGCTTCAAACGCGCGTCCTATTCGCTTTGGACGCGCAAATGGATTCAGAATGTTCAAGCGTCGAAGTAGACGCGATACGCGCGAATTTGACGCTCTATACGCCTTTGGTGTGAATGCAGCATAATGAACAGGCTGCGATGTCAAGATTGGTATGCTGGAATGTGTGTGTGCGTGTGTGTCAGAGAGAGAGAGGCGTGGGCGCGATCGAACAGTGGAAACATAAAAACATACTCCATTTTGAACTTTCTGTGTTTACATTGTTCAGTTGGGTGCTTAGGGCACCCAAATGGCTAGCGCCGGCCCTTACCACAATGTTAACAGAAAGTAAATAAAGTTAATAAAAGGCTTGTTTGATGTTTACTTGACTGACAGGACAGCTGTTTCAGTGGTTGCCTAGCAACATAAAAAACGCAGCGCACTGCTCGTTCTGAGTGATCTTATACAAGTACATTTTAACTGTGGTCAAATGTAAATTAACTTGTGCTTATTTAACTTTATTCAAGAATTATTATTTAATTCTGCAATTTGCCTTCATTAGCAAATATCATCAATTTGATTACACAGATACTAATTAAACTAAACTGAGCTAGACAATGACATCTCTGAATTCAATAATGAAATGCCTTTAACTGAAAATTGAATGTTTAATCTTATTATTATAAATTACTGACACTCTCCTCCAGTTTGATACTGTAAAGTGATTTGACACAATCTATTGTTAAAAGCACTATATTGAAATAAAGGTGACTTGACTTGACTTCATGTCGATCCAGTGAGCATTGTTTTCGCGTGTGATGCACACACGTTTGCATTTAAATCTGTTCATCAAATAACGTTAATGTATTAACCAGCATTTATGCTTTTGAACGAGTGCACTACCTCAGGACATTTTTGTTCATGTAAAATATACCTCATTGTCATGTTCTAGACTTGTTATATTTAGCTTTAAATAAAAAAAATACCCCCTTAATATTGTGGCAGTTTTTTCTCCGTGGTATCGAAAATGGTATCGAATATCGATATTTTTCAAGGTATCGTATCGAAGTTAGAAATTCTAGTATCGTGACAACACTACTGCGGAGCTAAGTGCTTTGTAAGTAATCAGCAATATTTTAAAACTGATGCAATGTTTAATAGGGAGCCAGTGCAGTTTTGACAGAACTGGGCTAATATGGTCATACTTCCTGGTTCTGGTAAGTACTCTCTTAGTGTTCATGTTGTAACTCTGTGTCGGTGTTGCGAGAGGCAAGACTCTTGAAAGTGTCGAACTAACACTTTGAGGGTTGTTCCCATATTTACACTTTTAAAGTGTTGAAATTAAGTATATTGGTGTTGATTTCCAGATTTCAAATTTACTGTGTAGTAATTAATGTAGTTATTATAAGATCAATCTATATATTTAGATTAATTTGGACATTATGCTGCTGTAATTATTTATCTGTAGTGGTTGAGGAAGATGAGTGTCATTGTTTTGTGTTATTGATGTTTTATCCATGTCATAGTGTGAGAAATTACAGTATTGTCTTTCAATTGAGCAGTTTACTAGTCTTTTATCATGTATCCTGACTCAAATAATGTGTTTCTAACAGCAAACACTCAGAATAAAGTGAGATGATCTGCTGATGATCCTGAATGGCTTGTTGAATGAGTGTTGATAGTCTGAGGCTCATCAGTATTAACAGATCTGCTGAAAACACTCTTTATTTCATGACAATAGTTCCTGTTTTCACCTCATTTATTATGCTGATGTCTTCAGATCTCCTGTAAATTGACACTTAAAGCTCATTTCATTGGTGTCAGCAGACTGAAGGTATTTGTTGGGTACTATATGTACATTTAGTTCTGCCTTTATGATTTTAACTGTTTTTCTTACCATTATTTCTATTTTGAAAATTTTAAATTAGTTATATATTCTTTAATTTATTTCTAGATACCTGGGTGACAAAATTCTACGAAAATTCTTAGAAATGTGGGCGTTTACTCTTAAATTTAAAGAAAAATCCTAGTAAAGAAAAAAGTAATTCAGAAAGCATCTTAACCCTTAAAAGAGGTCTTAAGGTAAAAAATATTAGGAGCACAGACGAGGACTTTTAAAGGGATAGTTCACTTTGAAATTAAATTTTGGTATGTTTTAGCTTACCTGAAGGGCATCCAAGATGTAGGTGTCTTTTTTTCCGCAGTAGTTTCAATTTTGATATTTTTAGGTCAAACCGTTTTTGTCTGACAGTCATATAATGCAGGTATATGGATACTGTCTCAAAACACAAGCACAGAGTCCAAATTAAAACAATTCCCCATCGTCCAAATTAAACAATTCCCCATCGTAAGTACACACTGATGGCCTAAGACACGAAACGAGCGGTTTGTGTGAGAAACCGAACAGTATTTTTATCGTTTTTACCTCTTATAACACAACCACGTCGAAGTGATCTGAAGTCGCGGGCGCTTCCTGCTGTGTGACGTGTGCGCAGACTGGTGCATAGATGTATATACACTAGATGTCGCATTAAAGACATTCGTTCCAATGAACTGCCGTAGCCAAGGCGAAATCTAGTATATACATCTATGCACCAGTCTGCGCACACGTCACACAGCAGGAAGCGCCCGCGACTTCAGATCACTTCGACGTGGTTGTGTTATAAGAGGTAAAAACGATAAAAATACTGTTCGGTTTCTCACACAAACCGCTCGTTTCGTGTCTTAGGCCATCAGTGTGTACTTACGATGGGGAATTGTTTAATTTGGACGATGGGGAATTGTTTTAATTTGGACTCTGTGCTTGTGTTTTGAGACAGGGACCATCGACCTGCATTATATGACTGTCAGACAAGAACGGTTTGACCTAAAAATATCAAAATTGAAACTACTGCGGAAAAAAAGACACCTACATCTTGGATGCCCTTCAGGTAAGCTAAAACATACCAAAATTTAATTTCAAAGTGAACTATCCCTTTAAGAGGCTTAAGAGTTTCTTTAGCAGAGGAGAAAATGGCAGAAAGATGAAGAGGGAGAAGAAATGTGTTGCAGACAATGGATGACAGTGAGGTAATAAGACATTATGGATTAGATCGTGCAGGGATCATGTTTGTGACGGATCTTATTAGAGACACGGTAACATCTCCGACACAGCACAGAAATGCCATAGCACAAGAAATTAAAGTAATCACTACATTACGATATTTGGCAACTGGGAAAATTCCATGTTTGATACATTAAAACCAACATTCAAACCACCACTTAAATAGACATGCCAGCAAGGAGTGTAATTGGAAAGAGTGGAATTTTTTTATCATTCTAAGCCAATCAAATACCTTATAGGAAACTAACAGCATGGTAAAAAAAAAAGGATTTATATACACATATATAATGTGTGTGTGTGTGTGTGTGTGTGTGTGTGTGAACGATCAAATAGGAAAAATGATGCATGTAATTTCAAAGTGAAATTTTAGAATAGACCCTATACTTAAAATCACTTTTTTTTTCCTTCTTGGACAACCAGCCAATCACAGTCTTCAAAAGATTGTGTCATACATAGCAACGGGGTCAGCCCCGCCTCCTCACTAAGATGAAAGTTTTTGTCTTTTCCTTACTCAGAGTTGCTCTCAGATCGGTCCCGAATCGCTTTTAAGCTAAGACTCCTACGTAAAACTTTTTAAGCTAAATTAAGAGTTTTCTTAGAGGATTCTTAGAATCTTTATGAATACGGGCCCTGTATTTTAATGAAGAAGCAGAATAATATTAGGATTAGCAATACAAATAATGAATGGATTGTTATTTCTCACAGGGTTATTCACTTGAGCTTGTGTTTCTGGTGTCCCACTTTCACATGCGTATGAATGGAAGGCAGTGCAAGGAAAAGTCTAGTGTGAACGGCCATTAATAATTCAAGACGTTTTTAGTCAAATAAATATCAATCTCAAAGTTGGTGTCAAAATATGGCAACAATGGGATTCATCCCTGGATTCAGATTCGATAATGTTTTAAAAATAATAATTGAAAGATAAATTTACCTTATTCATGGAAAGTTTCAAGGACATAGAGGGTTTTCACCTACGTCACGGTTTGGTCAGTTACCCGGATGCGCGGCCATAATGGAGGTACTCGGATGTAAACAATGGCATGGATTGCACTGTTTATGTACTACTGAACACATTGTTACACTAATTTCTGATGTCTAAACCACAGAAAAAAAACACATGGAAGCTGCGAAATCATATAGAGAAGGACTTAGTAAGTAGGAAAGAGCTCAAAATTTTGACAAACTTAAGATAATATGACATGTGGTAAAGATCTGGACGAGCTAGCTTCTCTAGTCCTTACTGCAATTCTTCCTTCTATTTCGTATCGCGACATTGGCTAAACGTTCAGATTGTCAGTCCAAAAAAAAAAAAAAAAAGCACATGAAATCCGGTTCAAGCTACATCCATATGTGGTTTAAAATCCTATTCAAATCACATATCAGGAAATCCACTTCAGTCTGAACGCTCTTTCACGTGGTTTATGTGACATGCCACGTAAAATGTAAACATCAGACGTTGTTAAAGGGAACATGCTGAAAGTTGCTGCCGAAACAAGGCTGTGTTGTTGCAAAGTGCCGGACGAGCAGGAAATTATTATTTTTGACAAGTATTTTGAAACGGCGTGGAAAAAGAGTTGTGCATACCAGCAGGGGCGTCGGACTGGGGGGATAAAGGATACCGAGTACCCAGGGCCCGAGGCAGGGGGGGGGGCCCTTAGAAGTCAGTTTTCTATACATACATTTACATGCACTAACATTTGCATAGCATTTATATACAAATACTGGTTTGGTATAAAAAAAAAGTCATTTTCATGCTGTGCAGGGCCCCACCACCCCTCTCGAATCAATGTAAATGGTACGACCCGCAGGTCAGGTGCTTCTGCTACGGACCCGCGGTGAATCAGTTGATGAGACAAGAGCTGGAGTGATCCGTGATAGGAACTAGGAAGACAGGGGAAGAGTCGTGTCTTTCCTTAAGAAAGGAAAATAAGGGGCTCAAAAACGAAAAGAAAAGAAGATTAAAGAGAGAAAGGCAAATGAGGGCAAGCAGTTGCTCACTCAGTTTTTTTAAAAGAAAGTGAGCTCCAAATGCATCATCGAGCATTGACATTGTTTTAACATAAATATCTAGGCTACTCCAGGTTGAATAGCATACATTTATGTTCGTACTCTGTTTGAATAATATACCAATACTTTATAGTATCACACCCTACATACAGGGATGCAAACAGCGCACTTTTCGGCGCCTCGCGCTTTTTTCACGTCAGTTTTGGTGACAAAGTCATCTGAAGCCATTCCATAGCTTAATGTGAGGGTCAGACGTCTATTTACATCATTAAAGTTTACGGAAACTCGTTTTCCCTCCTCTGCGGCTGTCAATCATTCTCCATTCAGTAGCAGCTAACGTTATTCAAACAGCGCGCACGCCTCTGCCGGTTACAGCAGGATGCACGGTAAAACTCTCTCCAATATGATATATTAACATTATAATGCTTGATCTGTAGAGAAAGGCTGTGGATTTGCATAAAATGACTTTATTTTGTTGGAGTTTGTTGCTGTTTTTAAACGACACGCTACCCGTGTGCCTGTTAGATCACAAACATCACAAGGACTATGAATCGGCATCAAACGCACAATAACTGGAATTTAAAACTGTTGAGAAACAAATGATCAATTAACTGTTGGACAGATATACACTAGGATTTGTGCGCTCGACATGTCTTCGCTTTGTGCCGTGACCTTTTAAATGCACACTTGCTGTGACTCCATGTCGCTTTGAGCACATCATTCTGCGCTCGCGATGCGCATACGCGCTTTGTGCGCTCTGTTTTGAAGCGTTTCATATTATCATGGTTTTGCGCACTGAAAGATTATTAAAAGCCTATATATTTTTTTATACCTAGCCTGCTCAATACATTTAAAATAAGCATAATTTAATTGTGTATTATTTCTGTTTAGTGTAGCGTAGGCTATATAAATACACTTCTAAATTCTTGACATTAATATATAAATATAAAATTGAGAAATGTATGATTGCCTGATTGAATTTTATAAGAGTACTAATAGCAATTTGTTTTTATTAACGTGTAGATTTAATAAAATTATTGTGCAGATTTTTTCAAGAATTACTTTTTGCTGCTGATTTATACACTCAATAAGTTTAATAAAAATACATAATAATACATTTATGTAATATTTAAAGGTGTTAACCGTAATCTTACACTGCAAAAATCAGAAGTTTACATAAAAACACTGTATATTTCCCTCCATTGTCAAAATCTAACACCCGCAAAAACACAGATCGTTAGCGCCTATTTTTACCGCATTGCTATGCAAATTAGATCGGGCACGCTCTTACATTAAGTACAAGATTGTTCTCAGTTTAATGCACATCTTAATGATTGAAAATGACTTATTTTAAAAACGTAATTCAAAGACTGAATGTCTAGTTTGGCGGTTAGTGTACCCTGTGATTCTATAATCTGCATTTATTTTAAACAGACAAATAATCATCAATTAACTTGTACTTTTGACAATAAAACAAAAATATATTAATCAGAATGTGGCTTATTTTGTTTACATTTTAAGTGTTTTTATGATAAAAATGCAATACCCCACCTATTGATATCACTATGGTATTTGGTACGGGGGCCCAGCAAGATGGTTTGTACCCAGGGCCCAAAATTTGGTGCTACGCCCCTGCATACCAGCCTTTTACAGTTCTGCAGCAGGCTCAATACCAATGCTCAAGACGCAGTAGTCCAGCGCGGCGGCTACACATTTCCATATTGTAAAATTTAAATAAGAAAACATTTATATTGCAAATGCAAACCCCTCCATCAACGCAACATTATTGCTGTATTGTCAACGAGCTGCGTGGACACACAAATCGGATCTGAACAGTTGCGATACAGTGTGGACATCATTTTAGATCATATTCCAATCGGATACAAAGATAATCAGATTTGGACTGACAGTGTGAATGTACCCATAGTTAACTATTTTACGTCAACATTTTAGCCAACGCTGCATGTGGCTGATGCTGTGCCTCTCTCAACCACAAACGCCATCTTTCATCAGTTTTTTGCACTCTTCTCTTTAACTTTCGGCAGTCTATAGAACTAGAAATGTTTTTTCTCGGTGCTACCGATTAGTACAGATCAAAACTCAACCATTTTTCAGAAGCAATAATCAGCCAAATCTGCGAGTCCGTTCAGTTCAGTGACACTGTTTACGTTCAGTGCCTCCAAAATGGCCGACTTCCGGATTGATGACGCGTCGTGAAAACCCTCTATAATCATTTCATAAAAATGCATTCTGCAAATGATCATAATATTTTAGAAGTGCCATTTATTTGTTGCATAGAAGTGTCATTTAGTATAAAAACAAACTCAGTAACTGATATATTTTAGATTTTGGGCAGATCAGTGAAGCTCCTCCCACACCAATTCATCATCAGTGAAGCTCCTCCCACATCAGTCACATGGTCAGTGAAGCTCCTCCCACAGCAATTCTCCAATAAATGCTGTAAATTCCCATCAGCTACAAGTGAAGATGAGCATCAGAGCATCAGGAAGAGCTGAAATCTGCAAAGACTGAGTTTATTAAAGAGGACAGTGAGAACATGAGTGATCCAGAACCCTGCAGAATGAAACACACTGAAGATCCTGAAGAACAAAGAGGTTGGTGTTTATTCTTCATTCATTCATGATGCTGAAGAACATTCATGTTAGAAACATTCAAGCACTTCATCACTTTTAGTTACAGTTAAACTATGAAATGGTACAGAATGTTCTGGGGGGGGGGGTCTTCAAAAAATGGTCAGTAAAGGGAGGTTTGAGAAATGTTTATATTGATTGTCAATATTAGATCAAGCTAATACTATTTTAACTGTTTTATTTTACATTTATTTTATATCTGGTTCCCAATTTGCAATTTTGCAACAATGTTACCCAAATTTTAGAAGATTCTTCTTACAGTAACGTTGATAACAGCGTTGGTGAATGTGTGTCAGATAAATTTACCTCATCATGGAAAGTTTCAAGGACAAATAATCAATTTATAAAAAGGCATCAAATTATCATAATATTTTATAACTTGTCTACTTTCTACCATTACATCAGGGCTCACTTTCATGTCCTTTCACTTTATATTTCTCTCTTTGATGTACTGAAAATTTTATTTAATACAATTTTCTTTCATGTCAGACCTGATGGAAGAGAGCGAGGAGAGAGAAGAACTGAGCGAAGTGAAGGAGGAGAGTGAAGAACTGAGTGAAGTGAAGGAGGAGAGTGAAGAACTGAGTGAAGTGAAGGAGGAGAGTGAAGAACTTAGTGAAGTGAAGGAGGAGAGAGAAGAACTGAGCGAAGTGAAGGAGGAGAGAGAAGAACTGAGCGAAGTGAAGGAGGAGAGAGAAGAACTGAGTGAAGTGAAGGAGGAGAGAGAAGAACTGAGTGAAGTGAAGGAGGAGAGAGAAGAACTGAGTGAAGTGGAGGAGGAACATCATGTCAAACCTGGAGAAAAACCTTTGAGTCGCTCAAATACTAAAAAGATATTTTTAAAGAAAAGAAAAGCAAATCTGAAAGCACATGAGATGATCCACACTGGAGAGAAATCGCACACATGTGATCAGTGTGGAAAGGGTTTCTCTCTTAAAAGTATCCTGAAGCGACACATGAGGATCCACACTGGAGAGAAGCTGTTTAAGTGTGATAAATGTGGGAAAGATTTCAGTCAATCTTCAAACCTTAAAGAACACATGAGGATCCACACCGGGGAGAAGCCGTACACATGTGATCAATGTGGCAAAACATTTAATAGGGCACCAAACCTGAAGACACACCTTACAGTTCATACGAAGGAGAAGCCGCATTCATGTTCTGTGTGTGGAAAGAGTTTTTCACTGCTGGATAGTTTACATAAACATGAGAAAATTCACACTGGTGTGAGAGAGTACATGTGCTTTGAGTGTGAGAAGACTTTTACTACAGCGAACTGTTTAAAACTGCACCAGAGAATTCACACTGGAGAAAAACCTTACAAGTGTTCACACTGTGACATTAGATTCAGTCACTTATCAAATCTGAAAACACATGAGAGGATCCACACTGGAGAAAAACCTTACAAGTGTTCACACTGTGACAAGAGTTTCAGTCACTCATCAAATCTGATAAAACATGAGAGGATCCACACTGGAGAGAAGCCGCATGCGTGTGATCAGTGTGGAGAGAGTTTCTCTTTTAAAAGTCACCTGAAGCAACACATGAAGATCCACACTGGAGAGAAACCGCATGCGTGTGATCAGTGTGGAGAGAGTTTCTCTTTTAAAAGTCACCTGAAGCAACACATGAAGATCCATGCAGTGGAGAAACCACTTAAACACAGTCAGTAAGTAGTTTATGTTCATGTGCTGAGCAACAAAGTATCTTCTGTGTAAGTTGGGCACACATCACTCTATAGCCAAATCTCTCCTCTCCACATATAGCCGGTGTGTGGTGAGCACAGGACACTTTGTTGATTGATTGATATCTATTAACTCGTGTTCAACCAACAGGAATCTGTAATTTGTCAGTTCAGATTAATCTGTTCACTTTTGAAAAATTCAAAGTTTTGTAAAGTTATTAGAAATTTATTTTTATGAAACATCTTCATGAAAATAAAATTGAAGTTGGCACTGTAGCAATCTAGAAATGCACTACAGCTAAAGCCATATGTCTGACCATGGTATATTTAAAATCTTAAGATGACAAGTCTAAAACTGTATTTAGTTAAATGTTTTTCAAGATCATATGACTTTATTTTGATTAGACTCTAAAATGCTACTGATGTTTAGTCATCATCTAACCATCTATTCAGTCTTTTGTCTCTATTGTTTTGCGGTGCAAACGAGCCCCATTCAGTCTCAGTCTCCCCCTGCACACATTCACACCTCTCCAGACTGGTTTATGGGTCTAAATATGCATTTATTTTGTCTGCATTATAATTACTAACGACTGGCTATTCACATTGTTTCAATCTCTAATTTCTTTATCAAAGTTCTCACTTCACATTTGAAACTGTATCAAATGCCCATCTTGAATAAAGAAACATTTCAGTAAGCATTCCTATTTAGAAAAAAATCATAAAAGTATTTCCATACTTACACTTCAGTCGAAAGACTGCTCCGTGGTTTAGTGGTTCAGCTCAATCTTTTGTAAAACAGACTTATGCAGGCGAGCTTCTCAATTTCAATTATATATGTTTTTTTTATTAAATACAGGTTAATTAGTTTACATAAAGGTATTAATATATAAAATAAAAATAAAAGTAATTCAAAACCAATCAATTTGCAAGCTTTCATCTTCATGAGGCGCAATGGCAAGGCATCTAACAACGGAGAGGCCGTCCTTGGTGAATCAGCGTCTGACTTGGACATTCCTTACAATACTTTTTATAGTCCACACACACCCTCCGCACAGATTCAAGTTTTCAAGTTTTCAAGATTCAGTCCTTTCCAGACAATCTGTCCAATCCGAAGTTTTGAACTGTCCTCAGTTCTGGAAACCCCTTCTAAACTCCATATATAAACCTCTTTCCTTTGTTCTCCTTTGTTTGCTGTTCTGGACCCTCTGCCTTTCTTCTGCGTCTCATGCTCCTCATCAAACGGGTAATGCTTGCCATCTTCTACTTTGCTAAGAGCTTTCTACTACTTAGTGTTATTACTACCTACTGTAGTTTATACTTTCATTTGATTAAATGATTAAACATTGAATATAGTATAGTCATTTCTTTCATGCATTTTCATAATAAAAAACTTTTACAATACAAGTTGCAGTGTCTTTCTTAATAAACCAGATTATAAAGACTTTTACAAAACAAGTTGCAGTGTTTTTCTTAATAAACCTCTCTTTTACAAAGTTACAATTGGGGTTATATCACATATAAGCCTAAACATATAGGCATTAGTTATCACAGAATAATCTGTAAAGTTGAACAGAGACTCGCTCGCTCTCGGGACAAGTATTGAAGGAAAATGGAAATACATACGTGCAGGGCTTGACATTAACTTTTTTGCTCACTAGCCAATGTGGCTAGTGGTTTTCCAAAGTTACTAGCCACACAGCATTTTTACTAGCCACATTTTTGTTGTTGTGAAATTACCTGATAAAAGTTGACTGGCGTGCTAAAATGTACTTGAACTAGATTTACAACCCTTTTAAATGTAAAACCACTGTATACACCCAAATCAAGACTACAATACATAAGACACAATACAGGTCATTATCATTAGCTCTGATAAGGTTGTGTGTAAAGCTCCTTTTTTTAAATAAAACCATGTATTATGTATTATGTTGCCACATTGCTCCACCGGCATACGACATAACTCCAGCAGGTTCTTTGCTGTCGGTCACTAGCGACAATACTCATTAGGGCTGTCAAAATTGCTCAAAAATGACCTTCGAATATTCCCTCTAAAAAAAACACATAGCTTATATTTGAACTATTCGAACATCTGGTTGCGCATTTTGTCAATGACGCGCATTACGTCAATAACAGGACAAATTAATACAAAGAGACATAACTACTTAGGTAGTTTATTTAAGTTTAAACATATTTGACAACGTATTACCTACACGAAAACAAGTAAATCAACTAATGGCCAAGACCGCAGACCTCACTCACTCTCGCTCGCTCACTCGCAGGCACTCTTTCTCTCTCTCGCCCTCACCCTCAACACCAAACGCGAATAGAGCATCTGGCGCGAGTGTAAAGACGCGTTTACGCGCGTCTGGAGGTCTTGCGGCGCGAATGAGGCGTCACGCGCTCTGTGCATAACAGTTTAAAAATGAACAACAACAATAAGCGAATGTTGAGTGCTGATCAAGAGTTTTATGCAAGCAATTTAAGGTCGCGACTCTTATATAGCAGGCTTCATTCAGTGATTGAAACAAATATTATTAACATTGATTTAAGTTTTACAGTATATATAATCGACATTGAACGCTCCGAGCGAGCTGTGCTGTGGTAAACATGGAACTTTTCCTTGACATGAAACGGTAAATAATCAAACCAGTGGAAGCCTTCAGTGTATGAAACTGCTGTATCTAACCTACCTTATTCATGCAATATCTATTCAGTCAGTACAGTAGCCTGCACTTCAGTAATGTTTCTGTTTAACGTTAAATAAAATGACCCCTCAGGCAGCGCGCCCACTCGCAAAGCAGACAGCTGCGCCTCTGCTACCGCGGGCGTTTTTCCACATTCGAATATTCATTTTCACCTTCGAAATTCTGTTTTTTAAAACTATTCTAATATATTTGAATTTAGAATATTCGTTGACAGCCCTAATACTCATGGGAGTTGTAGTGTCGTAGTGTCACACTTATTTCAGATGCCTTTTGAAAAGACTACAATTATTCAACCCGCCAAAGCTACCCACATAGCAACATTGTGCCGGCCCAGATCTGGCCCACATCTGGCACTTGTGGAATGCGGATCTGGCCCACATGCAGCAGAGAATGACGGCCCTTGGGTGGCCCACTCCTGTTTGCCAGATCTGGGCCACAAGCAGGCCATAGCAATGCCACATGTCAGCCAAGGGCAAATAAATAAACCAGAACTGGACCTTATCTGAGCCACAAAGTCTGTGAATATTAAATATGGAGTCATTTCAGCCTTAATAAGTCTGTTAACAAGCAGAATCACTGAAGGAAAGAAGAGAACAGAAAAAAGAGACGAGCAGAAACACAAGAACTACAACTGACTTCAGACACAGTCTTAGATGAAATCAACTGAAGATAAAAAACATTAAATCTGTGAAGATCTCAGCAGAGGAGGATTAAACAACTCCACAAACAGCATTACCAGCTTCACTTATTACTAACCAGACTGACTTTATTTCTGTCAGACGTCTACAAAAGTTTTATTGAGAATTAACAGAGGATTAACTCTAATGTGTTTCATTTGAAGTCACCATAACAGTGGTTAGTGTTTCCATTAGTTGGGCTCTTAACTCTTGTTATATCTATTGTCTTTTTTTGGCTGCTATGGCAGTGTGTTTGTTAAACACATTTGCAGCAGCAAAGAAAGCTAAAGTGAAACGAGATTGATGGTTTTATAATCGTCATGAAGTAACCTGTTTGACTGCTGTCTTTGGGATTTAACTTGTGTTGATCCATTAATATTTTCACATCACAAACCCTGTGTTACTGCAGCATGAGATCCAGAAATATTATAACAATCAGTTAGAAGATTTTATCAAACATGAGCACGAAAAAGCCAGTTTCGTATGACACACACAGACATCAACAATCAGCGTATGAATCTCAACAATGGTGACAATCAAAAGTACCTTACTGCAATGCATGCTGGGTACCAGCATAGTACAAAACTCCCAGCATGCATTGCAACATGAATAAATTATGCAGCTGAATTGTCCTATTATTTTGTTTAATTCTAAATATTTGCTTTTATTTTTTGCTGTTGTTTTGTTGTGATTTTTTTTCAGTGATGTTTGAATTGATCGGTTTATCAAATATTTGTGATTGTCACCATTGTTGAGATTCATACGCTGATTGTTGATATCTGTGTGTGTCAGCATAAACTAATTTTTTGATCTCATGTTTGTTAAAAGCTTTAAACTGACTGTTATAATATTGATTATAGATCTCATGCTGTAGGAACACAGGGTTTGTGATGTGAAAATATTAATGGATCAACACAATTGTTAGATTCCAAAGACAGCAGTCAAACAGGTTACTTCATGACGATTATAAAACCATCAACAGATAATCATCATCACCTGATCTTGTTTCACTTTAGCTTTCTTTGCTGCTGCAAATGTGCTTGACAAACACACCGTCACAGCGGCCAAAAAAGACAAAAGATATAACAAGAGTTAAGAGCCCAACTAATGGAAACACTAACCACTGTTATGGTGACTTCAAATGAAACACAGAGTTAAACCTCTGTTCATTCTCAATAAAAACTTTTGTAGACGTCTGACAGAAATAAAGTCAGTCTGGTTAGTAATAAGTGAAGCTGGTAATGCTGTTTGTGGAGTTGTTTAATCCTCCTCTGCTGAGATCTTCAGAGATGTAATGTCTTCTTTTCTCTTCAGTTGATTTCATCTAAGACTGTGTCTGAAGTCAGTTGTAGTTCTTGTGTTTCTGCTCATCTCTTTTTCTGTTCTCTTCTTTCCTTCAGTGATTCTGCTTGTTAACAGACTTATTAAGGCTGAAATGACTCCATATTTAATATACACAGACTTTGTGGCTCAGATAAGGTCCAGTTCTGGTTTATTTCTTTGCCCTTGGCTGACATGTGGCATTGCTATGGCCTGCTTGTGGCCCAGATCTGGCAAACAGGAGTGGGCCACCCAAGGGCCGTCATTCTCTGCTGCATGTGGGCCAGATCCGCATTCCAGAAGTGCCAGATGTGGGCCAGATCTGGGCCGGCACAATGTTGCTATGTGGGTAGTTAGAGTGACTGTGTTACCCGCCACGAGCAAAATCCACCCGCATTTGGCGGGTTGGCGGGTGTTAATGTCAAGCCCTGCATACGTGACTTTCTAACATTTACAGATAAAGATATAACCATTAAATATAAGAATGTGCTACAAAAGTAGCCTAATAGAAATTACAATAATTTATTTCAATCTCTGCATTTAATAAACTACTAGTGAGTGTTTTTATCACTGCTTGTAAATGCTTTAAATGAATGTGTATGTGTGTGTTTTGTAATGTATGATTTTATTTCTGTCAAGCTGTTGGTGAAAATAAGAGCTTGTTCTTCAGTGATTTAAAGGTTAAATAAAGGTTAATAAGTTACACAAAGGGAAATACCACATTAGAGTAAACATCACATGCATCTGAACGACGTGTTAAACTGTATGCTTAAGAGTTTATTTGAAGCGCTGAATATGAAGCATTTTCATGTTTAGGACAACTTGGCTTGTTTCAGCACTAGATGATTTATGTTAGTTTGTTGTTTGTTGTGTTGTTGTGGCTTCGACAAAACCTGATAATCTTAAGTTACATGATCAAGGTCACAATTTTTTTCACCGTGATTAGCCTTAGTACTTAGTTCAGATTCCGAAATATTGATTACCGTATATACCCGAATATAAGACGAACCCCCCCTTTTTATTTATTCTTTGGACAAAAAGAGATTTTTGTGGAAAAAATCTGGTTTTCAATAGAAAATAATTTTATTTGAAAATTGCAGTGATAATTCATTCTCTCTCTTCCAGCATGCGCACGCACCTTTCTCTCTCTTGCGCAGCGTTTTAATTCAGTTAAACACAGATATTATGTTGCTTCTCTAATTTTACATGCACTGTAAAAAAGAATACATTGATTTTATTAATATCTAATTAATAAAAATGAGGCAACAGATTACAAGCAATATTATTATTTAAATTTAACAAATTAGAATTGAGTAATAATTAATCAAATGAATTCCTTAAAAGTTAACCATTTAAAATGAGTAAAATTTACAAAATATCTTTTATTGCCAACATTGAAGACACCTGGTGTTAACAAGCAGAATCACTGAAGGAGAAAACCATAATTAAAGTCACCATTGTGGAGATAAGTGTGTGTTTTAGTTGGGCTCTTGACCCTTAAATTATTAACTTTAAGTTTTGTTTGGCTGCTGTACATGAGTTATAACAGCCAGATGAACAAATAGAAAAGGTGATCTGATGGTGTTGGTTGTGATTTAACATAATCATTATTTCACAATCATTAGACCTGAATCACTGAACCTCATATAGAGTCCAATTTATGAGTTAAGGTAACTTTATTAACTACAGCAGTATAATATTTTTAGCCTTTTCAGTGAAATCCAAATGATCAAATCAATAATAATAAATAAATAAATATATATGTTTTTTTTTTTTTTTTTAGGCACAAACACACATCAAGATTTTGCGTATGAATCTCAGCAATGGTGACAAACAGATCACCTCTGAACATAAGCTCATTATTTATTCATGCAGCAATGCATGATGGGAGCCATGAATGAGTTTTGATTGGTGGAACCCAGAATGCACTGCAACATGCTTTATTATTGTCACCATTGTTGAGATTCACAGGCTGATTATTGATGTCTGTGTGTCTCCTTTTTATGTCAGAGAAACTTTTTCAAAATTATTTGCCTTACATTGTAAAAGTTAAAAAATATTCTGCCGTACAAGGACAGTGCTGCTATAATTAATATAGCTCACCTAACTTATAAATTGGACTCTATATGAGTTCAGTGATTCAGGTCAAATGATTGTGAAATAATGATTATGTTAAATCACAACCAACACCATCAGATCACCTTTTCTCTTTGTTGATCTGGCTGTTATAACTCATGTACAGCAGCCAAACAAAACTTAAAGTTAATAATTTAAGGGTCAAGAGCCCAACTAAAACACACACTTATCTCCACAATGGTGACTTTAATTATGGTTTTCTCCTTCAGTGATTCTGCTTGTTATAACACCAGGTGTCTTCAATGTTGGCAATAAAAGATATTTTGTAAATTTTACTCATTTTAAATGGTTACCTTTTAAGGAATTCATTTGATTAATTATTACTCAATTCTAATTTGTTAAATTTAAATAATAATATTGCTTGTAATCTGTTGCCTCATTTTTATTAATTAGATATCAATAAAATCAATGTATTCTTTTTTACAGTGTGCAAGTATAGCCGAAATCACAGCACAGACATTGTTTTTATCTTATGTGTATTTGATTTCATCAGACGACGGCTCGATTATCAGGATTTTTGTGCAGATTAACATCTTGGAAGGGAGAGCTGGTTTTGTCTTAATAGCGTTTTAGTCTAGCCTGGGTTTCCCCATGCAGCCTTGAGCGCAGCGCGATTTTATTCACGCTGCTAGGCAGCCTGGACACCATGGACCAGATTTTCTCCTGAAATAGGGAACCAATCACAGAATGGGGAGGGAGCAGCAAGACGATGACGACATACCCGCGCGCGCGATCTGCTTGCAGTCGTCGAGATGGAGGAGTTGAAGAAAAGAATAGCTAGTGGAGATTGTAAAGTTGTCAACAATACGTCATCAAAAATCAGGTCCAGTGTGTGGGAGAAATTTGGAGTTATCTGAAGAAAATATTGTGAAAGGCGTTTCTGCAAACATTTTCGTGTTGGATTGGATAGCCGCAAATGTGGAACTTCATCCCTGAGGAAGCACGCAGAAACTGGAAACAAAGCAGTTCTATCGAACGGTATTTTTCATATTTAACACTGTTAAGTATGTGTGGTGTGCAGGGCGTGTTTGAACCCAAAATTGTCAGATGTAGGCTAGACGAAATTGCGTGGCATATAGTGTTGTAGCCGCGTCTGTTCGACTGGTAAAATGTTATAAGGCTACTCAGTTTTGTGGTAACGTTAGCCATGTTCTTCATGTATCGGCCTTTTGACAGCTTCGGCTGAAGTTGTCCTTGTGTTAATGGTCGTGTAATAACTTTGTATGACCTGGCAATAAACATTTTTGTAAGTGTGTCTATAATGTGATAGTCTAAACTGATTTTATGTCGGGTGTCGGTTCTATTTTAAGCGGGTCAGGTGCAGATTTTAATTAGTGCTGCTGTCGGGAAACGGGTCGGGTACGGGCGGGTGTGGATTTACAAAATCGGACCCGTGTACTGTACACATAAATCTCTGACCCATCGTCGTCTTCTTCGTTGAATATCTGTCGCTCTACATACGTCATCTGGTATAATTGAAGCGATTGTCTATGAGCTACGTACAGGCGCATTTGATAGACATTTGTAGCGCCCAATAAACGGCTCTGGACATTCGTAAACCACGCCTCAAATACGAGAAAATGTACATGTGGTTCCCAGACCACGTCTCAAAGAGAAAGAGGTCTGATGTTAGCCAGGCTAGTTTTAGTCAATATTTCATATTAATTCCATTATTCTTTCTCCCTTTCTCCACGTGATTGTCACGATGTGACCAAAACAAAAAAACGTATGGAACCTATTTTCGCTGAAGCAGTGTTTCCCGTGGGACACTTGTGGGTGAAACTCCGTCCACAGGCCTGTGTGTGCGTCTGTCGCCATGACAACCTGAACAAATTGGCAACAGGTGTGGGGAATTTACCCAGAGAGTCTGGATGAAGCCCCGTCAGCATTTGAGAGGATAAAAAGCAGGAGAGAGAGGTGGTTGAGGTTGGTCTTTTTCCCCCGTGAGAAGTCGTTTTTGTTGGGCAGTTGCAGTATTGGAGTACGGGTGAACGAAGAGGAGAGTGTGGGCTTGATGAGAGACTTGAGGACAACAGAGGGAGAGTGAAATTCCCTGTTTGCATTGGAGACGAGCTAAGTAACTGAGAACTGAGTCTCGTAATTGCATGTGTTTGACACTGAATTGGATGTGGCTGGGAGTGTTTGGATCACGATCATAAATATCACTGAGTGGATTGTATTGATTCATTACCGGTCTCTTATCTCTCTCTCCTTTAAAAATGGTGATGTGAACTCTGCTTGTGTATGTGAAGAAAAATATCCCAAAGCATCCTCAGCAGTATTGATGATCACGCCCCCCCCCCCCCCCCCCCTCGCACAGAGACCCAAGGGTGAGTGCTGGCTTTAAATAGCACTTTGTGAAGTGAGTTTGCAGTGCCTAAGATTGACGTTTCCCCCACATTATATGCTAGAAGTGGAATTGCTGTGTGTGGAAGATACATTCCCCTTGCCGTGCACTCTCCCTGTTACGCTGGTCTACTGTCAATTGTGAGAGTTCTGTGACATTGATCTGTTCTAACTGTTTGGATGTTGAAGAATTATCATCTGGGATTTGAATTAACCCCTCTGTTTGCGCTACTAGGAGAGGAGATGCCCTGTTGCAATGTTCACTGTCTGTCTCCGTAAAAGCCTCGTGCAGCCTGTCGACTTCGAGCCCGCTGTATCCTTGTAGCCCATCTGTGTTGGGAGAAGTGACTGTTCCTCCATCACGAACGTAAGGCTGGCATGCTCTGCCTGAAATATCCATTCTGTCTGTCTCAGTAGAAGCCCCGTTCAGCCCGTTGACTTCGAGTCTGCTGTATTCCTGCAACGCTGTTGCCTGGTGAGAAGTGTTCGCCTCCTTTCTATGCATGTGAACTGTATACCTTGTTTGAAGCATCTATTCTGCCTGTTTCAGTGGAAGCCCTGGACAGCCTTTCGACTTCGAGTCTGCTGTATTCCTGCAACGCTGTTGCATTGTGAGAAGTGTTCGCCTCCTATGCATGTGAACTGTATACTTTGTTTGAAACATCCATTCTGCCCGTTTCAGTGGAAGCCCCGGACCGCCTTTCGACTTTGAGTCTGATGTATTCCTGCACCCCACCTGTATCGTGAAGTGTTCGCTTCCTTCTATGCATGTAAACTGTATACCTTGTTTGAAGCATCCATTCTGCCTGTTTCAGTGGAAACCCGGGACAGCCCTTCGACTTCGAGTCTGCTGTATTCCTGCAACCCATCTGTATCGTGAGAAGCTTTCGCCCCTCCAACGCATGTGAACTGTATGTTTTGTCTGAAGTATTTCTTCTGTCTGTCTCAGTAGAAGCCCTGTGCAGCCTGTTGACTTCGAGTCTGCAGTATCCTTTTAGCCCACCTGGGATGGGAGAAGAGATTGTCCCTCTGCCACGAACGTGAGGCTGACCCGTCCTGTCTGAAATATCCACTCTGCCTATGTCAGAAGAGGTCCTGTTCGGCCCGTCGACTTTGAGTCTGCTGTATTCCCGCAAACCATCTGTATCGTGAGAAGTGTTCGCCTCTTCAATGCATGGGAACTGTATGCTTGGTTTGAAGTATTTCCTCTGTCTGTCCTAGTAACAGCCCTGTGCAGCCTGTCGACTCCGAGTCTGTGGTATCCTTGTAGCCCTCCGGTGCTGGGAGAAGTGACCGTCCCTCTGCCACGAACGTAAGGTTGACCCGCTCTGTCTGCAATATCCACTTCTATGTTAGAAGAAGCCCTGTTCAGCCTGTCGACTCTGAGTCCGCTGTATCCCTGCGATTCATCTGCATTGTGAAAAGTGTTCGTCCCTTGCAGCGTATGTGACCTGTGACCTGTCTGTAGCATCCATTCTGTCTGTCTCAGTAGGAGTCCCGTGCAGTCTGTCGACCTTGAGTCTGCCGCATCCTTGAAGCCACCTGTGCTGGGAGAAGTGGCTGTCCCCCTGTCGCGAACGTGAGGTTGACATACTCTGTCTGGAATATCTATCTGCTCCCGATCCCGTACCTGTGAAGGAAGGAAGGTTGGGATTATTTACTTACCCCAGGGAGACTTCCCAGCCACCCCACCATCCGACTGTGAATCTGCCGTATACGTACCTGACCGATACCCATCTGCTCCAGGTCTCGTACCTGTGAAGGAAGGTTGGAATCTCTTACTTACCCAAGGAGGACTCCCCAGCCACCCCACCACAAGACCGTGTACCGGCTGCATACGTACCTGACTGATACTCGTCTGCCTCGAGTCCCGCACCTGTGAAAGTAAGGAAGGTTGGAATTATCTACTTACCAGAGGAGACTTACCAGACCGCTCGCTTGTTAACTGCATCCTCACCTGTGAAAGAAGGAAGGAAGGTTGGAATTATCTACTTACCAGAGGAGACTTACCAGACCGCTCGCTTGTTAACTGCATCCTCACCTGTGAAAGAAGGAAGGAAGGTTGGAATTATCTACTTACCAGAGGAGACTTACCGGACCGCTCGCTTGTTAACTGCATCCTCACCTGTGAAAGACCTACCTGACCACTCACCTGTTCGCCGCCATTCACTGCAGGGTCCGCGCTGAGGAAGAGGGCGGGAGAGACCCTGGCTGTCGCACCGTTCACCTTCGATTCCTGAGGGCAACAAGGAAGATTTTAGATTAGGATTTTCAAATTGCTTTTACTTTAAAATAAAACTTGTTGAATTTATTCTCTGTTTCCGACCCCTCCCTCTGACACGCTCCTCGAGGTGGTCCTGGTTCAGGGGTGGGCGCAGTCCGGCTTGGCCCATCCCGACCTGTGACATGATTTTGTCTATATCGTGAATATAAGACGACCCCCCATTTTTCACCCTATTTTTAAGACAAAAACCTTGTCTTATATTCGGGTATATATGGTATTCATCTCGCATCATGTTTGTAAGAAATTAAACTTGTTTGTTTTTAGCAGAACTGCCAGAAAGCATCTGGGGCCTGTACCATGAAGCCGGTTTAGGTGGCTAGCCAGCTATGTTTCAGTATAGTTTCCGCCAATCCTGGGTTTTAGGTACTATGAAAGTAGCTCGGCTTTAATCTGTGTTCGTTGCCATGGTATCTTACGCTGCACGGCTAACCTGCTCCGGGGCAGGCTATGTTCTGGATTTGAGATCTCAGACTGAAGTTTGACCAATCAGCTGAGAGCAAAGAAACATATATGTGACGTGTTGTGGCCAATTCTCAGTCTCTGGTTCAGGTCTTCAAAATCAGGTTCAGGTCTCAGAAGAAATCTTTCAGAGTCGAAGTTTCAGGTCTCAGGAGAAATAACTTTGAGCAGTTCAACAAAGTGAGATGGTAGTTAAGCATCTGATCTAACAATGGTTTACACTCAGGTCTTATACCTCATTTTACGTCATTTATTGTTTACTTTGGTATCCAATTAACATTCATATAGTTATCTTTTTCTCTTTGCTCCTCCTCATTACTTCGCCACGATTAGAAACACCTGCATTAATGCCCAATTTCTATTGGTGGCCATACTGGCACATGCGCTTTTCTGATGATGACTTTGCATTTGTTTTTTTGGGTACTTTTCCACTCTTTAGTCTTATTTTACCTTTTACCCAGTTTTCTGTCTTGTCCTCACACGACTCTTCCCATATGGAAAAGGTTTGCTAAAAACTCCTGTGATTCTTATGTTCCAACAGAATATTGTAAGGGACATATATGCTGCAAAAACCACATATATAAATTGCATAATATTAATGTATTTTTAAACATTGGGTCTCATTCATAAAAAACGAGCAGAACGAATTTTTGTGTAAATCGTGTGTAAAGTGGTTCTGGCGTAAATTTTCGGATTCATTAAAATGTTCGTATTTTCCAAATGTTAGTTGGTACGAAAGAAATCTACACCTGGTCCCAGCCACGCGTAAATAGTGCTTTTAACATCCGAACGTTTTGCTCATTAATAAGGAGCCAGTAATAGCATCTGCAAACGGAACACAAGTCCGCAAGTCTTTTTTAATTTATTTTTTAATTTATTTATTATATTTAAGCTGTTTATTCTTTTTTCTTTTTTTTTTTTTTCTTTTTTTTTTACAAGTCCGCAAGTTAGAAGTGTTGCGGTCAAGCTTCATGTCGAACCATTTTCTTTTCACTTCTGGGACTGTTCGATTAACAGATGAAACTCCATTGACTGCATCTGCTGCCAAGCATTTTTACCTAAAGCATTTAGGTAAAAGCATTACCTAAAGCATTATTTTTTTAGGACCTGGTACGGCGTTTTGAATGAACTTCTGATAATAAAACTTCAATTTCTGTATCTGAGAAATTTCTCTTCTTCATTCGCTTTTGAGAAGACATGTTGAAATCCTTCGTTTGGTGTCATAATATGATGCCCATATATAGTTGTCAGTCGGTTTTAATGGGCGGGATTTATGGTAATTAAGAATAAGCGTGCACGCGCGTCCCATTTACGACTGATTGGAATTCATTAACCCACACACAGATTTCACTATCAAATCTGACGTTTACGAAGTATTTGTGAATCAGGAGAAGAGTTTTCGGGAATGTCTCTTTACGCGCAAATCACTCACATATTTACTCGTATATTTACGAATGTTTCATGAATGAGACCCATTATGTCATATATGTCCTACATACAACCAGGGCCGTTTGAAGGAATTTGGGGGCCCCAAGCAAAATGGCAACACGCCCCCCCCCATCCCCCCCCCGGCAGCGTAGCCATAGTTCACCCACACTTTATAGAAATAAAAAATGTTTACAGTGCAAATACTGCAGTTGCATATACTGTGCATAAAATTTTGAACATTTTCAACAATTGAACATTTGCAGTAACCTTGAAGTAACTGTTCAATATCCATTGATAACTTAAAAATAATGTCATATTTGCATAAACTGTCACTACAGAAGCCTATATCCCGACACTAGCACATTAAGATAAGCTATGAAACAAGTAATAAAAACTCAGTGAGTGTTTTAGCGCAATTTTCTGACGTCATGGGATCACAACACTAAGAGATAGTAAATCTTTTCCTGGATTTTTTTTTTTGTGCGTTCCCGAGATTAGACCTTCCTTAACATAATGCCGAAAACCCGAAGTCTCTAGGTGGTCTGGTTGAGGAGTAGATAGAAGTGCAAGATTGGTGCGCACAGACAGAACAGAAATCATGAGTTAACAATCGCAATTTTGTCCGGTGGAAAATTGCGCTAAAAAAAGTTGCACTAACTGTTCGTTACAAGCAGCATTTGCCGTCAGGCAGATAGCTAACATAAACATATTTTTGCTAGCCTACCTGCTGCAAAAGTACACCATTTGTACAAGACAAGTAGAGCTATTTTATCCAGTGTAATTTATCACTTATCACTATATTTTTTTACCTTTAACTTCTTTCTTTTCTGTCTTCCTGAAGCATAATTCGCTTCATGATAACTGCCGAGGAGGTTTATTTTGCCGGCAGCAGAGATCGCGTGGTTGGCTGGCTGCTGTCAGCGACTACTGAGGGGGGCCCCCTTGAGGGGGATCCCGATAACAGTGTCATTGCACTTTACTGCATTGACTATCAAAGGGGCGCTCACACAGTTTGTCGTTGCATTTTATTCTTAACCAGTCGTTGTCTTGGGGCCCCAGGCCAGCTCGGGGCCCCAAGCAATTGCTTGGTTTGCCTGTCTTGTCGCGACGGGCCTGCATACAACTAAAGCCATATAGATTTTCATGAAGTAAAAACATAGGAATATAATGCTAATTTAATATGAATGTCCAGCATGAACGTGCACTCTAAAAACTATTACTGGGATAAACTTAATTTTATTGGTGAAACATTTTTACACTTAAAAATATTGAGTAAACTTTAAAGCTGTGAAATTTATGAAATATACTGTATGAATTGAGTAAATTCAAGTAAAAAAAATTAAGTAAATCTGAGTAACTGCATCTGGAACATTAACAAATAAAAATGAGTAGAAATAATTTAACATTTAAAAAACAATATTTATGAGTAATATTAACTGTTTTTATTTATGAGTAATATTAACTTTTTTTTATTTTCTCTAAACCTTTGTAAAATGGTAGCCTATTCCATACAACACCCAGTATACGTTACATGACTTGGCCTTTATTGTTGATGAGTACAGCAATACAGCACATTTTACACGGTTTTTAACACATAAGTTACAATATTGCCTTCATTTAAACTCATAAATTCCTCATTGGCCTGACGTCACTTCAGGCCTCGCTCGATAGGCTTATGCAGTTGCCGCAGAACAGCCAATGGGCAAGCGAGCCGTCTTGCCATAGCTGTTGCTGCTGCAACGCGTTTTACAATAATAAGAAATTAAGGATAATTTTTGCTTCAGTATTTCGTGAAAAAGAGTTTTTCCCAAAGCGTTTTTCAAACGCAGTACGAGAGTACTCTCGTAAGAGAACCAACAGTTCTACCAGAAAGACTCGGGAGAATTAATACTGTGACAATGAACATTTATTTAGAGCTCAGCAAACAATCAAAAACTTTGGCGTAGGCCCCGTCCGTAACTCGCATTCCGAGGGTACGGAATCTGCATATCCTGCCTGAAGACGAAGGCAGGGGCGCAGCCCACCCCCTGCGAAGTAGGGAAGGGGGCCATCTGGTGGTGGTGGGGTGGAAGGAGGAAAGGACATCCTGGCATCTTCAGGATGTAGGGGAGAGCCCGTCTGGAGGTGTAGGAGAGGATGGAGGGGAGGACCCAACATGGTGGTGTTGTGGGTTGAGGAAGGGTCCCGTCTTAGTGGTGGTTGGGGAGGATGGAGGTGGTTGAAGCGACAGCATCTGCGAACTCAGACATGAGTAAGTACCACCCTTTTATAATGGGCTATTAAGATATGATTGGATAGATAAGAAGGTAATAAGTGACGAGAATGATTAAGTCTTCCTGGCAGAACTTGCGCTAGGCTTCATATCCTATTCTCTAAATTCCAGTGCATACTAACATGGCAAAGCCCAAGTAACATGATTACTTGACCCATGATTGCCAGTAATGATCTAACGTATACAATCAACTTACCGCATGATGCTTTTAGAAACGCAGCCCTGCTTATTTTCAGACCTCAATTATGCACGATTTAGTGCGATCGAAAATTTTTAGCTTCATGTGTAGACTTTCCTGGGCAATATTCAGTAAGAAAATTCAGCAGGAAAGCGGTTAACATTAATTTTAAGGCCTAATGTTAGCAAGCTAACGTTACAAGAAGTTACACCGGTATCCATCAGTTTGAAATTTTTACACGAAAAACAGTGCTTTGTCAATCTATAAAACTATTGAAAACTTTTCCGATTAAATATAGCCTACTTTAACTAATGTAGGAAGTGAAATGTAAGGGTTATAACGTTAGCAGCTAACGTTAATGTACTATGGATAACCCAGACGCGTTACACTAATATGAGGTTATGTTATAAGATGAGCATTAATGTTTATTGAGTCAAGTAAACAAGAATCATCAATCAAAATCCACACAGACTCATGTTTTATTAAATGCAAAACAGAAAGACAAACTTACCTCAAACACGACAAAAAGCAGCCACGCAGCAGCTCACCAATCCGTCTGACCCAAAGTGGCAGTTAGACTGTCTTGTCCAAACACGCATGTGCGGATTCAAACGCACTATACTTTTCGATTAAAATTACTATGTTTATGTGAAGTGACCTATAAAATGTTTAAATATTACAAGCAAATATATAATAAGATTTACTAATTTCCAACCGGTTAATTTATTACAAGAATTAAATGTGTAGATATTTAAAATTTGACTTAGAAAATTCTAGTTCTCATTGAATTTTAATTTTATAAAGTAAAAATTATGATGGTTAATTTAATATATATTACTATACCAAAAAGTTCGTTTTTACAGTGTAGTAGAAATGTATACATTATTATATAGGTTGAACATAGAGGGTATAATTGTAGCCTAAACTTTTGTTGGGTGCCGGCACATATTGGGATAGTAGGAAACGAAATCGTGGATAAGTTAGCAAAAGAAGCGTTAAGGAAAGACTTGATAGATATTAAGATACCTTTAGGAAGAAATGAAGTTAGATCAATAATTAATAGAGAGATAACAAGAATATGGCAACAAAGATGGGAAAGTAGCAGTACAGGTAGGTGGTATTATAGTATTGTTGAGTCAGTAGGGAAAAAAGAATTGTGCTATGGAAGACATAAAAAAGAAGAAGTAATGATTTCTAGACTAAGGATGGGTCATACAGGATTAAACTCAACACTGGCATTAATGGGAAAACATGGAAATGGTGTGTGTGATGAATGTGGTGTGGTTGAAACAGTAGAACATGTGTTTTTTTAAGTGTAGTAAATATGAAGAACAGCGTAGCGATCTTTTTAAAAATATAAGAACAGGTCAGTAAGCATAATGGATTTTTTGGGAAAGGGTTTGAGTTATAGACAGAGGTTTAAGGACGTGATAACATTTTTGGAGCTTACAGGACTAGATCACCGGATCTAGAGCCTGAGGAGAAGGAGCAAGTAGCTCTGATCATCCTGGAGGTTGAGGAGATCAGTGTGGAAGCTGGAGGAGCTGAACACTCAGCATCAGCTGAAGCTTGTATCTGATCCTCTGGGATGTTAAAGGTTTTCTCTCTCTCTCTCTCTCTCTCTCTCTCTCTCTCTCTCTCTCTCTCTTTCTTCCTGCATTTCAGATCCATTATTCATGTGTGCAAGGTATGGGTCATTCCACGAAATCAGTGCCTTTTCAACTTTGAAAAATTAAAATATAAAATAAGTTTAAACAATTTTTTTAAAATATCCATTAAATGAAGACAGCATAAAATAACAAGAAATCGTATTGTGCCATCTCAGGCTATGTAATTTTTTATTTTATGACTATTTATCTACCTCATGTTTTGATATTTTTGTCATGCCTGTTACAGACACATGCGTTACTATATACTATAGTTTTAATTAAAAATATGTTATAGTTTTCACATATATGAGCAGTATTTTAGTCCCTCTTTTCACTGGAATTGTTTCAAAATTTAGATTTTTTTTTTCAATCTTATATTTGTCATTCAGATGACCAAGAACATACAAATTTTGGAGGGTGACCACATGTCAATTAAGAAAAATATATATTTTTACAAGAGAGAGATTAAAAGAAGGGCTTTGTCAAAAATACAATATAGATAGGGTTACAATGGAAAAACTTGGAAGGCCATTTCAAATATAATTTTTATATTTTTTATGAAATTAATGACAGTAACAGGATTGACATCATAGTAACAGGAATGACCAGAGTAACAGGGATGACAGGACACACATTCTTCAGCGTACACTGCACATATTTGTTTACATAATTTTGTAAAGTTTTACCTTTTTAAATTGTATTACTTGACATAGTTGTATTAGTGAAGCACATTACATTTCTAAGAGATTTAAGGGTATTGTAATTAGAGTAATTAGACCTGTAGAGATGGAACTCTGGATTGTTCGGATAGTCCTTGAAGACTGGTGACTCCGGTAAGAGAGTAAGGGCTCGGAGAGTTACATTGAAAACTTTAATTTGCTGGGCACATAAATAACATGTATGTGTGGGTGTGTGTGTGTGGTCTGAAACAAAAAATAATAGTACAAATTAGACATAAAATAATATTACAGTCATTGTTAAATTGCTACAGATATTATGCATTTCCATACTGAACATAAGATAAACAAACAATCAACAATTTACAAGCAATTCCACAATTATAATAGTGTAGCATGTCAAATAACTGTAAAATGGCAACAGATCAACATTTTAAATGTTAATATGACGACAACAACACATTATAACGTGTCTGAGGAACTAGCACGTTAGCTTTCTGACATAGATATCAAATAACGTTATCTGGTGCACGTACAAACTCGCGAGATTATCACACCCTCATAATAATATCAACAACATTATTAACTTGCACATTTCTACATGAAATGAGAAATAAACTCACTTTTCTGCACGAACGCACACAGCTCTGAAGTTTACATGCTCATCGTGACCCAGCGCGTGCGGTGTATAAAGCGCATGATCTTAAAGGGGAAGTTGTATGGTTATCAGTAAAGTGAAAGACATGTGCCCTCTAGTGTTGAAACATGAAAGTGCAGTTAAAGGGATATACTTTTCTACATTGCCGCCCCCAAATTTAGTATCTAAATTTGTAATTAGTTAGGAAAGTCTCAATGTCCGTTACTATTTTCTTCCTCATCTTCCCATGATGGCAGCCTAACTAAACGGGCAACAGGTCGGAGATAAGTTCGCCCTTTCACTTGCACTTCTGCTGTGCGTATGCGATTATCCGCTCCTGCATAGGTTTTAGTCACTCTGCCTATAGGCCACAAGGCTCGGGGCAATTGCGGATCAACTATCATGATGACCTGTCCTTTACTTAGATTGGCATTGTCCTTCTGCCATTTTTGGCGGGGCTGTAGGCTTGGTAAATAATGCCTAATGAAGTTAACCCAAAAGTGATCAGCTAGAATTTGGCTGTGTCGCCATCGTCGTCTCCCTAACAGATCACTAGAAGAGTAGATTGCTTGAGGGAGTGATGCATCACGACGGCCCATTAGCAATAAATTTGGTGTGACTGGGTCCGGATCGGCAACATCTGATGAAACGTATCCGAGTGGCTTAGAGTTGATAATTCCCTCAACTTCCACTAGAACTGTACGCAAGACTGCTTCAGTTACTGTACGATTGCCCAAGACTACCTGGAGAGCAGTTTTAACTGATCGTATCTCTCGCTCCCAGGTCCCTCCAAAGTGTGGCGCATTTGGAGGGTTAAACTGGAAAGCAATTTTCTGGCATGCTAGATGTTCTTTAAGTGGAACCTCTAACGAAGCAAAGACCTCCTGGAGTTCAGTGGCTCCTCCTCGGAAGTTAGTACCTCTATCTGCCAGTATCTCAAATGGCTTACCACGTCGTGACACAAATCGTCTTAATGCCATCAGAAAAGCATCCGTGTCCATGCTCTCTAAGAGATCAAGATGTATGCAACTCGTTGTCATACATTTGAATATAATGCCCCAGCGTTTCTCAGTGCGTCTACCCAGTTTAATTGTGAACGGTCCGAAGCAGTCTACCCCAGTGGACCAGAAAGGTGGTTTGTATAGCCGAAGTCGAGATGGGGGCAAATCTGCCATCTTCGGAATTACAGGACTTGCTCTCCATTTTTGACACTTCTCACAGTTGTACTGGTGCTTCTTGATTGATTCTCTGCCCCGTAGGATCCAGTACTTGCGTCTGATCTCACCCAAGACCCTCTCTGGACCTGGATGCAGAAGCTGGTCGTCATATTCTTTGATTAGGAGCATTGTAATCTGATGTTTAGGGTCTAGTATTATCGGATGCATAGTGTCTGGATCTAAGCTGTCAGCTCGACGGAGTCGTCCCCCAACTCGGATTAAACCAAGTGTTTGATCATACTCAGGGGAAAGTGAAGCTAGACGACTCTGGGCGGATATGGCTTTTCCTTTGATCAGCGCATCCACTTCTCCTGGGAAGCTGTCACTCTGAGCTTGTCTTAACAGGTGTAGTTCAGCTGATATGGCATCTGCGGCAGTCATAATAGCCGCCGCCCCGTGAAGGGACTGGTGAGTTTTGACATATCTCCAATTTGACATCAAAGTCACATCCTGAATTTCAGCGATGCGTGTCCCGACAAAGACTTTGTAGCGGCAAGAGTCTGATCTTAGCCAATTTAGGACTGTTGTTGAATCGGTCCACAGAATTATATCATCCAAAGGAACAGAAAGCTCTTTACTGAGCAACTTCGCCAGCTGTGCTCCTGTGAGAGCTGCACAAAGCTCTAAGCGGGGAATTGAGGTCTGCTTGCGAGGAGCCACTCTGGACCTTGCCATCACAAAGGCTACATGGATATGTTTCTGTTGATCTTGAGTGTTGAGGTAAGCGACCGATCCGTAAGCCCGTTCGGAGGCATCACAAAAAATATGGATGGTTCTCTGGATGCCTTCTGAGTCAGCATATAATGGGATGTACGCTCTGGGTATTTCCACAGTGTGCAAATTGGCCAGTTCAGCCTCCCAGGCTTGCCATTGTACTAACAGACTTTCAGGGTGGATGATGTCATCCCAACCAATCTTGAGTTTCCAGAGATCTTGAATTAGCATTTTCGCTTTGGTGGTGAAGGGTATAAGATATCCAAGTGGGTCATATTGTGTGGCCAGTACCTTGTACACGTTTCGTAGTGTGGGTTCGGAGTAGTCAACTTGGCGATGTTTATATCCAAGTTGGTCAGTGAGACAATTCCAACGCAGACCTAAAGCTGGCTCTTGTGGGTCTGAACTATGCTCAGAAAGCCACAGTTCAGTGCTGGCTGCTCTGGCTTCAACTGGGAGGTGTTCTATTACAGCAGGTATATTGCTGGCCCACTGGCGGATTTCAAAGCCACCAGAAGATAAAAGTCTGCGCATCCTGTCGATGAGGTTACAGGCCTTCTCTGGGGAGTCAAGACTCTGCAAACAGTTGTCAACATAGAATGCTTGCTCTATAGACCTTTGAACATCTTCGTAGCCTTCACTGTTGTCCTTCACATGCCTTTGGAGTGCATATGTGGCACAACAAGGACTGCAGGTGGTCCCAAATGGAAGAACCTGCCATTCAAAGACACTTGGTTCTTCATCCCTCTTCATGTCTCTCCAGATGAAGCGTAACAATGAGCGGTCTTCTGGCAGAAGTCGGATCTGGTGGAACATTGCTTTAATGTCTCCACTGATAGCCACCGTGTGCTCACGGAACCGAAGGAGGACACCAAGCAAGGACGGACCCAAGACGGGACCCGGAAGAAGGTGATCATTTAGCGCTTGGCCCCTGTATTGATATGAGCAATTGAAAACAAGCCTTGCTTTGTTGTTGTGATGGACTAAGTGATGAGGGATGTACCATGACTCAGTAGAGGAATCTACAACCTCAGGTGTCAATCTCTTCACATAGCCAGCAATTTCAAGCTTTTGGACCTCTTGACAATAGGTCATGGTTTGATTGATGTCGTTGGCGATCCGTCGTTCTGTACTTCGAAGTAGTGAAAGACAAGCAGATTTGGGCGCTTTTAGACACGGACTGTCCTTCCGTCTGAGAAGTGGTGTAGCATATCTCATTATGCCATCTACATTCATCTTTACAGTGCGCTGCTCAAGCATCTCAAGTGCTTGCTGGTCAAGCTTGGATCTGGTGGCTGCTTTCTCACTGATATAGGGCAAAGTATCAATTTGCCACAGTTTCTCCACATGCGTTTGAAGATCAAAGTGGTTTGACCTCATTGAAGTAAAGAAACAGTGCTGCTCTTCAAAAGGAAGATTGACCAAGCTGGCAGGACCTTGAAGTGTCCAACCCAGGGAAGTACATATTGCTACAGGTCCACCAGAAGGGCCAACCCGAACAGGCTGGGTAGGGATGAGCAAATGTGGAAAGTCGGAACCAATCAGCAGTACAGGCTTCACTTTGTCAATTGCTGGGATTGGCAGCCCCTGTAGGTGTCTGTACTTCTTCATCAGTACTTTAACTGGGTAACTATGCTCAGAAAGACCCAGTTCATCAGCAGTGAATGCATGATTTATATTGTATCTCCGTCTAGAGTTGTCAGCTGGGGAAATTTCGAAAGAAACGGATGCCCCTTTCAGGTGAACAACCTCATGCCGTACAGTTCTCAGTGAGAGTGTTTCTGGTTCTTTCTGTAGCTTGAGACATAGTGCAGCGGAAGAAAGGAGAATAGTCCACTCAGAACCATCATCCAACAAAGCATATGCCTCTAGTGAATGTTCAGCATTATGCAAAAGTACTTTGACTACCTTTAACATGACCTGTTGAGGTCGGTTGGGACGGTCAAGATAAATGGTGTCTGGAGGAGTACTAACCATGAGGACCTGGTTGGGCTCCTGTATGGTTACATCATGTAGAACAGTGAGATTCTGCTTTTGACATATTTTACAGGGCTTCTTAAGGGTACAAGCCTCAGGTTTGTGATTGCGTCCGCAGCGCCAACAGCTTTTGTCTTTAAGCCACTCTGCAATTTGGGTAGTTGTTAGTGACTTGAATTTTGAACACAGGCTGAGATAGTGCTCACGTGTGTCACAATATGGGCAATAAGGTTTAGGCTTGTCTTTAGGCTTTATCGGGAATGTACGGCGTATCTGAGAGGTAAGTGGTAATTTATCTGGACTACTACTGATATTGTAGTATACAGAAGATGATGGCTGACTCTGACTTCTCATCCCTTTCTTCTGAGGCTTCATCTGCTCTTGAAACATGTCCACAGCTCGGCTAGAGATACGCTTCGCCTGTGATTTTATCTGAAGCCATGCTTATAGGTCCAGCAGAGTGTATGTTTTGTCTGTCCCTGTGATTAGTATACCACGATTTAAACAATGCTCTACAAACCCATCACGATAGCTGGCAGGCAGTTTGGCTAAAATTCTGTCTACATGTGAGCCACATTTCAATTCGTAGCCATTCTCACCCTCTAAGGAACGAAGCATACCCACAAGAGAATGTATTGACAGTGCAAAGTTATCAAATGCTTCAGCATCCCCTACTCTGACAGGTGGAGAGTTCAATATAGCACCAAGTTCACTCTGTACAAGTTGGCGGGCTTGCCCATATTTGTCTTGGAGGGCTTGTAATGCAGTCGTGTATGGAGTAGGGTCATGCATGTACGCTTGTGCTAATTTGTAGGCACTTGGCAGTTTTAATCTGTCTAGAAGCACTTGGTATTTAAACTGCTCTGTTAAATGAGCATGGCCACCTAAGAGACTGTCTAGAGCCATTTTGAGTAAGGCAAAGTCAGACTCTTTACCACTATCAAATTTAGGCAGGGGTGGTTTGGGTATACCATATGAGCTGGCAATCAACATGTCCATCATATTGACTGGGGCTTGAGGCTGTACACACGGAATACTAGGCACTGAAAATGGCTGTGGGTTAAACTGCAGTTGCCTAACAGGTTGATGTAACTGACCTGTTGGAGGATGAGGTTGAGGCTGGATTGGGCCTTCAAAAGTAACTGGCTGAGCATAGCTGGTCCCTGTGGAATCCTGCGACATATATGGTCTAGGCAGAAAGGTTGGGTTGGCAACTGGCTGTCTAAGACTATAGGTTTGTCTATCAAAAGACGAGGAGTGCTGCACTGTTGTAGGAGGGTAAACATCTGAAGTAGACAATTTTACTTGTTGGGGGGGCTCGCTTGGCGATGCTACAGCACAGATAGGAGAAGGGACAACAATTACAGGTTCTGCATGTAATGGTTTGGATATAGAGATAGGTGTAATGTGCTCAGGAACAGAGTGTAAAGATAAGGGCTGAGGGTGAACAGTACTACTCTGATGTATGTAAGGTGTTGAGTGCTGTGGATTATCAGATAACTGATTTTGTGTGTGAGGAGCAACCTCTACCTTCTGTGAACAGAGTATATCAGTCTGTACCTGCCCTAGGTCAAGTTCACTTCTGGGTTGTGGAACAGCTGTTGCATTTTCAGTCTCTGATTCTCGAAGAAGTGATGTGATGAGACGTGCTTTCTCCAGCTCCATCTCCTTCTGCTTAATACGGCGCTGTCTTTCAAGCTGTTTGGTGATCAGTTCCTTGGTCTTGTGCGCTGCACGAGCCTCTTCATCCAACTGCCGACTTCTTCTTTGCTGCTCTCTGGTAAATCTTCTCTCTCATATAACGCATGCCGTGCTTGTTGATCCAGGAACTCACACTGTTCTTCGGCTTTGCTCTCCTCCACCATCTGTCTCTGCATCTCTGCAAGCTCCATGCTCTTCAATTTCTCCTCTACAATAGCTGTCTGTAGATCAGTCAGTTATGAAACTGTTGTTCGGCTGGATCCAGAGCTTCTGCTGGTCTTTGTTCTTGATTGGCTGTGACGTGAACAAGCAGATGAACGTGCTGAAGATGGTCTACTAGACGCAGTCACATGGTCTGATTGTGCAGCTGGAATGGTAGCCACTGGCATTATACTACTGGCATCCGCACTGGAATCTGTAATTTGGCTTGGTTGATACCCAACGTCATAATCATCTAAGTAGGCTGGTGGATGTCTCTCCCGCTGAGTACGAGGACGCACAATCGGTTCTGTGACCTCCTGCTCTGACTGCATGTTGTCTTCAAGGTTGCTATCATCCGGCTCGAAGGACCATTTGTAGAGATGGAACTCTGGATTGTTCGGATAGTCCTTGAAGACTGGTGACTCCGGTAAGAGAGTAAGGGCTCGGAGAGTTACATTGAAAACTTTAATTTGCTGGGCACATAAATAACATGTATGTGTGGGTGTGTGTGTGTGTGGTCTGAAACAAAAAATAATAGTACAAATTAGACATAAAATAATATTACAGTCATTGTTAAATTGCTACAGATATTATGCATTTCCATACTGAACATAAGATAAACAAACAATCAACAATTTACAAGCAATTCCACAATTATAATAGTGTAGCATGTCAAATAACTGTAAAATGGCAACAGATCAACATTTTAAATGTTAATATGACGACAACAACACATTATAACGTGTCTGAGGAACTAGCACGTTAGCTTTCTGACATAGATATCAAATAACGTTATCTGGTGCACGTACAAACTCGCGAGATTATCACACCCTCATAATAATATCAACAACATTATTAACTTGCACATTTCTACATGAAATGAGAAATAAACTCACTTTTCTGCACGAACGCACACAGCTCTGAAGTTTACATGCTCATCGTGACCCAGCGCGTGCGGTGTATAAAGCGCATGATCTTAAAGGGGAAGTTGTATGGTTATCAGTAAAGTGAAAGACATGTGCCCTCTAGTGTTGAAACATGAAAGTGCAGTTAAAGGGATAGACTTTTCTACAATACCCATGCGTCCATCTGTTTGTCTGTGTGAGTATGTCCCCTCACAGAACTTAAAATATACTGATCTGGTTCAATTATTAGGCAAGGAAGATAATCAGATCTTGGTCTTTCTATGATCATCTGAAAACAGATGCTAACATTTGGTTTCACTTTCTTGAACATTACAAGATTGGGGCGAGGGTCTGCAGTCACCTTACTGCTATTGTTTGTAATCACACTTACATGGATGAATTGACAATGAGTTATGGAAAAAAATTGTTTTATTGAGACTAATCATCTTTTCCTGGTCATTAACATGTTAAAACCAACTGGAAGTATTAAAACCAAACAACAACAACAACCAACACATAAAAGGAGCCAACATTTTACCAAAAGGCAATAAGGTAACCAGATGCAGATGCACCAGCAATACCAACTCTGAATGATATAGGCATTGGCTCAATAAAACACCCAGGATGACCTTTAAAAATGTTAGCAATTTACACAGATAAACTTTAAAAACAGTGTGGCTAAGGTGACACCTAATCTATGTCATCCCTGTTACCCCACATGTCAAAACCTGTTACTATACCTGTTACTATACAAAAGTAACAGGCCTGACAGTAACAGGTTTGACAAATTCAAGCTAATTTGCTAATTGCTAGCTATTAGGGCAAGGCCACAAAAGCACATGTTGTACACTTTGAAAGGATATTACTTGTAGATATTGATTACATTAAGTTAAATAAATAATTGTTTAAATTTATACTTTAAAAATCAATAACAGTTTTGACATTGCATGGTGTCCCCACCTCAGTTATACCTAATAAATCATCAAAATAGAGTATTATAGAAGAGAGAGAGAAACAAACTTGTGTTTTAACTGTTGGAATAATGATTGAGAGATGATATAACTTCCTGGAAGTGATGTCACAGGAATGTACCATTATTTTACAAGGGGTTTTTGGTGAGGGTAACAGGCATGACATGAAATCAGGGGACACCGATAAAATGGTTTATATTTTATTTAAAATAATGTATATTTATGCCAAAACATTGCTTAACAGTGACACTATACTTAGAACAATATGAAAATGTGATTTATGTATAATTTTGCCTTCAATTTGCAAATTAAAAGTCCTGCTGAAAAAGAACAATCACAGGGAGGGACAGGCCAAAAACCTTACCCTTTTATCAGCATAAATTTTAATTATTTAAAATAATATATAAATGAATTTAATTTAATGTAATATTGAGGAAATAATACATAGTACTATTATGTTTTTAAATCACAAATTTATTTGTTGTTATAGTAATTCTATGTCTGATTATTTCTCTGGGACACAAAAGGCACCAATTTCGTGGAATGACCCGTATACAGTAGGTGGCGGTAATACTTCTAAGGAGTGAACGGCCATAAAACGGAAGGAAGAAGAAGATCAGCCAATCTGCGCTTTCGTTTTGGGGTCACCGAGAGGACACTTGTTTGCGCTGACTGATAGGTTTTGGTTTCGTTTTGAGTTAGTAGTGAGAGTGAAAGGTAGGTGGCGGTATGCACTGAGAATGCAATGCGCCAAAAAACGGAAGAAGAAGAAGAAGTAGTAGTAGTGAGAGTGACCACGGGCAACAAACACATCGTAGATATTTCTGAAGTGCATAGTTGTCGTCTGTGTCGTTATCTGTGCATGTGTGCGTTCAGAGACATGTGAGTACCCTGGTGTAAATGTTTATGTGTATTTCGGTGCCTTAGGTTTTTTATGAGTGTTATTGTCTATTCTGGGATACTCAGTTGAAATGCAGCATGTTAGCATAAAGTTCGCTAGCATTATGCTAATACCTAGTATTATTAGTGTTACACTACTATAGTGTTTATGTGTGTACTCACCTGACATTGTACAGTTATTATCAGAGTTTTAACAATGGTTGTGTAAAAGAGAACTATGTTTTTGGGTTGCTGTTATTGAGACCCAGCAGTAAAAGGCTGTTCTTTAATTTAATAAGGAGCTATGTGTGTTATCTGGTATATTTTTTGGTTATTTGATATAAACAGCTAAAGTTACTTATTGTAGAACCACACATACTGTACACTCAAGATGACCGCTATAATCATCTGTCAATAAATCCATTAAAGAGCATTAGAGCATTCGATTGCATTCTTACCGATGCACCAGTGGTCACCTATTCTCAACTAGCTACAGTTACAGTCCTAGCTATCAAGTCACCATTACAGACATAAGTGGTTGTTTCACCGTGTTTGATTTAAAATAATCAAAATGTTATAGATATATAATATTAAACTAATTTTAAATACACAGCAATGCATTTTATTAAAGGAAAAGAAAGCCTACTGTTAAATGCTTTACATTGAGCCTATAATGAGCCACGTAAGACATTAAATCAATACTAATAAATATGAATAGTGTTTTAATCTGGAAACAATAGTGCTTTGTTGTGATCTTTATCTGATCATTTTCAGTTTCTGCACATATAAAATATATACTCAGAATTTTTGGTATCGGATCGATTCTGAAAAAAAATGTTATCGTTGCATCCATAATTATTTTAATGACTACTTTGAGAAAACCACTTTTATGATCCCAGACTGGATACAATTGACATTTCTGGATTGTTTTGAAAGAGTAATAGAGAGTGATGTGTTTATTTCAAAGTGAATTTTTTTTTTTTCAGATTACATGATTTGTCAGTGTATTTTACAGTTATTTAAAGTAGGAAATGCAGAATTGGTGTTCATATTTTACTCTCTTAGTGTTCATGTTGTAACTCTGTGTCGGTGTTGTGAGAGGCAACACTCTTGAAAGTGTTGAACTAACACTTTGAGGGTTGTTCCCATATTTACACTTTTAAAGTATTGAAAGTAACTACATTGGTGTTGATTTCCGGATTTCAAATTTACTGTGTAGTGATTAATGTAGGCCTAGTTATTATAAGATCAAACTATAGCCTATATTTAGATTAATTTGGACATTATGCTGCTGTAATCTGTAGTGGTTGAGGAAGATGAGTGTCATTGTTTAGTGTTATTGATGTTTTATCCATGTCATAGTTTGAGAAATAAGAGTATTGTCTTTCAATAGAGATTTTTTTACAGGCTTTTATCATGTATCCTGACTCAAATAATGTGTTTCTAACAGCAAACACTCAGAATAAAGTGAGATGATCTGCTGATGATCCTGAATGGCTTGTTGAATGAGTGTTGATAGTCTGAGGCTCATCAATATTAACAGATCTGCTGAAAACTCTCTTTATTTCATGACAATAGTTCCTGTTTTCACCTCATTTATTATGCTGATGTCCTCAGATCTCCTGTAAATTGACACTTAAAGGTGAACTAAGTAACTTTTTTTACCTTAACTGAACAGCTTCGGAGTCATTGGAATGGTTATATTACTTATTTTGGGTTGAATGGTGGTCGTTTCGCACCCCCCTGGTGCCCGTGAGCGGAAAATACGCACTTGCAACTTTGAGCCGACGGGCTGCCGGCCGCCGCGTCAGGAAGTCTCACGTGATATCAGGTCTCGCGATGTAAACAATTGCTTTACGACCAAAAGAAATCTGCTAAAATGCTGTCATTATTGCGCTCCCTCACGCTGTCCGAACCCGAATGAAGAAGCCGTTTTAAAGAATGTCCCATCTGCTTTGATGTCGTTGATCTATAGCCTCTGGTGTCTGAGAATCACCAACGAGTTTTTACAACAGTGTTGTCAAATATCTATTCCGAAGCTGTGGGGGGAGCTCTAGAGAGAAACCTGCTAGCAAAAAGCGAGAACACAGCGAAGAAATCCCAAAGCTACTGAGTGCTGCTTTAAAGCTCATTTCATTGGTGTCAGCAGACTGAGGGTATTTGTTGGTTACTATGTACATTTATTTCTGTGTTTATGATTTCAACTGTTTTTCTTATCATTATTCATATTAGGAAGAATTTAAATTAGTTGTATTCTTTTATTTATTTCTAGATACCTGTAATTTAATGAAGAAACAGAATAATGTTAGGATTAGCAATACAAATAATGAATGGATTGTTATTTCTCACAGGGTTATTCACTTGAGCTTGTGTTTCTGGTGTCCCACTTTCACATGCGTATGAATGGAAGTCAGTGCAAGGAAAAGTCTAGTGTGAACGGACATTAATAATTCAAAACGTTTTTAGTAAAATAAATATCAAACTCAAAGTTGGTGTCAAAATATGGCAACAATGGGATTTGTCCCTGGATTCAGATTCGATAATGTTTTAAAAATAATAATTGGAAGATAAATTTACCTCATCCTCATTCAAGGAAAGTTTCAAGGACATATAGCCTAATCAATTTATAAAAATGCATTCTGCAAAAGATCATAATAGCCATTAATTTGTTGCATAGAAGTGCCATTTAGTATAAAAACAAACTCAGTAACTGATATATTTTAGATTTTGGGCAGATCAGCTCCTCCCACACCAATTACATCATCAGTGAAGCTCCTCCCACATCAGTCACATCATCAGTGAAGCTCCTCCCACTGCAATTCTCCAGTCAGTGCTGTAAATTCCCATCAGCTACAAGTGAAGACGAGCATCAGGAAGATGAAATCTGCAAAGACTGAGTTTATTAAAGAGGACAGTGAGAACATGAGTGATCCAGAACCCTGCAGAATGAAACACACTGAAGATCCTGAAGAACAAAGAGGTTGGTGTTTATTCTTCATTCATTCATGATGCTGAAGAACATTCATGTTAGAAACATTCAAGCACTTCATCACTTTTAGATAAACAGTTCAACTATGAAATGGTACAGAATGTTTTTTGTTTGTTTTCAACAAATGTTCAGTAAAAGGAGGTTTGAGAAATTTTTATATTGATTATCAACATCAGATCAAGCTAATACTATTTTAACTGATAAATAATCAATTTATAAAAAAGCATCAAATTGTCATAATATTTTATAACTGTTGACTACTTTCTACTATTACTTTAGGGCTCACTTTCATGTCCTTTCAATTTATATTTCTTTCAATCAATTATTTTGATGTACTGACAATATTATTTAATACATTTTTCTTTCATTTCAGACCTGATGGAAGTAAAGGAGGAGAGTGAAGAACTGAGGGAAGTGGAGGAGAGTGAAGAACTGAGTGAAGTGAAGGAGGAGAGAGAAGAACTGAGTGAAGTGAAGGAGGAGAGTGAAGAACCGAGTGAAGTGAAGGAGGAGAGTGAAGAACTGAGTGAAGTGGAGGAGAGTGAAGAACTGAGTGAAGTGAAGGAGGAGAGTGAAGAACCGAGTGAAGTGAAGGAGGAGAGTGAAGAACTGAGTGAAGTGGTGGAGGAGAGTGAAGAACTGAGTGAAGTGAAGGAGGAGAGTGAAGAACTGAGAGAAGTGGTGGAGGAGAGTGAAGAACTGAGTGAAGTGAAGGAGGAGAGTGAAGAACTGAGTGAAGTGAAGGAGGAGAGAGAAGAACTGAGTGAAGTGAAGGAGGAGAGTGAAGAACTGAGAGAAGTGAAGGAGGAGAGTGAAGAACTGAGTGAAGTGGAGGAGGAGAGTGAAGAACTGAGAGAAGTGGAGGAGGAGAGTGAAGAACTGAGAGAAGTGGAGGAGGAGAGAGAAGAACTGAGTGAAGTGAAGGAGGAGAGTGAAGAACTGAGTGAAGTGAAGGAGGAGAGTGAAGAACTGAGTGAAGTGAAGGAGGAGAGTGAAGAACTGAGTGAAGTGAAGGAGGAACATCATGTCAAACCTGGAGAAAAACCTTTGAGTTGCTCAAAGACTAAAAATACATTTTTAAAGAAAAGAAGAGCCAAGAAATCTTTCACCTGCACTCAGTGTGGAAAGAGTTACACAAGCAAACATGGTCTTGAGTGCCACATGAGGATCCACACCGGAGAGAAGCTGTTCACATGTGATCAGTGCGGCAAAACTTTTATCTGGGCATCAGACCGGAAGAGACACCTGACAGTTCATACGAAAGAGAAGCCGCATTCATGTTCTGTGTGTGGAAAGAGTTTTTCACTGCGGCAAACTTTACATAGACATGAGAAAATTCACACTGGTGTGAGAGAGTACATGTGCTTTGAGAGTGAGAAGACTTTTACTACAGCGGACAAGTTAAAACGGTACGAGAGAATTCACACTGGAGAAAAACCTTACAAGTGTTCACACTGTGACAAGAGATTCAGTCGATCATCACATCTGAAAGCACATGAGATGATCCACACTGGAGAGAAGCCGCACACGTGTGATCAGTGTGGAAAGAGTTTTGCTTTTAAAAGTGACCTGAAGCGACACATGAGGATCCACACTGGAGAGAAACCGTTTAAGTGTGATAAATGTGGGAAAGATTTCAGTCGATCTTCATCCCTTAAAGAACACATGAGGATCCACACCGGAGAGAAGCCGTACACATGTGATCAATGCGGCAAAATATTTATCTATGCATCAGAGCTGAAGACACACTTGACAATTCATACGAAGGAGAAGCCGCATTCATGTTCTGTGTGTGGAAAGAGTTTTTCACGGCTGCCATATTTACATGCACATGAGAAAACTCATACTGGTGTGAGAGAGTACATGTGCTTTGAGTGTGAGAAGACTTTTACTACAGCAATCTGTTTAAAACAGCACCAGAGAATTCACACTGGAGAAAAACCTTACAAGTGTTCACACTGTGACATGAGATTCAGTCAGTTAACAAGTCTGAAAACACATGAGAGGATCCACACTGGAGAAAAACCTTACAAGTGTTCACACTGTGACATGAGATTCAGTCAGTCATCAAGTCTGAAAACACATGAGAGGATCCACACTGGAGAAAAACCTTACAAGTGTTCACACTGTGAGAAGAGATTCAGTCACTCATCACATCTGAAAACACACGAGAGGATCCACAGCAGAGAGAAGCTCAACTGAAGCTATACATGAAGATCCATACAGTGGAGAAACCACATCAACACAGTCTGAGATCACAGTAAGTAGATAGTTTATTTTCATGTGCTGAGCAACAAAGTCTCTTCTGTGTAAGTTAGACACACATCACTCTATAGCCAAATCTCTCCTCTCCACCTATAGCCGCTGTGTGGTGAGCACAGGACATTTTGTTGATTGATTGATTGATATCTATTAACTCGTGTTCAACCAACAGGAATCTGTAATTTGTCAGTTCAGATCAATGCAAAAAACAAATTTGCTCTCTGACAGTAGGTGGCGCTCATGTAAAAGCAGAAATAAAGCACTATACAGGGCTCTAGACTGCAAGTAAATGGAAACTCATTGTAATCTATTATAAAGCTTGGAAGAGCCTGGACATTTTTTTTAATATAACTCCAATAGTATTTGTCTAAAAGAAGATTGTCATACACACCTAGGATGACTTGAGGGTGAGTAAATCATGGGCACTGACTTGGAAACCAGGAGAAACTTTGTGCATTGAACGAACAAGTTTGTGAAGTTTTAAGTTATAAGGCTTTTAAGTCCACAAATCATAAATATTCACTGTGGATTTAATGTAGTAATGCTCAGTGTAACCATGGTATTGTGGCAGAAATAGACAAATGTTTTTACATTATTGATTTCAGGGTTCGTACATCCTTTTGAGAGTAAAATTCAAGCACTAATCAAGGACTGTAATGTCAAGCCAGCAGAGGGAGCCATCACCCGAGTACTGACTGAGCGCTCCCTCTGCTGCTTCTACATTCACTTCCTGTTTGGGACTACTTAAGCTGTGACCATGTGCTTTCACATCGTGAAGTATTGCCAGTTTAACCTGCCTTACCAAGCGTTTTTCCTGATATTCTGATTGTCTGCATGTGTATGATTCTGCCTAGTTCTCTGACCATTGATTTTACGGATTTCCCTTTCTGGATTGTTTGCTTGTGTGGACTGATCTCAAGGTTTGACTTCTCTGCCTGGTTTCTCACTAACGTCTCTTGGATTATTACATGGATTGTCGAAAGATCGGACTGCTGTACTGTTATCGACCCTCTGCCTGTTTCCACGTGTTTGTTGTTTGATATTTGCAATAAACTTCCGCATATGAATTCTAATGCCGCCTCAGCGTCCACGTTACAGAATACTTCGCCTACCATGAATCCAGTGGAGGTTTCCAACTTGCAAGCCGCATTCGCTTACCAAAGCGAGGTTCTGAAGAATTATCAGGAACAACTTGCAAAGCTACAATCAGTCAACGAACACCTGACGCACTACGTACGATCTCTTCCTCCTCCCACGCCTTCAACGGTAAGCTTTGCTCTTCCTAATAAGTTTGATGGCTCTGCTGAACAATGCAAGGGATTTATTCGACAAGTAAAGCTATATTTTGAATTCCAACAAGATCGATTTGAATCTGAGGAGAAGAGATGTGCATTTCTCATGACTTTGCTTGGGGAAAAGCCCTCGATTGGGCTTCAGCGGTGTGGGATAGCGATACAGAACTCAAGAAATCCACTGAGTACTTTTTGCATCAACTTCAAGAAGTTTTCGAATATCCCGCAGGGGGCAGGTATATTTCAACACAACTTATGCAAAACAAGGTAACCGCACCGCAGCTGATTATGCTATTGAGTTTCGCACACTGGCAGCTCAGAGTGGATAGAATGATGTCTCTCTTAACCTTCTGGGGTCTAAGGTGTTTTTGGGGTCCTTGAGATGTTCTGACATGCCCTGACATTTTTGCTTTTTTCAGTTGCTTATAAACATATTAATGGCAAAAAAAATTACACACTATTTAGCACAAACAGGGCTACCATGAAATGTGAGCAACAAGAATGTACATGTCTGCATTTTGGAGAGAATAATGTTTATGCATGGTTATTGAAAAAACTAAAAACTAAAGTTTCTGAAATAAGGCCATAAAACACATTCTAAATATGTGCCAATAAGACTTTTGTCTAAAAGATGTCATCGCCTAGTGTTTTTTCTTCAGAATGAAGTGAAAATCACCCTGCCTTATCATTCACATAACACAATACATTGATTTGAATTTTGCAAAGCACTTTCTGTTTGGAAAGGCAATATGCGGAGTGGGCGTAACGGTCATGCATATATAGTGGTTCACACCTGAGGAGACAGTGGGGCCCGCATACTTAATGAGCCATTCATTCAGGTGAGTCACTGAGCCACAAGAATGCAAGAGCAACAGTTAGAAGCATCTCAATTCTTTTTTATTTTTCCACATATTGTGCTTGCAATTTGGCCTATAATATCCAAGGAAAACATGTCTAGTAATTGTGCAGTTAATTCTCATACTGTATTTTCAGTTTTGGAATATTTATCCTCTCCCCAAATTTGTCAATAACAAAACACAAAAGTTATTTAAAGAAAAGGCTTATATTTACCTTTTAATAGTTTGTTTACATCTACCTTGTAAATATATTTTTTTTATTAAAAAGGTTACAATTACAACAATTCAAGTGTAATCTTTCTTTGTAAAAACTAAAGTATACATTTTATCATACATATTTCAAAGTTAAGGATTTGATTGATTATTTGATAACTTTATTTTTGACAAAACATATTATATTTAACATAAGGAAATATTGGCAAACAAAAGCTTATTTGAGGTGGCAGATATTTTACATTAAAAATGTATAATCTATCCAAAACTAATCAACGACATGTTGTCTTTCATATATGACTAGGGATGCAACGATTATAGATTTTGTTGGTACGATTATAGTCTGAGGAATAATCACGGTTTCACGGTTATCACGATTATTTTGCATTCATTAATTTCACAACACTATTAGTTTATAAAATCACACGAAAACTCCTTATATTTTAAAGTGTTATTTATTGCTGCTCAGCAACCAAATAATACACCACAAAATAATAATACAAACAAACAAAAGTCAATTTCTCTCTTTGGAATTAAAGAAAAGTGAAAAAAATATTTTTGACTAAAACATAAGTAATACTTTAACACTGAAAATAAATAATCTAAATAAAAATAGCCTTTGTCTATTTGGAATTAAATATAAGCTACATATTAGCTAAGAATTTCCATTTAAAGAAAACAACTGTAGTCAAAGGCTTCTGGACCTCTGCCTGAAAGGCTCTTTTGATCAACTATATTACAAAATTGTTTTGTATTTTCATTGTGTATTTTTTTTTCTTTTTGGACCCGAGTAGAAACACCAAAGTGAAAACTAAAAAACTCTAGCTGGCTTTTGACTTCAATGGTATAGCTGCCTTTTGAAAAATGAGTAATACAGTACAGTGAAAATAAATAAAAAGAAACAAGGTCCACATCTCTGGAATTGAATATTAGCTAGCTATACATATCCTTTTGGAACAAAACAAGGAGTCAAAAGCTGCAGGACCCATCATGTACATCAGGGCCTTTTTTTTTTTTTTTTTTTACAATTTTCTCTCTTATTTCCAGTCCTTTCAGTTCATATTATAGTGCAGAAATGTAAGCATGTTCACATTCTCGGTGCTCAGTCTTGACCGATGAGGAGACAGGATATGGCCACTTGCACTAAACACCCTTTCAGAGGGCACACTTGTTGCCGGGATACAGAGGTACTTTCTGGCCACTTTTGAAAGCACTGGCATTTCTTCCACATGTGTCTTCCACCAAGCCAGTGGGTCAGAATCAGCACTGATTGCAGGAAGGGACAAGTATAGTTTTACCTCTAAGTAAATTTTTTCTTGGATTGATGGCATTGCATGTCCAGAAGCTTGTGACCTGTTCTTCTTTGCACTGGTGATTTGCTGTAACAGTCCAGACAGGCTCTTTTTGGTGGTGATGGATGAGGTGCTCTCACTGCTCTGTGTGGTTGATGCTAGAGGATCTTCGGTGTCTGGATGTGATGCAAGTGTCATTGCTTCATCGCTGCATGCCTTGATTGTGTCATCCACATTCTCAGCAAAGCTTCCTTTGAACCTGGGATCCACAAAACTGGATATGTTCAGAGCATTCTTCATTTCCTCTGTATATCGCAGCTGCATTAACAGGTCTTCTCTTATTACAGATTTCATTTGTTTAGTGAGAGCACAGTCTTCCTCTTGATCTTGAATAATCTCACTGTTAATGTGTTCCAAGACTGGCTTCAGGGAGGAAAGTGTGACTTGTTTCTCTGAGGCCAGGACATCAGTGAAATCATGGAGAGGACAAAGAAGTTGGCTGAGTTTCTCCAGGACAGTGATGTCAGTGTCTTTAGGCATAAGATGCCAGGTGCTTCTGTCTCCTGCTAGCACCCCACAGATGGCCTGCTGCTGCTCCAAGAACCTGGAAATCATTTCATAAGTTGATCCCCATCTGGTGACCACATCATGTATCAGTGAATGCTCAGGGATGTTCAAATCTGCCTGCTTCTTTTGAAGTTCACGTTTCCGTTTCCAGCTTCGAGAAAAGCCTTGAACCAAATGTCGGCATGCTCTGGTAGCGGATTCAACCCTTGGTATCTTAAGGACTTTGGAAATGGCCAAATTTAAATTATGACCAAAACAAGGAAACCAAACACAGGGAAATGATGCGAAGGCTTTCTTCATGTTACTGGCATTGTCTGTTGTAATTCCAGACAGATTCTCTTTCTTTATCTTCCAGTCCAGGAGCATGTTTTCCATCATTTCAGCTCTGCTGTGTGGTCTTCTGGAAAATAAAGAGTCTCAAGAGAGTGAGTCTTAAGCTTCCAATCAGTAGAGAGGTAGTGCACTGTAAAGCTCATAAAGGGTTCTCCTCCACCACCATGGCTGGTCCACAGGTCTGTGGTTACGCCAAACCACACACCCTCTGCCAGCTGTTCCTCCACACTTGCTCGTACTTCCTTGTACATGGCTGGGATTTTGTTTGTGGAGAAGTAGCTTCTTGTTGGAACTTTGTATTGTGGCACTGCCTTTTTCATCAGATGAAGGAATCCAGGTTTCTCTACAATCTGAAATGGCATCATATCTTTGGAGATGAAATAGGCCACTGCTTTATTCAAATCCTGGGCTTGTTTTGAAGAGGGAGCATAAGTCACACACTTTGCAAAGGATTCTGCAACAGTTGGTTGTTGAACTGCAGCTACACCACTAGTCTTGAGCTAAAAGTGAATAAGAAAAATTTAAAATAATCCATACCAAGATGAACTTTGTCTTGACTTGCAGTAATTATTTAAGTTGATTTTCAGTATTTAATTATATTAACAATTATATTTCTATAATTTTTAATATTATTATTATTAATATAAAACTAATATTAACTTAACTGAACTGCTATTGTCATCAGCTTTAATCTATACATAATCATTTTAATAATTCATCTAATTTTACACGTGTCTTTCTTTACACGTGACACATTGTTTGTTTACACTGCACTGAAAGCCCACAACTCTCACCAATACGGCATTCATTTGTGACACATTTATATTTAATTCCCTACCAACATATTTCATTAAAGGGGGGGTGAAATGCTATTTCATGCATACTGATTTTTTTACACCGTTAAAGAGTTGGATTCCCATGCTAAACATGGACAAAGTTTAAAAAATTAAGTTGTACGTTTGATTGAGTATTTCTGTGCCAAAAATACTCCTTCCGGTTTGTCACAAGTTTTGAAAAGTTTTTTTCGAGTATGTGCATTCTAAGGGCACTTCTTTCCGGAGGGCGCGCGCGCACCCGTAGTAGACCAGAGCGAGAGAGCGAAACCATCAAAGCGCTGTGCTCGCTGCTAGTGCATTTCGACGATGATTGTTTTATAAACGAGGCCCAGTTCGACGCCGGATTTGCAGATCGTCTAATGCTTAAGGATGGAGCAGTCCCAACGATAAAGGTTAACGGTCGGGCGTTGTAAACGTGAGTAAAACTGCTTCAAATGTCTGTGTGTTGTTAGCTATCCGCCCGTAAGCACAGCCGACACGGCACGCCTCCAGCCACTCGTTTTTTTCCGGAAAGACTCGGAACTGCCTATCTTTCTTTTATAAATATAATAAAACTAAAGACTTTTTGGAGATATGAAGGGTGCAATACTACTCTATAGGTGCTCAAGATTAACATGAGATTGACTGAAACTGAGTGTTTCACCCCCCCTTTAAGTAATTTGCCACGGAATTGAACTTTGATACATTTGCCACGGAATGTATTAACTTACCTTTACTTGAGCGTGCAAAGCTGGGTGGTGATCCCGCAGGTGCTGCATCAAATTTTGATGTATTCGATCCTTTAGCAGCAACCTTTTTACTGCACGTTTTGCAAATAGGTGATCCGTCATCTTCAATGATGCCCTGGTCATTCTTTGTGTACCCAAAATAATCCCAAACTGCCGACTTCAGGCGCTTCTTTGGAGGAAACAGAGTTTCGCTGCTAGGTGCCTCTGCCATTGTTAATCCAGCGTGTGTGCGTAATGGCCTATGAGCTCCACCTCCGTGTCTCTTATAAACTCTTATAATGAATTTGTTTTCATTTTGCGCAAGATGCATGCAACATTTTCGTTCCGTGAAACACAAACGCGGTGTTGCGGAGCCTTTACGATTAATTAACCGTGACGGATTAAAGCGCGGTTAATAGTGAAATCGGTTAATCGTTGCATCCCTATATATGACTGTAACATAGGTCTTTCATTTTTATTATAAGAAATATAAATGTTAATTTGCAGTTTAATACGTAGCTTATACAAATACATTTTATTTCAACATATTTTAGTCGATATTTACTGAGTGTAGCAATACAGTTTGCTAAAACCGAAACATTCATACACAAACAGAAACGCCTGACTGTAACGTTGTTTTTATGAAATATTAGGGCATATAAATGTTAATTTTCAGTTTAAAACGTTGCTTATACAAATAGCCTACATTTTATTTCAACATATTTCTGTCGATTTTTACTCAACTCAGTACGGCAATACAGTTTGCTAAAACATCATCATTCATTCACACATAGACGCAATTTAAATTTAAACTGTCTTTTTGCGAGCTGTGGTAAACAGCGCGCATCTCTGCTGTTCATTCATCAAAAACAGAAACCCGATTCACGTGAGAAGAAAAAAAAAAGTACAGTATTCCTCAGCTCGCTCCTCGATATACCCGCACTTCTGAGGTACTTTTTTCATTATTGTTATTCCTCACAGCGCTGCGAGACGGTGTAAACAAGTAATGATCTGAATAAACTTGTTTCTCGAGCTGATATGGGGGCGTTCACAGGATTGCGCGGATTGCCTCATTCATTTGCGTTTGAATAGCGCGCGTAAATAAAGTAAATAAATTACTTCATTTTAAAGAAGAGAATTCAAGCTTCATGCCTGTATGTCTGTTTGCCTGTTTGACTGAGTATTCGCTGAGTTATTGTTCATTTTCGGACGCGTTTCAGAATGGACTACACTGGCAGAGAGAAGGCAGAACTCGCATCACGTTTATTTTTCTTTATTTGGCAAAAAGCACAACACTTTGTTTTTATTGTGAGTATACACAAAAATAATACACATTTAACAGAATCGATTGATGTATGAAACTTGCTTGTAATATCAAAGTCCACAGAGCAAAATTAATTTCTTTTGAACTGAACTGAAAAAAAGCGAGCTGGTATCGCCGGCGATACCGTCGACCCCAGGGGGTTAATAGAGTCGTCTGCATAGACATCAAACACAACATCAATTCTGTGACTGTTGGGACAATGAAGCAGAACCACTGTTAGCAAATATTCTGCAAGTTCCTCAAAGGTTTTGTTGTCACATTTCAGTTTGTTGATGATAGTCATGCCATCAACAATTGATGCTGAAAACTGTGGAATTGTTTCAGCTGGGGCGACATTCTTCTGTAGTACAGACGCTAATGCAGCTTTGTTGGTTTTTCTTAGGAGACCATCAGAAGAAGCCAGAGACCATGGAATTGGTCCCAATGGGTGTGACAAGACCTCTCGCATGTCAAGTCTTCTGCTTTGTGCAATAATAACCATATGAGCAAATAAGTTCCTATCAGCTTTGAGAACAACTTCCTGTGTTCCAGCTTTTGATACTTTCTTTTTGCTCAAGCTTGAGAATGTCTTAAGATTTTGCTTAGGAAGTCTATCGTGGAATTGTTTGATAGGTGCTGCACTTAGTCTCTCTGATTTGAAAAGCTGATATGCACTGTCACCTTATTCAAATGCTGTTGTCAGGTCTCTGATAACTTCATCTGGAGCTAAGCGGCCTGTTGAGAGGGATACCAAGTCTTGTGTCTCTCCACTGAAAGGGTCTATCCAGTTCTTCTCAAGTAGCTCTACTACTGATCTAACTGCATTCTCATCATGCTGCAGCAGTTTTTGTGGCTCACCATTTCTCTGAGATACCTCAAGAAAGATATGTGGAATTCTGAAGTCAGATAATATCTAGCTAGTGTGGACTGTTTCAAGCTGAAGCCTTTTGTTCCACCAGGTGTCTGGGTATCTTTATTCACTGTTTCCTCCACAGCCTGGTCAACAGGAATACGACCAAATGGGTTTTCTGATCCTATCTGGACTGAGAATCCACCATTCAGAAGGTATTCTTCTGCTCCCGGATGATCCCTGTGGAGTAATTGCATTTGTGCATAATATACTGGCAAATATCTGGCATAATTTAAGTGGTCATAGGCAAACACCCATGGAATCATTATCCTTACTGATGCCAAATGAAGATGCCAGTCCCCTTCCCTTGAGGCTCTGAGTGTTGCCAGTAAAATTTCTACCATGTCAATGTACGACATCCAGAATTTGGAGAGGTTACCATTTGTGTGCCGCTGTATGGCCATGTACTTCTCAAATTCTTCAAACAGCAGGATCAATGATGGGCTTTGGACAACCATCTCAAATGTGTCTGGTGAAATGTCATCACTGAGGTCTTTCAGTAACTTGAATGCATCTTGCACTTCAGAACTTAGGTTTTCCTGTTCACTGAAATGACTCCAAAGTATTCTCAAGAGGGCCTCATAAACCAGTTTATGAACTCTTACACCTCTGTTGTAGCTTCGCCCTTCCAGTGTTTTTGAAGCTGAGCCTTCCGCAATCAAACTTGCTTCAATGCATAAATCTCTCAAACCTGCATCCTGAAAGCGTTTGCCTATAACTGCCATCCACGTGCAAATTGTGTGGAATGTTCCAAGTCTGAGGATGATCCCACTAAACTTGTCCTCATGCTTCCACTTAATTTCCATAGCCTTGGCACATAAGGCCTGATCGAATACAAGTATGATCTCTTTCAGATCAAGGGTTTTCATGATTTTGTGAGACTACACAAATATCTAATGTACAGTTGCCATATCAGAGGCAGGGCCATTGATGGTAGGAAGATATCCAATACTACTTTGAGTAACTGTCACATTCTGTCTAGTACGTATGTTGAAGCCAGTCCACCCAGGAATAGGTTGATTCTGTTGAGCATGCAGTCTGGTGACTAACCATACTAAATTCTTCATTCTGGCCTTGTTCCAGCATTCTTGATAATCTACTTCTTCATGGACCATGGTAGTAGCTGAGGCCTTAGCGCCGACATTGTACACAGGTAGGTTCTCAGGCATGACATCTTTGATACTTCTTTGCCTTTTGGGCACTTCATAGGACATTGGTGGAAGTGATGGACCCTCTGTCAAAGGCTGGACTGCAATTCCATTGATCCTATGTGATGTTCCCTGTCCAGTCAATGTCTCTTCGTTTCTGTCTATGTTGTCCCATCTTAATGTCGTAGGCACATTGGGCTTTATGTTGCTAGGAAGAACAGCCAAACCTGCAGCATCTGCCATGGTTAATTTCTGCAGGCACAAGGCTGTATCTATCTCCTCTAACAAAGTGTAAGATACAGAGTGTCCCAGGCGATTCATCATTTGGATCAATTCAACATTTCCTGTAAGCGCCTTAATAGCATAAGGAATCAAAATATGCTTGGGCATTCTTATTCTTCCTTGAGTCACTGCATAAGTTATATCTTGTCCAAAAGACATGACAAGTCTTTGTACCTTTTCAGAAGCCTTTTCAAATGAGTCACCACTCAGCAATACAGCCAAAAACTCTTTGATTTCACCTACCAGCTTTACTGATTTCTGATCAAGTTCTGAAGGATTAGGTGGCCATGATACTGACGGCCGCTCTTTCTTGATGGTCGTGCGTAGAATCAAAGCGGTTTCCTCTATGCGGTCTGTATTGGTTGTTTCTTGACTAAGCTTGTCACGTATTTCACTGTTCTCCACAACAAGATGCTCCATAGACAAAGTGTCAGGATACATCAGTATCCTGCCATTGTTAGACTTGCAAAAATGTAGGGAATGACCAAACTCTGCCTCTAGTCTTCTTCTGAGGTTCTTGATCGTTGATTCCATCAGAGTATCAACACCACGTTTGTGCATATACTCTCTGATTCTACATGTGAGAATTGTAAACTTCATAACACAAGGATGTTCCATCAGTTCTTCCCGTATGTATTCAAACAACTCGTCAAATGCAGCTGTTTCTGTGGTTTTATACCTGTTTTCTTCATCAGACACTTCTGACCTCTCTGAAGGGGCATCACGAGATGTAAGGACTCTAGTATAGTTCCTTCAACAACTCTTGTGGTAGTGAGCTTCTGCTGCTATCAGCTCTCTGCTAGTAACTGCAATCATTCTTTTATCCTGGTTGGCTAGAGCTGCATTTCTAACTGCAGTATCAGACTGCCAAGACACAGACTGCATTAACGGCTCTCTACTTTTTGTTCCTGGTCTGAACTTTGAAGACTTCTCACAAAAGATGCAGATTTTTTTCATACACCAATGAACTAGAGCTCTGAGTTCGTATGGACCTTCTAGCCATTGTTTCTGTTGTAGTGTCTAATGGCTTGCTTTTGAGTGTTTCCAAATCCCTTTTCATTGTAAAGAGACTCCGGCACCTCCTGTGATACCATATTTGTGGAACCTCTTCTTCAGAACAACTCTCAGCCAAATCTAATATGTCTTTATGATTTCTTATTTCTGCTGCCTTAACCAATGTTGTCCACGAATTCCAGTCCTTTGGTGTTGTTAAATTCTTGTCTGGGTCCTCTTCAGTGCAATGTATTAAACACTTGTTTTCAATTTTAGGCCATTTCTTTTGAGGAGATCTCTCTTCCTGAGCCTTATACATATTTCTGCAAGCTGTAAATTAATTTAATGTTTATTGTCTGCCTTCAGGAGTGTAATATAGTAAATGTCTGCTTATGTGTGTTTCTGCATATAATGTGCATCTATTATAAAGATATCTCAAGAACCAGTACACGGACAGTCAACAAATGTACAATTTGGGCAATTAGCATTCACTTCACTTGTTGTTTAGTTATCCATGGTAATTAGCATACAATGAATTGACTTGATAGATAATCAATAATTGTATAATATATAACATTGCAAAATCCATTCTTACCTGTTACATGGAAGCATACAGACTGGTCTTCAGTTTAAAACAATGAGTGAAAGCTGTACACCACTGTTTTATGCAGAAAAATAATCATAATAACTATATTATTGAAACAAGTTAAAGTTTTGACAATATTCCAACCTAGATATCACCAAGTGTAAATGTTTTGGTACCAAAAATAATGAATTAAAGAAATAACTGACCTTACGTGGAATTCGCCAAATTTTGGGAGGGTCATACATAAAATTGGTGATTTTTGTACCTTAAGCTACCCACTAAAAATTGCTGTCATGCATTTTTGTGGTCCAGGGACATCCCTCTGTTAAATAAAAAAGAGTAACATTGGTGCCCTCTTATGATACTAATTTCTGAAATTTGGGGGTCTGCCTCACGGACTACTAAGCCAGATGTCATGCAACAGGGCTTAGAAGGCAGAGCCGGGGCTTTGAGGGATGAAGCCACGCCAGGAGAAAGATAGCGACCTTCAGATCGCGGAGTTACCACACATTCAGAATGTTTTTATTTTTCATTTCTATTTTGTTGTGTTTAATAATTCAGAATGGATCCGTATAGCTATACTCAGTTGGTCTTGTTTGGAATTGCAGATTGACTTCTGCTTATATGTTCAAGTACTGCATAACTCTGCAAAGTACTTTTAAGTTGTAAAGCTTTCATGTAGCTCAAACAGAAGATGGTTTGATTCCCAGGGAAAGCAAGAATTGTTGAGACTGTGAATGTGTGGAGCTTGAAATGCAAGGCAAGTCGCTTTGGATAAAAGATTCTGCCAAATGTGTGAATGTTTGTAAAGTATGTTTGCAAAAAAAAAAAGTATGTTCCTGTTTTCACCTCGTTTATTATGCTGATGTCTTCAGATCTCCTGTAAAATTGACACTTAAAGCTCATTTCATTGGTGTCAACAGACTGAGGGTAATTGTTGGCTACTATATGTACATTTATTTCTTTATTCTGTCTTTATGCGTTGATCTGTCCTCCTTACCTTAATAATATTTGGAATAATTTTATTACATTGTTTAAAATCCGGTTATCAGTAAGTATAAAAACATTAACTCAGTAACTGATTTTTTATTTTATTTTGGGCAGATCAGCTCCTCGCACTAAAATTTACCATAATTGAAGCCCCTCCCACAGCAATCACATCATCAGTGAAGCTCCTCCTACAACAAGCACATCATCAGTGAAGCTCCTCCCACTGCAATTCTCAAATAAATGCTGGAATATTCCCATCATCCTACAAGTGAAGACGAGCACCAGAGCATCAGGAAGAGCTGAAATCTGCAAAGACTGAGTTTATTAAAGAGGACAGTGAGAACATGAGTGATCCAGAACCCTGCAGAATGAAACACACTGAAGATCCGGAAGAACAAAGAGGTTGGTGTTTATTCTTCATTCATTCATGATGCTGAAGAACATTCATGTTAGAAACATTCAAGCACTTCATCACATACATGTATAGATATGCAGTTAAACTATGAAATGGGTACAAAAGTTAAATTTTTGGTTTTCAAAAAATGGTCAGTAAAGTGAGGTTTGAGAAATATTCATATTTATTGTCAACATCAGGTCAAAGTAATTATAATTTTAGCTCCTTTATTTTAAATTAAATTCTATGTTAAAATGTTGGACTTTTCATAGTTTACAACAATTTTTTTTCTTCTTTTTTTTGTTGTTGCAATAAACATACTGTATCAAGTAAATGAATGGCAGACAGAGTTGTAAGCGTAACCGTTTGGCACCGGTAGCATAAAAAACCCAAACAAAACCCAACCCTAATTATTCATAGTTATAGAGATTAGTCTTCTTATAATATCTTTGGTAACAGGGTAGATGAATGTGGTCAACACTGTGACATTTGTGTAAAAAAAGGAGACAATAAATTGAGATTATTTTCTTGTCCTCTAATCATGCTGTAAAAAGAGAACAGATAATTAGTGATCGAAAGATTTTTTTTATAACCAATACAAGGGATGCACCGATATGAAAATTTTGTTCAATAACTGATAATTCTTTATATTTGAAAGCCGATAACCGATATATTTGCCGATAAATTTAAATCCAAATGTGTTCATAATTTTTGAGAACCTGATTGCAAAGGTCTCACCGTTAAAAGCCATGACCCAAACACACAATTATAATGTTCTATCATAATTTTATGTAGCCTATATGATAGAGTTGCACTTCAGATGTTGCACTGAACTGTATTTGCCTTTTGGAAGTGATCCAATCATATTTTAAGCAATTCAAAACTCTCATCACTCATCTGAAGGAAATAATCCTATATTTATTGGCTTTAATATATTGGCCAAATTTTCTTATTGGGCCGATAACGATAACATTAAAAATGAACATATATCAGTCGATACGATATGGTGGCCGATATATCTTGAATCCCTACCAATACCGATTATTTGCCTATTTATGTCCCTGATAACTGATATTCAGAACAATATACTTATTTATTGTTTTATTTCTGTTTTTGACAATTACAGCAATATCATTGAACTATAAATCTGGTTAACACTCGTTTTCAATGCAGTAATTTCACACAGAAATGTGTATTTTAAGAATACGTTTTATAACGTGCTCTGAGCATTCAACACATCAAGTTCAGCCCCGCGACCCCTGAATAATTTAGATGTTTAATAGCGAAATAAAGGTTATATGTTAATATAATATAGGGAGTTTTAAACGAGAGGATCAGTCTAGACTTTCAGCTTGTGAAATTTCTACAGACACTGTTGTGATATGTCACACTCTGTGGTGTTTTTTGTTAAGATAAATTCAATGTATAACAAATAATAATAAATCCAAAATATAATAATATACAATCTGCTCCACTGGACTGCAAAAAGCTTGTAGTGAGAATTGAGTTCGCCAAACTTGAACTGGAACACAGGGGAACTCGCTTAATTTAACTTTGTTTAATTTTTTTTTTTACAGCAAAATGGTAATATTTTATAGCAGTTGTCTACTTTTATGTCCTTTCACTTCATTTTTTTTCTCTTTGTATTATTTTTATGATTTTGTTTCTTTCTCTTCAGACCTGATGGAAGAGAACGAGGAGGGTGAAGAACACTTGAGTCGCTCAAAGAATAAAAAGACATTTTTAAAGAAAAGTAGAGCCAAGAAATCTTTCACCTGCACTCAGTGTGGAAAGAGTTACACAAACAAGCATAATCTTGATGTTCACATGAGAGTTCACACTGGAGAAAAGCCGTACGCATGTGATCAGTGCGGGAAGAGTTTCACACAGTCATCACACTTTAAAGAACACATGAGGATCCACACCGGAGAGAAGCCGTTCTCATGTGATCATTGTGGAAAAACATTTATCTGTGCATCAAACCTGAAGTCACACCTGACATTTCATACGAAGGAGAAGCCACATTCATGTTCTGTGTGTGGAAAGAGTTTTTCAGTGCGGCAAACTTTACATGCACATCAGAAAATTCACACTGGTGTGAGAGAGTACGTGTGCTTTGAGTGTGGGAAGGCTTTTACTACAGCGAACAGTTTAAAACTGCACCAGAGGATTCACACTGGAGAAAAACCTTACAAGTGTTCACACTGTGACAAGAGATTCAGTCACTTATCAAATCTGAAAAAACATGAGAGGATCCACAGCAGAGAGAAGCCGCACACGTGTGATCAGTGTGGAAAGAGTTTCTCTTTTAAAACTCAACTGAAGCGACACATGAAGATCCACACAGTGGATAAACCGGATCACCATGATCCATGTGGAGAGAGTTTCCTTCAGTTATCTTCAGTTTCTCACTCAAATGGAAAACAATCACAGTCTGAGATCACAGTAAGTAGTTCATCTTTATGTGCTGAGCATTAAAGTCTCTCCTGTGTAAGTTAGTTTCCTAACAGCCATGATGAGCAACAGGACATCTTGGTGGTTGCTTGCATTCTGCTTCACGTTTTTCACATTATTATGAGATATTATGAGTTAGAATTATAAGACAGAATCTCATTATTATGACAACATTTCTCATTATGAGATGTTAAGTCGTTATTATGTGAAAGCATCTCGTTATAATGCAATGTTAAGTTATTACAAGATACTAAGTTATAATTATGACAACGTTTCTCATTATTGGGACTTCCATATTTATATTATTTGCGCAACTGTGATGGAAACAGGCTTCCATACTTTGTCCCCCGGACATCATGTGACTAAACAGATGAATATAAATCAGCTTTCTGTTTCTAACATCTGCTTGTTATTATTAAATTCATGAATTAGTTGCAGCCCTAGTTAATTTAAGTTGTTTTTTTATCATTAAAAACAATTTAAGAAAAATAGTTTGTTGCTGTGGCTTTGACAAAACCTGATTATCTGAAGATCTTGAGTTACAGATGTCACAGTTCTGTTTAGTTAGTTTAGTTTAGTTAGTCACCCCAAAGTGACAAATAAAATAAAATTCTGTATCAAAATTACAAGGAAACACCAGTACTTTGTTTAGGCTTGGCTTGTAGGGAACTCCAAACCTGCGCACATATATTCAAACGCACATAACTATAGAACCAATTCTAAATGTGCATGTGAACGCCATCAGCGTTTATCACAGGTTCGCGTTTAAAGTCTGTGTAGAGAGAATGGTGTCGTCTTAGCGGCCTCTAATTTAATAACAAATGATTGTTGCAACGGAAGCGAATCAATCAAAACTAACTTTAGCTGGAAAATAACTTTATTAAAGAACCGCTATAAAGCCCAAACAATCTTACCTTAAATTATACGTTTGTCTCTGTAAAGCTGCTTTGAAACAATCTACATTGTTAAAAGTGCTATAAATGAAGATGACTTGACTTGACCAGGGCACCATACAGACTTTATCAAAGAATTTGCTGACTTTATACCTGATTTTCATCTTCATCGTGTGTTCCTTGCAACTGTTGGTGACACAGGATCAATGTCACTATTATTTTTGTTATTTATTAGTACTTATTGTAGAATCTGAAATATTCATTGATCATTTCTCCTCACGTATATTATAATTTTTAGCAGAACGAAATGAAAAACAGAAGCCAAAAAATATGTCACCTGTAAATCTGTCACCATTTCACATGTAAATCTAGTCTGAAGGTTCACATGAGAGTTCACACTGGAAAGAAGCGGCTTAGGCTTTCGCTCTGGAATCACATCTTCTCATTCTGGAGAAAGAACATTTAACTGTGATCAGTGCGGTAAACAGTTTCACTCGGCGTCAGTCCTGAAGAAACACCTGAAGATTCATACAAAGGAGAAGATTCATTAGTAATATTACAACAGAAAAGACACAGCGGTGTGTGTTTCAGTGCTGAAGTCCTTTACTACAGAAGATGAACTGAAAGAGTGCCAGAAAATTCACACTGGAGAAAAAGGCCATAACACTTTTAAGAGAAACGTGAATCTGATATTAATTTTTAACTCGTTCTTCATTGTTTTTCATCAGAACATCTAGTTTCTCTTCCACTTCTACTCTTCCATGCAAATGCAAGATATGCTTTCATGTATCTTTGAAACTGGACACTTTTCTGATGCTTTGGCTCTTATAAGTCATTAAAGAGAGAGATCTGTCTCATTCGCTTTCAATTTTACTTAGTTTGTATTTGCTTCATGTAATGATTGATTAAACTCATTTTATCAACATCTCATTGTTATTGTCATGAATTTTCCTGATATGATTGCTTTTTGAGCTTTCCATGTTTTATTTTTCTCAATAGAGCTTTTAAATGCCTAATAAAATAATACATTTCTAGTCAGTTTGATGTTTCATTCACACCATGAGTCTTCATGAAGTCAGAACAATTACTATGAACTTTAAACAACACACAGTTTTCAATCACTAGGGGGCCACGAGATAACTTGAAATTTATGTAAATATATTAATATAGCTTAATTCATTGATTTTTATTATTAATACTTTGATTGTTAAAAAAGTATAAATAAAATTAATTAAAAAAATTCAAACAAAGCACCTTGTGTAAGTGTTCTGTAATACAGACTGAACGGTGGCTCAAATCACCCGACCGCTTCATGAACATAGGATACTTAAACTACATCTCTCAGTTGGATAAAGACAAGTGTCCCAAATAAAGCTTTGATGGATGACGATTGTAATGAAGGTAAAGATGAATACACAGTCACCCTGAACTAGGCCAAAACAGGTTTTATTATTGGTACCAATTCTCAGCCATACGGTACCAATAATAAAACCTGTTTTGGCCCAGTTCAGGGTGACTAACTGGCTGAGATTCGGGCCAGTTATGGCCCATGTGTGACCCTTGTCTCTAATCCAGTACTGGGCCACTTCAGGGCCGTCATTCTTTGCGGTACTTGGGCCGAGGGAAAAGTGATTGTATGGCCTGGAGCTGGGCCAGAAAAAGTTTGCTATGTGGGTATAATAGTAACAGCGCCCGAGATCCGCCCACAAAGTTACTTGCGTTTCGCGTTTGATACTTGCGTTTCAGATCGTTAAAATAGGGCCCATTCAGTAATTTAACAAGTCTGAAAACACTGGAGAGGATCCACACTGGAAAGAAGCTGCCCTCATGTGATCAGTGCGGATCTAGTTTCAAACTCAAACCAACTCTTAGGCATCACACGAGAGTTCACACTGGGAGTCAGGTGTGAATCACAGCATTATTCATGATGTTTCACGCCTCCCCACATACAGCCATTATGACAATAAAGGCCCTATTTTAACCATCTAAAGCCCTATTCAGATGTGATTAACTTTACAAGGGTAGATGGAGTAATGTAATTTTACCACAGGACGTCTGTAATATTAATGGCCAATTCGCACAGGATAAGATATCTCAGTAAAACTAGCAGAAGTGGGAGAGTAACTCGATTTGCGCATCGCTGTCACCATGTGTACAATACAATGTGTGTATTACTTTGCTTCCTGATATCATGTGCGCAAACACATATAACCTATATTTATATATATAAAACAGGTATGTCCGGTCGAACGATGTATTAATTAACTTCAGATTGGATTGTGTTGGTAATAGGCACTTACCTAACGCTAAGCTTTCGATCTTCTTTCTGATCTGAATGGTGTGTGGAAAACACTTGAGTTTTGCCACAGACTCGTTCCAGCGTCTAGAACGCAACAGAATGCTTTTCAAGCGTCTCCATACTTGAAAAAACGCGGAAAACTACTTTTAAACAGGAAATGAAGAAATATTTACATACATATTTACAGCGGGTCTATTCGCACAGGATTATTACCTGAGGTCATTTTTCCTGACCTTTTTACTGAAGGAAAAAGTCGCCGTAATCTTTACTGACATTGTCCGTGATGATCACTGAGATGCACATTTGGACGGGACTAAAATCACAGAGAAGTTCTGGTAATTATTACTTTTCCCCACCTCTCCATGTTATACTAGTCCCGTCTGAATAGGGCTATAGACACAATAATCGCTTGTTCTATCAGAGGAACTGTTCACTGATGACACCGACCTTCAGATCGCGGAGTTACCACACATTCAGAATGTTTTATTTTTCATTTCTATTTTGTTGTGTTTAATAATTCAGAATTGATCCGTATAGCTATACTCAGTCCAACTGGTCTTGTTTGGAATTGCAGGTTGACTTCTGCTTATTTGTTCAAGTTACTGTATAACTGAGCAAAGTACTGTTAAATTGTACAGCTTTCCTGTAGCTGTGGTCATGGGTTTGATTCCCAGGGAAAGCCAGAATTGTTAAGGCTGTGAGTGTGTGGACCTTGAAATGAAATGTAAGTCGCTTTGGACAAAAGTGTCTGCCGATTATTTGTAAAGTATGTATGCAAAAACAAAAAGATCACTGAAGGTTTCAATGTATATTGAATTTCTTTTATTTAACAGTAATAACATGGAGTTGAAAATTAATAATACTAGCATATAAATGTTTTTGTGGAAAAAAAACAGTATTGATTTGGCGAGGAGGGGGCCTTGGAGTAATAAAGGTTGGGAATCACTGATCCATGTCATATTGTGAGAAATAAGTCTTTATAGGCTTTTATCATGTTTCCTGACTCAAATAATGTGTTTCTAACAGCAAACACTCAGAATAAAGTGAGATGATCTGCTGATGATCCTGAATGGCTTGTTGAATGAGTGTTGATAGTCTGAGGCTCATCAATATTAACAGATCTGCTGAAAACACTCTTTATTTCATGACAATAGTTCCTGTTTTCACCTCATTTATTATGCTGATGTCTTCAGATCTCCTGTAAATTGACACTTAATGCTCATTTAATTGGTGTGAACAGACTGAGGGAATTTGTTGGTTACTGTGTAGGCTACATTTATTCTTTAGTCTTTATGCGTTGAACTCTTTTTCTTACCATTATTTATATTCAGAATAATTTAATTGCATTATTTATATTCTGTTACCAATAAGTATAAAAACAAACTCAGTGACTGATATATATTTTTTGTTTGGGCAGATCAGCTCCTCCCACTAAAATTTACCATAATTGAAGCCCCTCCCATGTCAATCACATCATAAGTGAAGCTCCTCCCATAGCAATGACATCATCAGTGAAGCTCCTCCCTCTGCAATTCTCCAATAAATGCTGCAAATTCCCATCAGCTACAAGTGAAGACGAGCATCAGAGCATCAGGAAGAGCTGAAATCTGCAAAGACTGAGTTTATTAAAGAGGACAGTGAGAACATGAGTGATCCCGAACCCTGCAGAATGAAACACACTGAAGAACAAAGAGGTTGGTGTTTATTCTTCATTCATTCATGATGCTGAAGAACATTCATGTTAGAAACATTCAAGCACTTCATCACTTTTAGATAAACAGTTCAAATGGTACAGAATGTTCTGGGGTTTTTCTTCAACAAATGGTCAGTAAAGGGAGGTTTGAGAAATATTCATATTTATTGTCAACATCAGGTCAAAGTAATTATAATTTTAGCTCTTTTATTTTAAATGTATATCTGGTTCACATTTTTTGTTAAAATGTTTTTTTTTTTTAAATAAACATACTGTATCGAGTAAATGAATGGCAGGCAGAGTTATAAGCGTAACCGTTTTAATAAAGTATCGATTTGGCACCGGTATCGTAAAAAACCCAAAACAATACCCAACCCTAATTATTAATAGTTATAGAGATTAGTCTTCTTATAATATCTTTGGTAACAGGGTAGATGAATGTGGTCAACACTGTGCCATTTGTGTAAAAAAAGGAGACAATAGATTGAGATTATTTTCTTGTCCTCTAATCATGCTGTAAAAAGAGCCCAGATAATTATTGATCGACAATACTGTTTTTTATAACCAAGGGATGCACCGATATGAAAATTTTGTTCAATAACTGATAATTCTTTATATTTGTAAGCCGATAACCAATATATTATCCGATTAATCTAAATCCAAATATGTTCATAATTTTTGAGAGCCTGATTACAAAAGTCTCACCATTAAAAGCCATGACCCAAGCACACAATTATAATGTTCTATCATAATTTTATGTAGCCTATATGATAGAGTTGCACTGCAGATGTTGCACTGAACTGTATTTTCCTTTTGGAAGTGATCCAATCATATTTTAAGCAATTTAAAACTCTCATCACTCATCTGAAGGAAATAATCCTTTATTTATCGGCTTTAATATATTGGCCAAATTTTCTTATTGGGCCGATAACGATAATGTTATGTCCCGTATTATAAGGACGTTTATAAGGGCATCTTCAGAAAGCGCGGCCTTTTTAAAAGCGGCGAATCAGTAGATCCACCAATCAGACTCCACCGATGACAGTCAATCCCTGCTCACATATACAAAACAACACCCACACAAAACAGATACCTAGGACCGTAACAGATAACATTAAAAATTAACATATATCAGTCGATACGATATGGTGGCCGATATATCTTGCATCCCTACCAATGCCGATTATTTGCCTATTTATGTCCCTGATACAAAACTTGTAAACTTAACAAATAAACGTATTTATTGTTTTATTTCTGTTTTTGACAATTACAATTCTGTTTAGAAATAAAGCAATAGCATTGAACTATAAATCTGGTTAACACTCGTTTTCAATGCTGTAATTTCAGTAATTTCACTTGCATACAAAACCAAATAATAAATAAACTAAATCCTATAGGAGTAAAAAAGAGTGCAAAAATAAATAAGTGCACGGTCACTAAAGCGTCTTTTTTAAATAACACGTAACATATAAAGTATTTAAAAATATTTCAAACACATTAAAAAACATTCTAAACCACCTGAATAAAAAACATTGCTACTTCAATTAACCTTAGTGCTCTCAGTTGCATATTTTATTTATAACAACAGCATTTATATGAACTATAGGCAAATTATGAACTATATTTCACAACATAAATAAACGACGGGGAAGTCTATCAACTTTGCATAAATATAAGCATTCACTTTCAACAATAGTTTTAAAAGGTTTATGTGTTTAATAGGCTAAAGAGGGAAGAGAGTGGAATATGCTGGAATATGAACTGCAATATGCATACATTGAAAAATAAACAGAACATTGTTCTGTATCACATTATCACAAATACCAAGTCCATCTCATCTGGCGTGTCATCAGAATTATTAATGTTTTTATCTGTGCGTTTACACAGAACTTGTCTCGTGGAGATCATAATCTCCACACAGCTGTAATAATTTAGATGTTTAATAGCCAAATAAAGGTTATATGTTAAAGGGATAGTTCACTTTGAAATTAAATTTTGGTATGTTTTAGCTTACCTGAAGGGCATCCAAGATGTAGGTGTCTTTTTTTCCGCAGTAGTTTCAATTTTGATATTTTTAGGTCAAACCGTTCTTGTCTGACAGTCATATAATGCAGGTATATGGATACTGTCTCAAAACACAAGCACAGAGTCCAAATTAAAACAATTCCCCATCGTCCAAATTAAACAATTCCCCATCGTAAGTACACACTGATGGACTAAGACACGAAACGAGCGGTTTGTGTGAGAAACCGAACAGTATTTTTATCGTTTTTACCTCTTATAACACAACCACGTCGAAGTGATCTGAAGTCGCGGGCGCTTCCTGCTGTGTGACGTGTGCGCAGACTGGTGCATAGATGTATATACACTAGATGTCGCATTAAAGACATTCGTTCCAATGAACTGCCGTAGCCAAGGCGAAATCTAGTATATATATCTATGCACCAGTCTGCGCACACGTCACACAGCAGGAAGCGCCCGCGACTTCAGATCACTTCGACGTGGTTGTGTTATAAGAGGTAAAAACGATAAAAATACTGTTCGGTTTCTCACACAAACCGCTCGTTTCGTGTCTTAGGCCATCAGTGTGTACTTACGATGGGGAATTGTTTAATTTGGACGATGGGGAATTGTTTTAATTTGGACTCTGTGCTTGTGTTTTGAGACAGTATCCATATACCTGCATTATATGACTGTCAGACAAGAACGGTTTGACCTAAAAATATCAAAATTGAAACTACTGTGGAAAAAAAGACACCTACATCTTGGATGCCCTTCAGGTAAGCTAAAACATACCAAAATTTAATTTCAAAGTGAACTATCCCTTTAATATAATATGGGGAGTTTTAAACGAGAGGATCAGTCTAAACTTTCAGCTTGTGAAATTTCTACAGACACTGTTGTGATAGATAAATTCAATTTATAACAAATAATAATAAATCCAAAATTTAATAATATACAATCTGCTCCACTGGACTGCAAAAAGCTTGTGTTCTTGTAATTAAACTAAGAGGCCACAGTGTGACGTTTCTGTGGCAAGCAGAGCGGGAATTGAGTTCGCCAAACTCGAGCTGGAACACAGGGGAACTCGCTTTATTTAACTTTATTTAATTAATATTTAAAAAAAAAAAAAAAAAAAAACAGCAATATGGTAATATTTTATAGCAGTTGTCTACTTTAATGTCCTTTCACTTCATTTTTTTTCTCTTTGTATTTGATGATTTTTTTCTTTCACTTCAGATCTGATAGAAGAGAACGAGGAGAGTGAAGAACACTTGAGTTGCTCAAAGAATAAACAGACATTTTTAAAGGAAAGAAGAGTCAAGAAATGTACAACCTGCACTCAGTGTGGAAAGACTATCACAACCAATTATCTTAATCTTCACATGAGAGTTCACACTGGAGAGAAGAAGCTGTTCACATGTGATCAGTGCGGGAAGAGTTTCAAAGGATCAGCAAACCTTGAAAGACACATGAGGATCCACACTGGAGAAAAGCCGTTCACATGTGATCAATGTGAAAAGAGATACTCGCACAAACATGATCTTAAGCTTCACATGAGATTTCACACTGGAGAGAAACCGTTCTCATGTGATCAATGTGGAAAGAGATTCTCAAACAAACAACATATTGAGATTCACATGAGGATCCACACTGGAGAGAAGCCGTTCTCATGTGATCAATGTGGGAAGAGCTTCACACAAAAACAACATCTTAATCTTCACATCAGAGTTCACACTGGAGAAAAGCCGTACGCATGTGATCAGTGCGGGAAGAGTTTCACACAATCATCACACTTTAAAGAACACATGATGATCCACACCGGAGAGAAGCCGTTCACATGTGATCAGTGCGGGAAAACATTTCTTAGGCCATCAGAGCTGAAGTCACACCTGACAGTTCATACGAAGGAGAAGCCGCATTCATGTTCTGTGTGTGGAAAGAGTTTTTCACTGCGGCAACATTTAAAAGTACATCAGAAAATCCACACTGGTGTAAAAGAGTACATGTGCTTTGAGTGTGAGAAGACTTTTACTTCAGCGCAATCTTTAAAACAGCACCAGAGAATTCACACTGGAGAAAAACCTTACATGTGTTCACACTGTGACAAGAGATTCTGTCACTCATCAACTCTGAAATCACATGAGATGATCCACACTAGAGAGAAGCCGCACACGTGCGATCAGTGTGGAAAGAGTTTCTCTTTTAAAACTCACCTGAAGCAACACATGAAGATCCATACAGTGGAGAAACCGGATCACCATGATCCATGTGGAGAGAGGTTCCTTCAGTTATCTTCAGTGACTCACTCAAATGGAAAACAATCACAGTCTGAGATCACAGTAAGTAGTTCATCTTTATGTGCTGAGCATTAAAGTCTCTCCTGTGTAAGTTAGTTTCCTAACAGCCATGATGAGCAACAGGACATCTTGGTGGTTGCTTGCATTCTGCTTCACATTTTTCACATCATTATGAGATATTGAGTTATAATTATAAGACAGTATCTCATTATTATGACAACATTTATCATTATGAGATGTTAAGTCGTTATTATGTGAAAGCATCTCGTTATAATGCAATGTTAAGTTATTACGAGATACTAAGTTATAATTATTGAACAACATTTCTCATTATTGTGACTTCCATATTTATATTATTTGCGCAACTGTGATGGAAACAGGCTTCCATACTTTGTCCCACGGACATCATGTGACTAAACAGATTAATGTAAATCAGCTTTCTGTTTCTAACATCTGCTTGTTATTATTAAATTCATGAATTAGTTGCAGCCCTTGTTAATTTAAGTTGTTTTTTTATCATTAAAAACAATTTAAGAAAAATAGTTTGTTGCTGTGGCTTCGACAAAACCTGATTATCATGTTATACTGCGCGATCTGAAGATCTTGAGATACAGATGTCACAGTTCTGTTCAGTTAGTTTAATTTTCATGGACTTTTAGTTTGTTTTCTCAGTCACATGTTCACCTTTGTCTTAGTTTACCCGCCACTCATCTGCCATCGTGGTCATTAATTTCTTTTGCACGTTTGTTATTTTACCCTCATATGCCTTGTATTTAAGTGGCAGTCTTTTCAGTTCTCATTTGTCTGGTTTCATTTGCCTATCTTGTTTGTATTACCTTCTGAGTGGATTATTAAAGACGTTATACCTTGTCTTCATCTTCATCGTGTGTTCCTTGCAACCATTGGTGCTTAATGTAACAATATAGTGTAAAAAAACACATTTGAGATTTGTGCTGGCTACAGGGCACCATACAGACTTTATCAAATAATTTGGTGACTTTCTATCAGAGTTAGTACTGGGCACAGATAAAGTCCTAATTGTTAGTGATTTTAATATTAATGTAGATAACGTTAAGATGCATTGAGTATATGGGTGGATTCTTAAGCCTGGAACACACCAAGCCGACGGTCGGCCGTCCGGCAGTTTCTGTGCGTCGGCCGACTAAATCTTCCAAGTGTGTTCCGCACCGTCGGCTGAAATTGGTCCTCGACGGCTTTGTAACGGCCGATTCGACATGTTTAATCGGCGTGGGGCCGTCGGTGAAAGAGGGAACTCTGATTGGCTGTTCAGTTTAGTGAACGAGTCAGTGCACGAGAATAATAGCAAAACAGCGAGCATAGTCAAACGGTAAAGATAGAAGGCTGTTCTAATGTTCTGTCATCATACCTGAGTGTTCCTTGGCGAATATTTCAATATTAACACGAGAGGAGTGGAATAAAGAAAGTGTTTAGCAGGATTGATATTCAAAACGGTAAGCACGCACTGCTTTGTTTACGGTTTGTGTATATGCAGCCGCAGCTTCGGTTTCCCTTTTTGAATAATGAATATAGACGAATATATCTTCAGAAATAGACAGTTGTCTCATTTACACATTTACACTCTCGGTGTGTTCAAGTGCAGCTTTTTACCCCGACGCGAGGCGACAACACAGTCGGCTTTCATCAGCGCTAGTTCGTTGGCGTCGGCTTGGTGTGTTCCATGCTTTAAATAAATTATACCTGATCTTCATCGTGTGTTCCTTGCAACCGTTGGTGACAAAGGATCAATGTCACTATTAATTATTATTTATTTTTTTTAAATATGTGATTAGTCTTAGTAATTTTTGTAGAATCAGACATATTTATTGATCGTCTCTCATCATGTATATTATCATTTTTAGCAGAACTGCCAGAAAGCATCTGGAAGGAGAGGACGGAGAGAACGCCAGTGATCCAGAACCTGCAGAATGAAACATCAAGATACTGAAGAACAAAGAGGTTGGTGTTTATTCTTGATTCCTCATTCATTCTTCATGATGAAGAACATGCTGATGCTCACCAGATTTACATTGTTTCATGACCAAACTAGTGACTTATAACACGAATCATCTTCATGACATTAAAATAGATCATAATCGTGCACAGCAGTTGTTGACCAGTGATCTTGACTTTGAGCTTCACTTTTTATTTCATGTTTCTCTCTCATTTGAAATCTCACTTGATTTAATGTTTCTTTTAGATCTGATGGAGGCGAACATTCTTCTCATTCAGAAGAAAGACCATTTAACTGTGATCAGTGCGGTAAACAGTTTCACTCGGCGTCAGTCCTGAAGAAACACCGGAAGATTCACACAAAGGAGAAGATTCATTAGTAATATTACAGCAGAAAAGACACAGCGGTGTGTGTTTCAGTGCAGAAGTCCTTTACTACAGAAGATGAACTGAAAGAGTGCCAGAAAATTCACACTGGAGAAGAAGCCATAACACTTTTAAGAGAGAACACTTTTTTTGTTTTTCATCAGAGCATCTAGTTTCTCTTCCACTTCTACTCTTCCATACAAATGTAAGATATGCTTTCATGTATCTTTGAAACTGGACACTTTTCTGATGCTTTGGCTCTTATAAGTCATTAAAGAGAGAGATCTGTCTCATTCGCTTTCACTTTTACTTAGTTTGTATTTGCTTCATGTAATGATTGATTAAACTCATTTTATCAACATCTCATTGTTATTGTCCTTTTTTATTTTCTGCTGATTCTGCTTGAATCAGGAATAATTCTAGTTCTGAAAGTCATGAAGTATCCTGATATGATTGCTTTTTGAGCTATCCATGTTTTTTTTTTCTCAATAGAGCTTTTAAATGCCTAATTAAATTATACATTTCTAGTCAATTTAATGTTTCATTCACACCAAGAGACTTCATGAAGTCAGAACAATTACTATGAACTTTAAACAACACAGTTTTTAATAAATAAACTGAAATGATCATCTCAACACAGCTTCAACACATGAATGGAATGTGTGTGTTTTATAACGGATGCTCGTCTAAAGAGAAGTTTGTGAGGATCAGTGGTGTTTATACATACACATAAACATCAGAAGCTCCAAACATAGACCTCATTTTTCCGGACCTCTTTACTGAAGGTAAAAGTCGCCGTAATCTTTACTGACATTGTCCGTAATGATTACTTAATGATTACTTAGATGGCACATTTGGACAGGACTAAAATCACGGAGAAGCTCTGATAACTATTACTTTTCCTCACCTCTCCATGTACAGTGGGTACGTAAAGTATTCATACCCCTGGTAAATATGATCAAAAATGGCTGTAAAAAAATAAATCTTTCATTCAAAAAATTGTATCTTTCATTCAAAAAATTGGCAACAATCTAACCTTTCATTGAAGAAAATGAATTCAAACTGGGGAAATAATTATGAAAATAAATGTTTTTCTCCAAAACATGTTGGCCACAATTATTCATACCTCTAGAATGTTTTATGAATAAAATATCTCTGAAGTATATTACCATTAATATTTACCTTTTTTAGCACACCAGGGTGACTAGGAACATGAAATTGTCCAGCTATGACTTCTTGTTTCACAGAAGTTTAAATATGAGGAAGCACAAAGGCCAAATTCCCTTAATCATCAATCACAATGAGTAAAACCAAATAATACAGTTCTGATTTGCAGCAAAAGATTGTTGAGCGTCACAAAATAGAAAGTGGCTGTAAGAAAATAGCTAAATAATTGAAAATACCCATTTTGACCATCAGGGCAATAAGTAAGAAGTTATAATCAAGTAAAAATGTTACAAATCTGCCATGAAGAGGACGTGCGTCTATATTGTCTTAATGCACGGTGAGGAGGATGGTTTGAGTGGCCAAAGACTCTTCAAGGATCACAGATGGAGAATTGCAGACATTAGTTGAGTCTTGGGGTCAGAAAGCCTATTAAAAAATCAAACAACCCCTACATCCCCACATGTTGTTTGGGAGGGTTTCAAGAAAAATGCTCCTCGCTCATCCAAAAACAAACTCAGCATATTCAGTGGTCAGACACGACTGGATCTTCAGACGGCACAGGGTTCTGTGGTCAGATGAGAATAAAAAAAAAGAGCCTTTTGGCAGCAAACACGCTAGATGGGTTTGGTGCACACAAGGATAAAAAGTACCCCATGTGTACAATTTAATATACCACTGGATCTTTAATGTTGTGGGCATATTTTTCTGCTGGAGGTCCTGGACTTCTTGTTCAGATACGTGGCATTGTGAATTCTATCAAATATCAACAGATAAAAAAATCAAAACCTGTTGGCTTCTGCTAGAAATCTTATAATGGGCCGTGGTTGGATCTTCCATCAGGACAACAATCCAAAACAAACATCAAAATCAACACAAAAATGTGTTAGGGAGCACAAAATGAAGCTTCTGCCATGACCGTCCCAATTCCCTGACCTGATGAGTGGAGTGAACTGAAGAGAAGAAGCACCAACATGGATCTGGGAATCTGAAGGATCTGGAGAGATTCTGTATGGAGGAATGATCACTGATCTCTTGTCAGGTGTTCTCCAAACTCATCAGGCATTATAGGACAAGACTCAGAGCTGTTATCTTGGCATAAGGAAATTGCAAAAAGGTATTTACTAAAAGGGTATGAATAATTGTGGCCAATGTGTTTTGGAGAAAAACATTTATTGTATAATGTGCTTTAGTGAGACTAAACCAAGTTTTGAGAGAAAGTATTTTCTCATAGAACATAAAAAAATATAAATTTGAAATTTTTCAAATTATTTCTGAGAAAAAAAATCTCTCTCAAAATACTTTGAAAAAAACTCTCAAATATATATTTTTTGCTATCAGTGTGAAAACATTATCTAAAAAAAAAGTGTTTCTCTCAAAACGCTTTTCTTTGCTCTCAATGCAATTTCTTGCTCTCGTGCAGGATTTTGCTTTCACTGTGAAAATTGTGTCACAGACTTTCAGCTGTTTGCAATGAACAAATCAAGCAAAAGTAATTGAAATAGCTCAATACAACAAAGTTTCACTTGAAACATATATCTTATTATTACAAAATAAACTTTTAAACAAAAACTTTTGTTTCAAGAGGGTTCCCCAAATTCAACAGAAAATGGAACTCTTAATGACTTCTGCTGTCTCAAAATTATTCAACCCCATCATGTCAAGCATCTTTAGTAATTAATAGAAAACTCTTTTGCTGTTCTGACCTGCTGCAATCGAGATATATAACCAGTACAATTATTGTACATAATAAGATATATGTACAATAACAATTTTAGGGAAAAAATAACATTATGATGTCTAAAAAAATCAATTTCAATAGTAATGTGACATTGCGTTTAATTTGTCTTTTAATGAGATCTACTAATATATTGTTAGTGCCGAGAATTTTCACATGGATAAATGCATAGATTCGCGAAGTTTGCTTGTGGTATCTACCGTAATGGTCTGGTGGTTAGAACTTTTGCCAAGCATGTCAGAGGCTACGGATTCTAATCTGCACTCGTTTAGTTTTTTTTTTTTTTTCATCAAATACAAATATGTTAACCAGTGGTTACAGTATATATCAAGCGTGTCGTTTGTGTGCATTTTGTTTTGTGATTATTTCACTTGAACAAATAGAGTCTCTGCAACGGCGTTAAGTGACAGATTGAAGCGCAGGTCCGTGTGAAGACTGTGTGCGAGCCACAAGAAAACACTGTATCCTAACAGAAAAACAACAACATATTTTAGTGCTAGATCGTCTCTTATTTAATAACATACTAAATTATTCTCTGCTAGTTAACTGGATATGTTTTATTTATTTGTATGAGGTAGCCTACATCCTACATGTCCCACCCGCAAATTATGCCTATGGTTTGTATGCTGCAACTGCCTTCTTCAAATCCCACCAGATATTTAAGGTGCAGTGTGGAGAAAAAAATCTCTGGTAGCCGAGGCACTCCTTAATTAAAATGTCTTTATTGAAGAAATGACATGTCCTAACTGGACGACTTTAAAATGCCCACGCGTAGCGGCATGGGGCCTTCTTCAGGGCATAATGAAGCAGATAGAAAACAGGTCTTATAATGACAGAGACATACAAGTAGAAGCAAACACACAGGTGCTAACAATCAATGTTGAAGATCTGCAGGTAATTGCTAGGACACGCCTCTCACATAGCTCTCAGCACCAAAGCTACAAGTCACAATAATTAACAAAAACACAGGCACCAAATAGCATGCATATATATTCATGCATATATTGCTAAGGCACACCTCTCACATGGTTCTCAGCACTAAAGCTGTTGGTCACAATAATAAACAAAAAACAAGCAACAGATAGCATGCATATACACTCATGCACACATTGCTAGGACACGCCCCTCACATGATTCTCAGCATTAAAACTGTTAGTCACAATGTAAGCAGGAAACACAAGCAGCAGATAGCATACATATATTCATGTATACACATTCATGCATACATATACATATACAATACACACACAAAAAAAGTGAGTAGTCACAGGAAAGAACAATGTTACAAAATCACAAAAAAGGTCTATAATCTATCTCCTCATTTAATCCTGGATAGTCCATTGCTTTAAAGCTCCATATCCAAAAGGTTTCATGTTGCAATAACTGTTTTAAAATGTCACCTCCACGTATTGATTTTTTAATAATTTCAATGCCCTGAATTCTCAAAGATGATGGGTCACTATGGTGTATTTCTTTATAGTGTTTTTTCAATAGTTTAGTTGGTATAGGATCTAATAAACATGTTGTTGTTTTAGATGAAATTATAAGTTTATGTAACTCTTTTTGTTCTATAGTTGTAAAGCACTGTAATTGTTCTTGCGGGGTGATAATTGAGGCTGAATAATAAGGCGCGATTGAAGATTGAACGTTTACAATTGTGGTTCTGATGCTTTCTATTTTCTCAGTGAAGAAGTTCATGAAATCATTACTACTAAACTGTAACAGGATATTTTGTTCAGGTGATGTCTGTTTATTTGTGAGTCTAGCCACGGTGTTAAATAAAAACTATATTTTTTTGGTTATTTTCTATTAGTTTGTGGAGGTGCTCAGCCCTGGCCGCTTTTAGGGCCTTTTTATAACGTGACATACTGTCTTTCCACGCGATTCAAAAGACCTCTAAATTAGTTTGTTTCCATTTACGCTCTAAATTACGGGTTTCTCTCTTTAGAACACGCGTAGTATTGTTGTACCATGGTGCTTTAATTTTCTCTCTGACCTTTTATTAATTTAATGGGTGCAACAATATCCAGTGTTCCAGAGAGAATGGTGCTCATAGTGCTAGTTAGTTCTTCTAATTCATCTGTTTGTTTGGGTTCAGGCAGCAGCTGAGACAGATTAGATAAGCAATTTGAGAAATTATCTATGGTGGATGGAAGGATTGTTCTGCCTGGTCGATAACGCGGCGCCGCATGACATATTACAGCAGTACGTAATATGCAAGTTACCATATAATGGTCAGTGACATCATCACTTTGTGGAATGATATCTATATCGGTTGGATCGGTTCCATATGATATAATTAAATCGAGTGTATGATTAAGACGATGAGTTGGTCCGGTGACGTTTTGCTTGACCCCAAAGGAATTTAATAAATCTGTAAACGCAGCCCCTAACGCATCATTTGTATTATCTACGTGTATGTTAAAATCTCCAACAATTAATGCTTTATCGACGTTGACCAATAGATCTGAGAGAAAATCTGCAAACTCTTTTAGGAAATCAGCAAAAGGCCCAGGCGGTCTACATATGGTAGCCAAGGCTAGAGATAATAGGGATTTTTTTCTAACATCTAAGAGGGTAACATTTAGTACTTCAAACGAGATAAACTTATAACCCGTTTTCTGAGTAACATTGAGAATATCTCTATAGATTGTTGCAACACCGCCGCCACGACCAATCAGACGGGGCTCATGCTTATAGGAGTATCCAGATGGAGTAGACTCATTTAGACCGAAATAATCATTTGGTTTAAGCCAGGTTTCAGTAAGGCAAAGTACATCGAAGATATTATCTGTGACTATTTCATTTACAATAACTGAGAAGCGGTTTTGTGTGGATATCTCGAAAACCGGGAGGGTCGGAGAGAGTAGAGAGAGTTCTTGGTCTAGACCTGACTCGCGTCTTCCGCTGCGGAATCATCCAGGCTTCGTAGTGGCGTGTTGGAGCCGGAGTGAACGAGACCATGGCTGATCGCGACCTCGACGCTCGGGACCAATGTTGAGAAACGCACGGAGTAGACGAGGTCGGAGTCAGCGGGTTAGTAACGTTAATCACTGATTTGTGTGCATCGGCGCGTGATGTTTCAAGAGCCAAACGGTGGTCTATCAGCTCGGCCTGTCTCACTAAAAGGTCGTGGATCTGTTTCTCAACAGCTTCCAGCTCAGACTGCAGTGCATGAAGTTCAAATGTGTCCTCACCTGCACCAAAAGGTAGACTACTTACATCTGATATATTCGCCATTTTAATAGATGGACAGTAACGTTAAGTTAGCAACGACGCTACCAGTGATGCTATCAATATTAATACTAATTTATGGCTGAAGTCTTGGATATAATGTAGAGTAGACGCACGACAGGTGAAAAAATGTTTGTTTGTAAGTGAGTGTGGAGAAGACGCGTTCAGCCGTGATCCAAGGGAGTAACCTTTAAGAGTATCCGGCATTGGATCACTAATAGGCTTGAGACGCGTCTGCTCAACAGTCCGCGTTGTAACTATGAGGTGAGGAAAAGTAGAAAATGTTCGTTGTAAGTGAGTTTAAAGAGAAAATCAAGAATTATAAATCAATCGATGGAGCTCCAAAGACAACAAAGCGTTCAGACGCGACGCATCTCTAACAACACAAAACACTGCATTGACACACTGCTACAGTCATAAATCACATGGAACAGACATGATCATGCTCATATTAATGCTCATATTCAATGACTATGTTTACATGCAGCCAATAACCCATTCAAAACCAGAATATTAGCAATAACCCGATCGCACGGCTATGTAAACACCGGCAAAAACCCGAATATGCTCATATTCCGGTTATTAAAAACCCGAATATGATCCCTGGGGTACCCCTTTTCTAACCCGAATATTTGGTCATGTAAACGCGTATCGGCATATCCCCATCAAAAGGAACATTGATTTTGTGTTCTGCACATGTTCTATTCACAAGGAATCTTGGTCTTTTGAGTAGAAACGGCGCATACAAAAACCCGCTTGCAGTATACCGGAAGTAAACAAGAAGTAGAGGTAAACATTGCGAGACGCAGCACAGCACCACACTTTTGGAGCGAGGAGGAAAGCGCAAACAAAGGCGATTGCTATCTGCCCCGAACTATTCATTATCCGCGTGTTGCTGCTGTTGTTGTTGTCTTTGGATACAGGAAGAAGAATCGGAAATGACGCATATTGCATCTTAAGGTTGTCCGTACGTCCAGATGCTAACCGTGCGTCGCTGTTTACATCGGGATATTGCCAATTGATTACAAATTCTATGTATACAGGAGTAACTCTCTCAGCTCACGCATGTAAACGGGTTATTCCGAATGTTTCAGAAACCCAAATAGTGACCTTAACCCGACCATAACCCGAGTATTGACAGCTTGCAAACATAGTCATTGTAACACTGTAATTTCTCTTACTTGTAGGCTGTTGGTGATTGTATCGAGGAGGAGGGCCTGTTCTATGTCGCTGACTGGCTTGTCCGGGTCCTTCAGCAGGAGGAAATAATCCAGGCCTGTCCACACTGTGAGGTGCTGCTGTTGGGTGACCGACATCAGGACCACAGCTATGCCGCAAGTGTGGACCACCCCTTCCTGGAAGCCAAAGAATAAATGGCATCGACGAACCTCTTGAAGCCATCAGTTTTTTTCATCAATTTTTTTGCTGCAATCCAGCTTTTGGAGGGGGAATTTGCGAGGCACAAAGACACTTTCTGGCCTCACAACAAGATCACCCAAAACATGGAAAGGACTCTGGGCAGTCTAGGGGTGTTCAACAGCCTCTTTAGCTCGCACCCTGAGCATGCCAGTCTATTGGAGACAATAGCGATTAAAAAATTTGTAATGTGCAGGCTCGGGGCGGAAATCCGCGAGAGGAACAGGAGGCTGAGCAAACAGCAAAGCGCCATAGCAGCTCAGAGAAAGCTGCCCTCCTTCACGGCCTGAATGGAGCTGGGGCTAGAAGACCATATTGCTGTCGCTGTTCCTGTGGAGAGGTTTTTTTCTTAACATAAAAAAAGTTTAAAACAAGTATTCTAAATACTTTTTTTTTTACCACATGGAACGATTGTTATTTTCCTTTTTACATTAGCTAACTAGAACTCTTTGTAACTTGTGTATTAACCGAAAGAGCCTTACCTCATTTTGAGGGGTACAGCGTCATAGACCTCCATTCATTCTGCACTCGCCTGCAAGTGCCCCCGCATGGACAGAGACGTGTTACTGCAGCCAGTCCAGAAACCGGAAGTAACCAGAGAGTGCTAATTCTTGCTATTAGACATTCTCTTATCTGATGCAGCCGACGTAAACATATGCCTGGAAAAAAACACCACTGCTGATAATGTGTGGTCAGATGCTGCATCTGATTGGCCCATGTCCTATGAATCAGACGAGTTAGAGACTGAGTTTAATGTTGACATTAACGTGATTGATGGATTTTGGTCAGATGCTCTGACAGAAACTGACTCAAGTGATGACGAATTTGTTGAGTGTCTTGGGGAGGAGCTCAGAGGTTGGGCAATAGACAGCCAAATACCACAATGCCATCTAAATGGGCTGTTGGGCATCCTGAGAAAACATCATTCATTCATATCTCCCAAAGGATGCCCACACTCTTTTAGGCACTCCAACTAATTATGAGGCCCAGCAGATTGCTGGTGGCACCATGCCTTATTTTGGAATTGGGAAAGTCATTAGGCATGTGTTAAACAAGATAGAGTTAAACCTCTCCCAAAGGCCATTTATTTACAAGTAAATATTGATGGACTACCTTTATTCAAAAACAGCAATAAGCAGTTCTGGCCCATTCTAGGCTTGGTAGAGGAAGACAAAGCACAGCAACCATTCGTCATTGCTTTGTATTTTGGATCTTAAAAAAAAAACAGAGAATGTCAATCTGTTCCTAGAATCATTTGTGAATGAATATGGAAAGCTTAAATTAGAGGGTGTGAATGTAATTGGCGAATGTGTAGATATTAAAATTTCAAATTTGGCTTTCGTAGGGCTTTCGTAAAAAACATTAAAGCCCACAATGCATACCACAGCTGTGAAAAATGCACACAGGAGGGAACATGGGCAGAGTGATCTTTGGGTTCTTCTTTACCTGTCTCACCAAGGCTCTTCTCCCCCGATAGCTCAGTTTGGCCGGGTTCTGGTCGTCCCAAGCGTCTTCCATTTAAGGACTATGGAGGCCACTGTGCTCTTAGGAACCTTAAATGCAGCAGAATTTTTTTTTATAACCTTGGCCAGATCTGTGCCTTGCCACAATTCTGTTATGATTCTCATTTGCTCTGACATGCACAGTTAGCTGTAAGGTCTTATATAGACAGGTGTATGGCTTTCCTATTCAAGTCCAATCAGTATAATCAAACACAGCTGGACTCAAATGAAGGTGTAGAACCATCTCAAGAATGATCAGAAGAAATGGACAGCACCCAGTGGCGGAGCCAGAGGGGGGTCCGGGGTGGCACTGGACACCCCAGACATGCGATTGGCCACCCCGGGTGCCACCCCAAAAATGTATTTGCTACTGGCAGTTGCTGATGCTGATTTAAAAAAAAATAAAATACGTTCGCCAGCAGTGAGTGCGCACAGTTTTCAAACGGAAGAGCAGAGGGTGAGAGATGGTTGCAAGATACCGAACTTCACAGAATAAGAAAACATCACATTTGAAGTAAGTTTTTAAGGTTTAGCATCAGGGTGCCATCAAGCTGATGGAGTCCTATCGGGCCTGGCTGGCTTGTGGGACTCCTGAGGCAGCTGACGGGTACCGACAGGCCAAGCGGACTGCAGCTCGGGGGGTTGTGGAGGCAAAAACTCTGGCCTGGGAGGAGTTCGGAGAGGCCATGGAGAAGGACTATCGGTCTGCCTCAAAGAGAATCTGGCAAACCGTCCGGCGCCTCAGGAGGGGAAAACAGTGCCCTACCAATGCTGTTTACAGTGGAGGTGGGCAGCTGTTGACCACGACTGGGGATATCATTGGACGGTGGAAGGAATACTTCGAGGATCTCCTCAATCCCGCCGTCCCGCGGTTCATGGGAGTTTGCCCAACCAATCCACATGTGCTTTGTGGATTTGGAGAAGGCATTCGACTGTGTTCCTCGCGGCATCTTGTGGAGGGTGCTCTGGGAGTATGGGGTTCGGGGCCCTTTGCTAAGGGCTATCCAGTCCCTTTATGACCGGAGCAGGAGCTTGGTTCGCATTGCCGGCAGTAAGTCATACTTGTTCCCGGTGCATGTTGGACTCCGGCAGGAATGCCCTTTGTCGCCGGTTCTGGTCATAATTTTTATGGACAGAATTTCTAGGCGCAGCCAGGGGCCGGAGTGTCAGGTTTGGGGACCACACGATTTCGTCTTTGCTCTTTGCGGATGATGTAGTCGTGCTGGCCCCATCAGACGAGGACCTTCAGCATGCACTGGGACAGTTTGCAGCCGAGTGTGAAGCAGTTGGGATGAGAATCAGCACCTCCAAATCCGAGGCCATGGTTCTCAGTTGGAAATGGGTGGTTTGTCCGCTTCAGGTTGGTGGAGAGTTCCTGCCTCAAGTGGAGGAGTTCAAGTATCTTGGGGTCTTGTTCACGAGTGAGGGAAGGATGGAACGGGAGATTGACAGACGGATCGGTGCAGCTTCTGCAGTAATGCAGTCGCTGTACCGGTCTGTCGTGGTGAAGAAGGAGCTGAGCCGCAAGGCAAAGCTCTCAATTTACCAGTCAATCTACATTCCTACTCTCACCTATGGTCATGAGCTGTGGGTCATGACCGAAAGGACAAGATCCCGGATACAGGGGGCCGAAATGAGCTTTCTCCGCAGGGTGGCTGGGCGATCCCTTAGAGATAGGGTGAGAAGCTCGGTCACTCGGGAGGAGCTCAGAGTAGAGCCGCTGCTCCTCCACATCGAGAGGGGCCAGGGCATCTTTTCCGGATGCCTCTTGGACGCCTTCCCAGGAAGGTGTTCCAGGCATGTCCCAAAGGGAGGAAACCCTGGGGAAGACCTAGGAAACGCTGGAGGGATGATGTCTCCCGGCTGGCCTGGGAACGCCTCGGTTTTCCCCCGGAAGAGCTGGAGGAAGTCTCTAGGGAGAGGGAAGTCTGGGCATCCCTTCTTAGACTGCTGCCCCCGTGACCCTGCCCCGGATAAGCGGAAGAAGATGGATGGATGAATGAATAGGCGTACACTGCATTAAAGGGCACCTATTATGACTCTTATCACAAGATGTAAAATAAGTCTCTGATGTCCCCAGAGTATGTACGTGAAGTTTTAGCTCACAATACCCAACATATCATTTTTTACAGCATGTTTAAATTGTCATTTTTTGGAGCTCAGAAAAACATGCTGTTTTAGTGTGTATCCCTTTAAATGCAAATGACTGCTGCTCCCGGCCCAGGGGGCGGAGCCTCACGAGCTCACGCTCAGAGCCAAGACAAACTCATGTAATAACATCAGAACAGAAACTCTCAGTTGCGATGTTCATTTAGACTCTGAGTCTGACAATAATGCCCAAGGAGCCAGATAATATATGCTGTATGGAGATAGAACAGGTATCGTTTAGTTTAATTTTGGTTATAACTTATTTGTCATCTGCTTTTATCCACTATTAACACAAGTCTGCTGTAGCAAATCCCGTCCGAATGATGACCAAAATATGCTGACGAGTTCAGTGAAGTTTATTGTACATCACACAAAAGATGAGCGTTAGTTTTACTCCAGAGAACACAGTAAAAGAAGTGTGCATTGAAGTCTTATCCATAAACTCTCTCTCTCCCTTTCATTATCATCAAAATCATTTCATACACAAAACACTCATTACAACTAACAGTAAACAAATATATACACACTTTTTCAGTGGGTGCTTAATAAACTGGTAAACTTTATATCCGTAAAATGACTCGATGAGCTGTCATAAAGTGCATGCTCTCACTTTCATTTCTGCCGTGGTCAGTAACGTTAGGCCTGTCGCTCCTCTGGATACTGTAAGCTGGATCACAAACAGTACAGATTCATCCTCGAGTAACAACAAGAGTAAATGAAGACTGCTATGTTCATTCTTACAAATAACAACAAAACACCTCAATCGCTTAGGAGACATTATTGTCTACAGCTGCTCAAGCGTCGAAACAATGGCAGATTCTGTGTCCAGTTCACTCAGGGCGGGGTCTATGCTCAAACTGCAGTGTCAATTAACAGTCGTGGGAGGGGCCTGTGCAAAGTGACGTCACATTGCCCTGAATCCGAGAACAGCTTGTCCTGAGACACTGCTTATGATTTATGGGGATTATAAAAAAGCACTGGGTGGATTTTTATCATTATAGGATGGTTGTGAACACACACTGTCAACACACATTTATGTTCAAACACCATGTAAAAGGGAATTTTGCATAATAGGTGCCCTTTAAGATGTATAAAAAATCTTCTCTCCGCTGTGGATCTTGATGTTTCATTCTGCAGGTTCTGGATCAATGGTGTTCTCTCTGTCCTCTCCTTCCAGATGCTTTCTGGCAGTTCTGCTAAAAACAAAAGTTTAATTTCTTACAGACATGATGCGAGAGGAATAATCAATATTACAAGTACTAAGGCTAATCACATGTTAAAGCAACACTGTAGTTTTTCAACCTTCATAATATATTTCCAAGACCCTTGCAATAGGTTGAATGACACGTCTGCCATAGCCTGACGAGGTCTGTATCGCTTTTACTGGCACTATGGAACTTTGGGGGTCGGGTAGTAACCCGAGCACAAAAAGAACTACAAAATTTGACTTGCAACTTGAAAATCGATTTTTTCAACTTTGCAGATTCATCTATGGTAGCTTGATATTATAATATTGACGATATATGGCTATTACCTACCACAGAAACATTGAATTGAATTAGCATATCCATTCTGTAAAACAGTAGCCAATAAGCTACTATGATGACGCTGGCTTGTAAACGTGAGCTACGCGATCTTTTGGCATTTAAAAAAAAAATAAAACTCTTGAAATTATATTCATTTGACATGCTGAAATATATGCCACTGTACCTGGGATAGGGCTGTCACTTTATGTTCGAAAATCGATCGGACCAACCAACACAAGTTTCGAAAACGAAAATAGGGAACCAATTTTAATGGTCTTTTCTCGAAGTGCGCCCAGCTCGTAATGATACGCCCGCAGCGAATGCACGTCACACAGCAACTGCAGGCTCTGACAAACACGCATAACAGCAGATTATACTTCTGCATAATGTTTCTCTTTTTACTACAAAAATGTGAATTCTTCCAGTATTCAGACAGTCTCATGCTAATCCTAAACACAGGCACGTTGAAGCCTACAGTAATGTTTTTCATTGGCAGTCTACTGCTTATTGTTTTTCGAGAATGTTGCACTCCTGTTTGTCATTGTGCACGAAACTTCACGGCAATAAATCATCAGGAATATTTGCTGACTTGTGCGCGTCTCAAGCCCCCTCTTCACGTTCGTCCTAATGCCTGTTAGTTGTCCGTGGATTTGCCCATATTTGGCGTTTAAAATGGAAACGTCTTTAGACATGGAAATCGATTTTACAATCGATTCAATGAACACTTATGTCTCAAAAATCGTGAGAACAAGATGTGAGAACTGCTTCTGCAGAGTTCGGGGGTATCGGCTTGTCAACAAATGCACGTGTATCCTCTGGTGTAACCATGACAGATTTTACGACAGTACAACAGTGTTGTTCAATAAAACCCAAATTATTACTTTGATATATTATTTGAACCAATTATTGCTTGTTATTATATATTTGCATTTTAATGGCTGTTGTTTCACTTGGACATCTTTTTTGTTCAATTACTCGATTTATCGGTGGAATAATTGGTAAAATACTCAATTACTAAAATAATTGATAGCTGCAGTCCTACTTTACTTTTTCTTTAAAAAAGGATTTCATTTGGAGTTTCACTACTGAAGTCCTCTGTTTATTTATTTCATCTAGCTGTGCTGAACAGAAGCCCAGAACATGTGGACATATTGACATTCAGAACATGCTGACTTTCTCAGCCTTACTATTGTTATTACTAATATGTACTGTTATTTTATTTTTATTTTATGTTTGTATACCATTTTTTACTAAATTAGTCAATAGATTAATCGATACAAAAATAGTCGTTAGTGGCAGCCCTAGAAAAAAACTATTATGGAGTGGAAATGGCTTATAAGTCAATAAGCGGTCCTCTGCTGCCATCTACCATTTATAGTACATTTTTAAATAAATATGTTGGTTTGCCAAGCGTAAGTTTTCCTAAATTTTGAAGCTTTTGGTTTTACAAATGCGGACAATCTTTGAAGTATGAACAAATCATGGTTTTGTCATTGTTGTCAATGACAAAACCATGTTGTCCTACTTTAATCCTATGTTGTCCTACTGTTAGTTTAACTGCTTCTATTGTTCTCATTTGGATAAAAGCGTCTGCTAAATGAATAAATGTGTAAATGGTTTTGGTCATCACATTAAAACTAGATATCACATTAAACTATATAAAAAAATTAAGTGCTGGAAAAAGTGTGATGGACTTGAAAGTCCTTGATTAGTGCTTGAAATTTACTCTCAAATGGATGTACGAACCCTGAAATGAATAATGTAAAAACATTTGTCTATTTCACTCTCACACGTTTATTTTTTTTGCGTTTTTGGGAGGAGTAAAATTTACATATGTGGTTTCAACAACCAGATGCATTTACACTAGGGCAGTAGTACTCTGAACTCGAGACTGTTTTTCTATGGTCTCGGACTCGCTGGTATTCGACTCGGACTTGTCTCGGTCTCAGCCACTGGTCTTGCCAAATATGGCTTTTGGTCTCAACCGAGTCCAGGTGTCTTTATTATGTTCCCAGTAAGCACACTCGCTGCAACGTACAGTATGTGTGCTTACTGGGAACATAATAATATTGGAGGGAAAGTGAAACACTGGCCACCTAATAACTAGTGATGGCATTTTGTCTCTTTTTCGGCCGGCTTGTTTGACTCAGTTCACTGAAAAGAGCCGGCTCTTTTGACTCACAAATGGCTCTTTAAAAAATAAATGTTTTAACTTGCTGAAAGTCCACCGCTAGTGCAACCTGAATATTCACATTTTGAATTGTCCATAACAACAAATGTGCCTGCTTCCCTTGCATATCTAATTAATGGGCAAAATTTTCAGACTTTTTTTTCTTACCTTCTTTTTTTATATTTTATTTTTATGTGGATGTTATTGAGCTTGTAGAAGTTTAGCTCTTGCTTTCTTCTGAACATCTCACTCTGAATGACATCTGAACATTGCCCAATGTAATTTCTGAGTCATATCACTCCATAATCTGCATTTCTTTTAAATGCCTATTCCACGAGTGGTAGGTTCCAATGTCTGGCTGTATTAAAATATAGCTAATACCGAAAAAAAATAATAATAACCCAGGCAGTCTCATCTACGAGACGTTTAGGCCTCCTCCAATAGTTGACAGCTGGGCACATAGCTTGTAGGTTTGCTTAGAGGCAAACTTTTTTCCATTTGATTGGTTCAACTGCCACCCGCCCGAATTTAATTAAAGGGGTCATGACATGTTTTTTTCTTTTCTTTTATTATGTTCCCTTAGGTGCAATTATAGTATTACTATAGTTTTTTGGACAAAAAAACGTTTCAAATTGAGTGATTTATGACCTTTTCCCATCCTGTTTCTCATGCTCTGATTCAAACAGTCTGTTTTGGGGGTGTTTCCCCTTTAGGAGTTCAGTGTTAACGCCCACTGTTATGATTGGATAACGTCAGTGCCTATGCATCAATTGTTAACGCCCCCTTGTCAAAACATGTGGATTTTGCGGAGCTGTGTTTACCTTTACCATAGTAACGGGTGATGCGTGCGAGGCTTACAGTCTATGGTGCGAGACGATGGCGATTGCAATGATGTTTGAGTCGGAATCAGAGGAAATGAACCATCAACACAACTAAGAATGCATCAGCCCGTCCACATAGAAAGTGTGAAACTATTTTGTCAGTTTCACAGCCTACATCTTTTAATAGCCTACGGGGCATGAACATGACGGTAATGAAAACAATAAGTAGGCTAAAAAACACGGTGATTATTCATAATGAATTAAACTGCAATTAACGTTTTAATAAAGTTTAAAGTTTTAAATAGCCTACATTACTTAGTTTGCGTCATCGTTGTTGAGCCCAGAATAGTCCACACGGCCTTATATTGTACAAAAGTTTTCTGGCAAAGCCAGCATCATACTGCGATTGTTCTCAACTGTCACTCATCCTTGAAATGTGGAGAACACACGCTTAAATTAACACTGCCGTGACTGGGACGTCCGCAAAAAATAAACTGCATCCATCTTCCCCTGACGTCTGGATCTTTCAGCAGCGTATATTATTCAAACATGTTGTTTGTCCACAGCCAGGAACAGCACATCTGTGTGACATCGCAATCTTCTTGTAAACAGACCCACTCGCTGCACGTCGACTGAACACATGTGAAGCGCGTGACAGACGCGATGATGAAATGAGGAGTAGTTATCTTGCGCTTGAAGTGTAGTTGTCAACGCTGGAGGCGGTCATATGCAAACGACTGCTACGTCACTTCGTACCGTGACGTCACTTCATACCATGGATCCAGAACGAGCTGTATTTAGAGCTTGATTAAATAAATGATTCGTTTATAATGGGGAGGACGTCTTAAGCTATGAAACTAGCAGGACGTTTTAATGGTACAAAGACCTCTTATATACCAAAAGATCAAGGCAAATTTGGTTTCTCATGTCATGACTCCTTTAAAGTATTATTTTTCGTCACGTCATCCGCCCGATCCGCATCTCTAGTGTGTGTGTGTGTGTGTGTGTGTGTATGTGAGAGGGAGAGATTTGGCTCGGCCCTCCCTCATTCATGCAGTTTAATTGGTTGACATCACGTGTATGATAGACAGGAATAGAATGTGAGGCTGATCAGACAGTCGAAACAAATGTGTGTGCGCCTTTAGGCCTATATAATTATTTTGTTGTTGTTCTTTGAATTAGTCAATTATTTTAAATACAATTAAACTCATTCATTATTTTATAATACAATTTTTTTTCAGGGAAGGCATAAACCAACCATAGGGGTACACTCTGTAATACTGGTCACTTCTTTTCTACACTACTGTACATCTGGAGTGAAGCTATATTGTCATTTAGTTGCTCAAAATGTTCAGTACTAGTACCTAGGAGTGGTAATAGTAGTGGGTTGGTGTTTATATATCAGTTCTAACACTGCTATTGTGAGGTATCACCATATGTCATTATTCTGTTTTCTTTAGATTAGAAGATTATATGATATCAAGGGAATGTCTTTATTTAAAAGTCCTGGGTGTTGTGACACTGCTTTTGCTTTTAGATCAACAAATAATAACCCAAAATGATTGTCTTGATAATGTCATGCATACATTTTATTTATTTATTTTTTTTTCTGTTCTGGACTCGGTCTTGGCTCGGACTCGAACCTTTTTGGGACTCGGTCTTGACTTGGACTCAACAAAGGTGGTCTTGACTAAAGCCCTAATTTACACTTTTCCAGTTTCGTCTGGAATGCAGCCCAGACCTCCTCCTGAAGTTGTGACCACCTGTGAGTTGCCGGGGAAAGTTCAAATTGCCGTCTAAAGGTTACACGGTTGTTGATGGGCCATGTTTCTCATGACATTTTCTTTTTACTTTTTTTTTAAAGATTTATTTTGATTGTATCTAACATGTCCTGTTCTGTAGACATGGTTATTATGTATTTAGTCATGTTGTACCAGTCCAATATGACTGTCAGTTGAAATAAACCTTGTGTTGTAAGAAAACTTGTTTTATTTGTTATGAATCTATTTGGATGCGTTTTCCCATAACTTTTGTAATTTTACATATATTTAAAATATCAAAATGAATATCAATGTCGCAATATCAAATTTTGTCAATAACATGCACCCCTACCTTGATCTCAGACTTAGGTGATGTGGTTTCTCCACTGTATGGATCTTCATGTGTCGCTTCAGGTGACTTTTAAAATAGAAACTTTTTCCACACTGATCACACGTGAATGGCTTCTCTCCAGTGTGGATCATCTCATGTGTTTTTTTGTCTGCCAACTGAATGAATCTCTTGTCACAGTGTGAACACTTGTAAGGTTTTTCTCCAGTGTGGATCTTCTCATGTCTTTTCAGATGTGATGATTGATTGAATCTCTCGTCACAGTGTGAGCACTTGAAAGGTTTTTCTCCAGTGTGAATACTCTGGTGCCGTTTTAAACTGTCCGCTCTAGTAAAAGTCTTCTCACACTCAAAGCACATGTACTCTATCACACCATTGTGAATTTTCTGATGTTCATGTAAAGTGTGCCGCACTGAAAAACTCTTTCCACACACAGAACATGAATGCGGCTTCTCCTTCATATGAACTGTCAGGTGTCTCTTCAAGGCTGATGTACAGAGAAATGTTTTGCCGCATTGATCACATGTGTATGGCTTCTCTCCGGAGTGAATCCTCATGTGAAGATTAAGACTTTGTTTGTTTGAGAATCTCTTTCCACACTGATCACATGTGAACGGCTTCTCTCCAGTGTGGATCCTCATGTGTAATTTATGGTGTGAAGATCGACTAAAATCTTTCCCACATTGATCACACTTAAATGGCTTCTCTTCAGTGTGAACTCTCATGTGAACATTAAGAGTATGTTTGGTTGTGAAACTCTTCCCACATTGATAGCATACATGCGGCTTCTCTCCAGTGTGGATCATTATGTGTTGCTCAAAACTGTGTTTGCTTGATAAACTCTTCCCACATTGATCACACTTGTAAGGTTTTTCTCCAGTGTGGATCCTCTCATGTCTTTTCAGATTTGCCAAATGACCGAATCTCGTGTCACAGTGTGAACACTTGTAAGGTTTTTCTCCAGTGTGGTTCCTCTCATGTGTTTTCAGATTTTCTGACCGACTGAATCTCTTGTCACAGTGTGAACACTTGTAAGGTTTTTCTCCAGTGTGAATTCTCTGGTGCAGTTTTAAACAGTTCGCTCTGGTAAAAGTCTTCCCACACTCAAAGCACATGTACTCTCTCACACCAGTGTGAATTTTCTGATGTTTATGTAAACTATCCAGCTGTGAAAAACTCTTTCCACACACAGAACATGAATGTGGCTTCTCCTTCATATGGACTCTCTGGTGTCTCTTCAGGTGTGATGCACAGCGAAATGTTTTGCCGCATTGATCACATGTGAACGGCTTCTCTCCAGTGTGAATCATCATGTGTAATTTATGGTGTGAAGATTGACTGAAATCTTTCCCACATTGATCACACTTAAATGGCTTCTCTTCAGTGTGAACTCTCATGTGAAAATTAAGAGTCTGTTTGGTTGTGAAACTCTTTCCACATTGATAGCATACATGCAGCTTCTCTCCAGTGTGGATCATCATGTGTTGCTCAAAACTGTGTTTGCTTGATAAACTCTTCCCACACTGAGTGCAGGTGAAAGATTTCTTGGCTCTTCCTTTCTTTAAAAATGTATTTTTAGTCTTTGAGCGACACAAAGTTTTTTCTCCAGGTTTGACATGATGTTCCTCCTCCACTTCACTCAGTTCTTCACTCTCCTCCTTCACTTCACTCAGTTCTTCGCTCTCCTCCTTCACTTCACTCAGTTCTTCTCTCTCCTCCTTCATTTCGAACAGTTCTTCTCTCTCCTCCTCCACTTCACTCAGTTCTTCACTCTCCTCCTTCACTTCACTCAGTTCTTCACTCTCCTCCTCCACTTAATTAAAAGAGAAATATAATGTGAAAGGACATGAAAGTGAGCCCTGATGTAATAGCAGAAAGTAGACAACTGCTATAAAATATTATGATAATCCGATGCCTTTTTATGAATTGATTATATGTCCTTGAAACTTTTAGAATAGAATAAACCTAGAATTAGAAAAGGGATTAGAATAAACTGCTGCTTCGATGTACAGTGAGGAAAATAAGTATTTGAACACCCTGCTATTTTGCAAGTTCTCCCACTTGGAAATCATGGAGGAGTCTGAAATTATCATCGTAGGTGCATGTCCAATGTGAGAGACAGAATCTAAAAAAAAAAATCCAGAAATCACAATATATGATTTTTTAACTATTTATTTGTATGATACAGCTGCAAATAAGTATTTAAACACCTGTCTATCAGCTAGAATTCTGACCCTCAAAGACCTGTTAGTCTGCCTTTAAAATGTCCACCTCCACTCCATTTATTATCCTAAATTAGATGCACCTGTTTGAGGTCGTTAGCTGCATAAAGACACCTGTCCACCCCATACAATCAGTAAGAATCCAACTACTAACATGGCCAAGACCAAAGAGCTGTCCAAAGACACTAGAGACAAAATTGTACACCTCCACAAGGCTGGAAAGGGCTACGGGGAAATTGCCAAGCAGCTTGGTGAAAAAAGGTCCATTGTTGGAGCAATGATTAGAAAATGGAAGAAGCTAAACATGACTGTCAATCTCCCTCGGACTGGGGCTCCATGCAAGATCTCACCTCGTGGGGTCTCAATGATCCTAAGAAAGGTGAGAAATCAGCCCAGAACTACACGGGAGGAGCTGGTCAATGACCTGAAAAGAGCTGGGACCACCGTTTCCAAGGTTACTGTTGGTAATACACTAAGACGTCATGGTCTGAAATCATGCATGGCACGGAAGGTCCCCCTGCCTAAACCAGCACATGTCAAGGTCCGTCTTAAGTTTGCCAATGACCATTTGGATGATCCAGAGGAGTCATGGGAGAAAGTCATGTGGTCAGATGAGACCAAAATAGAACTTTTTGGTCATAATTCCACTAAACGTGTTTGGAGGAAGAAGAATGATGAGCACCATCCCAAGAACACCATCCCTACTGTGAAGCATGGGGATGGTAGCATCACGCTTTGGCGGTGTTTTCCTGCACATGGGACAGGGCGACTGCACTGTATTAAGGAGAGGATGACCTAAGTTTAGTGACAACATGTTACAATGATTACATGATACAATGACTAGTAGGCTACTGTTTGTATTGCTTAACACAAATTTAACGATTTCAATTCAATACTTGGGATTTGATTTAAATCTTGATTCAATACTGACTAATTTTGGATAAATATTAGGAAGGCTACAGTAGATAGCCCACATGTTATTTTTTTCTCATGAAAAAAAAAATCACATAATGCTATGTAACCATATATGAGCCCTATCAGCTGGTATTATTAAAGGTTACAAATAACTAATTAAATCAAATATAATGTGGTTTTCATTATAATAACAATTATGTAATGACACAAGTACAAATATAATAAATATGTAAAAAAGTGCAGTGCACATATTCAGCAAAATACTCCTCTTTATCGATTTGTTTTAGTCATCTAACATGCTGCTGGTCATTAAATGGTTTAAATGTAACGTTCTGTGACACAATTGTTCTCCTGTTTCATATCAAAAGTAACCTGCTCTGTCTTGTTTGACGGTCTTCGTGTCCTCTTTGCTCCGCGATTTTTCTCTGCGTGAGAAAACGGATGTGTGGCGTGAGCGTGTGAAGAGTCTCGAGCTGAATGCGTCGAGTTGGCAGCTCTGCTTTTCATTCATTTCATGTTTTATTTCATTCTTTTGAGAAAGAAATGAAAAGGAGCAGAAAGAAGATAAACTTATAATATCTGCCCCTTATCAACATAAATTAAATTACAATTCCAAAGAGGTGCGCTTACAACACGTCTACTTTGCAGCACATATACAAGGTCATAAATCAAATATCACATTTTCCTGCTAAATAGCAGCATTATATTTCTCTATTAGTAATGCTTTTACACACTTCTCGAAAACAAAAAACGATGTTGAGGTTTTAATTTCAGGTTTAGATTGTTCCACAGACTGACACCTTGTATTGAGACACATCTTTCCTTTGATTTTGTTCTAAACTCGGGTTTCTGAAATACTTCAGTTCCTCTTAAATTGAATCTACTAACTCTCTTGATGAATCTGTTTTGCAATTTATCAGGTAATGTTTTCAGGTGAGCTTTATACATTATTTTTAGAAGACTATAATCTAATAAATCATTGAATTTTAAGGTTTTTAACTGTATAAATATTGGATTTGTGTGGGCCCTATGTTCACTTCCATTTACAACGCGAATGGCAAGTTTTTGTAATTTAAAAACTGGTTCTATATAAGTCTTATTTGCACTTCCCCATGCTTCAATGCAATAGGTCAGATGTGGAACAATCAATGAATTATATAACAAAAACAAGGCACATTTATTAACAGATTCTTTTACCTTGCTTTTAGAAGCGGGATGGATCCGGATAGATCGGCGGCGGTCATGTAGGCGGCGTTCCTCCTTCCACCATGCTGCTTCTCCATGTGAGGACTGTTTACATTAGACTAGAAGTGCACACCGGCCGCATGCTTATACATGAATTTTTTACATCAGAGTGCGCACGTGTTTCGCGCAGCATATACACAGTGTTTGTTTAAGCAGTTGATGGAAAATAAGCTATAATGCGCGTTCTAAAAATCTCAATTCAGATCTATTATTTTTCACGGTATTTTGAAGTACAGTGTATTATTTTTTCACGGTATTTTGTTTGTAAATGAGAAGTGGATCTCAAACAGTTTACCTGGATAAATAAAGGTTAATAAAGGTTAATAAGTGCCCGCGATAACAATATCGTGCATATTCATTACCGCGATTTATCGCATTACCGAATACCGGCACATGTCTAGTCGAGGCTGGGTCTTCCAACATGACAATGACCCGAAGCACACAGCCAGGATAACCAAGGAGTGGCTCTGGAAGAAGCATATCAAGGTTCTGGCGTGGCCTAGCCAGTCTCCAGACCTAAAAAAAGAATCTTTGGAGGGAGCTCAAACTCTGTGTTTCTCAGCGACAGCCCAGAAACCTGACTGATCTAGAGAAGATCTGTGTGGAGGAGTGGGCCAAAATCCCTCCTGCAGTGTGTGCAAACCTGGTGAAAAACTACAGGAAACGTTTGACCTCTGTAATTGCAAGCAAAGGCTACTGTACCAAATATTAACATTGATTTTCTCAGGTGTTCAAATACTTATTTGCAGCTGTATCATACAAATAAATAGTTGAAAAATCATATATTGGGATTTCTGGATTTTTTTTTTTTTAGATTATGTCTCTCACAGTAGACATGCACCTACGATGACCATTTCAGACCCCTCCATGATTTCTAAGTGGGAGAACTTGCAAAATAGCAGGGTGTTCAAATACTTATTTTCCTCACTGTATATGTATTGAGTGATTATAGTCAAGGTATTAATCAATATTTTTTCCTTCTAAATATCAAATGAGTTGAATGACTTCTGTGAGGATTTTACTTCGTTATAGAAGTTACCAGTGTGATCACTGAAATTTTCTTTTCATGTATTCTTTAATGTCTGTAGTTGATATTTGAATAAAGTAACAATGTTTGCTCATTTAACTCTGCTTCAAGAAATGAAATAAGGAAATGTTTTGTGTTTGAGAAAGGTCTTCAACATGTTAAAACACATAGGGGTTATTGAAGTCTATACTGAAGTCTGATGGCAGAACAATGAACGAGTTCAACCCAACATAGTTGCACAGTTACTTTTCGAGAGAGAACAGGTGGATATCGAGCGGCTCATGCAAAATTGTAACACTGATCTTGCACGTAGAACATTAAAATATAACTTTGTGTGCTATCGATTTGCTGTACATTTCACACGATGGGAGGGGTTGTTGAGGTGGGGTGGGGGAGGTGCGGGGTCACGGGGCAGCAGCGCATGTATCATGGGGGTCGCGGACTAAAAAAGTTTGGGAACCCCTGGTTTAAGGGACCATTTCTCAGTTAAAGCCTTACTTTCCATTTAGACTAAAGTGTCCTATCCTTGAGAGAAAGAACTTGTTATCTTGATGTTTTGAGACAAGACTCCTGTTTATAGTTAGAGCCTGGCCAAATCCAACCTTGGAAAAGCTGTGTGTCGGTGTGTGTGTGTGTGTGTGTGTGTGTTAGTCTTCTTGCTTACAGGTTAAGGAACCACTGGCATTATTGGAGATTGACTGAGTTGTTGTTCGAGACATGTTGGCGCCTAGCAACCCAAATCTGCGACCTGGAAGGTCATGACGTGCCTGACTTCAGGATCCGAGTGTCAGATGCATAAGCTATGGAGATATGCTTCAGTCTATCTGTATATGTGTGGAAAATTACTATTGTAATGGAAAATTTTGATTTTCATAGATTTATAGTATTGATTTTCAATGCTTTTAGTAAGACATTGAAATGACCTTTGCTGGACAGTACGTGGTCTCAGCTTTAGTTGACTCAATGTGTGAGTGTGTTTTTAAACTGGGTTACAGGTGGGACAGCAAGGAGGTGGCAGATCAAAGAGAGACCTCTGACCCCTAGGGATAGGTTGTCCAATTTATAACTTGTGAGCTTGTAGGCACAAGCTCAGCAAAAGATGAGACCATGAGCTAGGGAATCTTCCCTTCTTTAGATAAGTCAGAAACCTTGCAAAAATTATATACAAGCTGCTCTGCCGTCCCTTTCTCTGTCGCACTTGTTTCACAGACTGTACTGGACTTCTATGTGGCAACTGGGCCTTCTTGCAAGAATAAATACCTTTTGAAAAGACTATTTGACTCAGAAAATGTCTCTTACACAGTGATTGATTGTTTATTGAATGCTTAATGATTTTTTTGCCACAACATTTCTATTTCTTAGAGATTGAGAATCATTCAACATGTAAGCAATGACGTAGCTTAGACCTTGGAAATGGTATAACTGCTGAGTGTGTGTGTGTGTGTGGAGTGTAGTGTATAACTACTGTGTTCTTTGTAATTGTAAGTGGGGCGGCCTACAAACTAATAAGGGTTATTTAACAACAGAAACTGAATGATCAAATCTGAAAATAAAACATGGCTTATTCATTCTGATTCTTATTAAAGCTACAAAAGTTATTCAGCCAAAAGCAGTGAGTGATTTTCTTTGTCTTTTGTTCATGACCACAGTTATTGCAAGCCGTTTCGATATGCATATTGCGATATATACCTCTGTGATAGGGCTGAACGATTAATTGCATTTGCGATAATATCGCAATATGATGAAACGCAATTTTTAAACCTGATTACACTCTGGTCACGTGACAGTCTGCAGACGTAGCATCAACTTGGCGCGCTACGCATATATGCCTGGCATGCAGGAAAGATCATTTTGTTTAATTTATGTGATTTTATGTTATAATATATATTATTAATATATAATGATATATTAAGTTATAGATTCTCTCTTCAACGATTCTGGATCAATTCAGAGAATTTCAGAATCGAGTCCTCACACACACACACACACACGACACCACTCAAACCTTCCGAAAAATAATCTTTCATAAAGTTTGGAAAGGTCTAAGCAAATTACAAGGACATTCGGGGGCTTTATCGCACAGGTTATGTCGCTTTGATTGATGTTACTCTTGCAGTGTTACTCTCGCCCGCCAGAATTTTCCTCACAAAAGCTCTGCTAAGGCATCATTTGTATCTTTTGATATGCAGTTGGCTTATAAATATATAAAAAATATGAAAATCACTGTGAAGGCTGCTTTCAATTTAAAATACTCTCGGGTGCTTTGTGAATAGCGCTTGCACATGCAGCTGTGAGCGACTCGTTGGTTAAATGTACTTGCATCTCAAAATACTTTTATGACGCAAAATTAATGTAAACACGGTCAGTTATATCTTAAACCAACAGGACAAACTACATCTTATATTTCAAAATAGATCTGTGCATTAGCGTGAATGCAGAAATCTAACCAGAAAAAAAAATCACTCACAGCTCTTGAATGGAAAGAGTTCAGACAGCCTACTTTTAAATACTGAAAGCATCTCAAAGGGATCCGGTGACTCAAAACGGGGGTTGGAGGTAACGGAACAAAAAAAAAAAAAAATAATTACACTGCCTACTGCAGGGGCGGCTCCAGATAATTTTTAACGCATGTGCTGAGGGGGTGCTAGATCATTGACGGGGGGAGCTGCGCAAAACTTGGCCACTAAATATTTAATATTCAATCATTTTAATGTTCACAATTAAAGCTTTCATTTTATTAAATTGAACAAGCGCAACATTCAGCATTTAATCAAATATTCTAAAAGATGTAGGCTATTATTAATGATAATGTTATTTCGACATAATATGTGTGCATGCAAGCAAGATGTGCATTTGCAAATCCGGTGACACGTGTATTAATTTTTATTAATAAATAGTGTTTTCTGACAGTGTCAGCTGCAAAGATGAAGTTGACGATCGCCATATAGTGAACGCGCGTTACGCGCCTATAGAAGGAAATTATGCACATAATGGATTACATAATCAGAGAGTAGCCTTTTTCTTTTTGTTTTGAATTATTTAGTTTAAAGACATTTCAAGCTTTGTGTATTTGATGTATTTCTCATGTCTGTGTGAGGCATACACTGAGTTTCATTAAGTTAGGATGAGATGTGCTCCAGTTAACGTGCAATGCAAGTGACCGCGCGGGCGCCTCCGTGATTATTGTCTGTTATATTTGCTTCTTATTCATTAAATCCAGGCAATTGGTTGATGAAAAATTCACTCACCCTCATGTTGTTTCAAACCTGTATGAATTTCTTTCTTCTGCTAAACAGAAAAGAAGATATTTAGAAGATTATCAGTAACCAGACAGTTTTTGGGTCCCATTGACTTCCATAGTATATTTTTTTCCTACTATGGAAGTCAATGGGACCCAAAAACTGTCTGGTTACTGATAATCTTCTAAATATCTTCTTTTCTGTTCAGCAGAAGAAAGAAATTCATACAGGTTTGAAACAACATGAGGGTGAGTATATGATGACAGAATTTTCATTTTAAAAGTGAACTTCTCCTTTAAAGGGTTAGTTCACCCAAAAATGAAAATTATGTCATTAATGACTCACCCTCATGTCGTTCCAAGCCCGTAAGACCTCCGTTCATCTTCGGAACACAGTTTAAGATATTTTAGATTTTGTTCGAGAGCTTTCTGTTCCTCCATTGAAAGTCAATGGACGGCATACTGTTCATGTCCAGAAAGGCAATACAGACATCATCAAAGTAGTCCATGTGACATCAGTGGCAACGAGAATACTTTATTATCAAGCAACGAGAATACTTTTTGTGCGCAAAAAGTAAACAAAAATAACGACTTTATGCCACTATTCATTTCCTTCTCTCTGGGCCTCGAACTATTTCACGTAGTGTTTTTGCGCAACGCGTCTGTTGTACGTCACACGTAGGCTCACTATTGGCCGACGCTGGTCATGTGTGATGCGTGTGATGTACAACACAGACGCGCTACGCTGAAACACTACGCGAACTCACTCGAGGCACAGAGAAAAGAAAATTAATAGTGGCATAAAGTCGTTATTTTTGTTTGTTTTAGCGCACAAAAAGTATTCTCGTCGCTTGATAAACTTAAGATTGAGCCACTAATGTTACATGGACTACTTTGATGATGTCTGTATTGCCTTTCTGGACGTGAACAGTATGCCGTCCATTGACTTTCAATAGAGGGACAGAAAGCTCTCAAACAAACTCTAAAATATCTTAAACTGTGTTCCGAAGATGAACGGAGGTCTTACGGGCTTGGAACGACATGAGGGTGAGTCATTAATGACATAATTTTCATTTTTGGGTGAACTAACCCTTTAATGAAGTGGTCAAAATCATGTCTGACCCACTCGTCTCATATTGCGCATTCCTATCTCGTGCAGTTCACTTTTCAGAAATCAACATAAATGGAAAAAAAATAACATTATAATATTTTAACAAATATTTAATTCTGAATTTTGCACACACAAGTTGAAAGGAATTTGTTCAAAAAAAGTTCACGGATAATTGTGCGTACATTTATTAATCATTATGATACTAAAATCATAAAGTAGGCTATGTACAAAAAATCAGATGAGCCCAGAATATATACGCAATTACACATTAAGCATTTTCCTCCCATAGAAAACCATTATAAGAACGCTTAATTTGGCTTAATAAGAATGTCCCCTTATTATGTCGAAATAACGAGATATTATGTCGATACTACTGCTGTGTCCACCGTCTCCATTCTTGATCAGCGGAAACGATTTTTGCTTGTTTGGGATCTGACTAGCCAGCGTATTTGAAAAAGTTAAGCAAACTTTACTATCTTTTTGACATTTCATCGACATTTGACGTCATTTTTGACATGCTTGAATGTTTCTAACATGAATGTTCTTCAGCATCATGAATGAATGAAGAATAAACACCAACCTCTTTGTTCTTCAGGATCTTCAGTGTGTTTCATTCTGCAGGGTTCTGGATCACTCATGTTCTCACTGTCCTCTTTAATAAACTCAGTCTTTGCAGATTTCAGCTCTTCCTGATGCTCGTCTTCACTTGTAGCTGATGGGAATTTACAGCATTTATTGGAAAATTGCTGTGGGAGGAGCTGATCTGACAAAATAAAAAATAATATCAGTTCCTGAATTTGTTTTTATACTAAATATCACATCTAAGCATTATGTCTGTCTGAAGTAAAGTAACTGATATGTATATCTTATGTTATGGCTATGGCTAACCACAACACTCTCCTGCTTTTTACATTACAATATAGACAGAAACATAGAAATGATAAAGAATATGTGGGTCAATGACGTGACACCTAAATTTTCTGTCCGATCGCATTTTTTCAGAAAAAGATAGGGGTAAACGTACCTATTAAGCTCAAGTACCCATTAAGCACACTACCATCTTGGAGCTCAGATTATAAAAAGAAACAGCAATGTATTATCCTATTTGATGTATTAACCAATTGATGTGTTTGTTACTATATACCTCCTGTAATTTTAAACCTATCAGACCATTGCACACTGAGATATGTGTATCCATGTGTTCACACTGTCTGGTGGCTATTTTCAAAGCTGTCTGAAAACTTTCACCAGAAGAGGAGCCCCTCAAATGTGCATTTTTTATATGTTTAAGCCTTTATTTTGAAGAAGTACATCATCTTATTGCAAAATTAAGAGATTAATGTTTAGACTTTTGCATATTATAACCTGGAACCTGGATGTGGGAAATAATTACAGTTAGATCTAAAAGATAGTTTTAGCAACATAGCCCAGATGCTACGAACATAGCTAGCTTACTAGCTGTATAAGATTGTGTGCTACACTAATATATTACTTCACAGGCATTAATGGCTTGTACTTTTTTAAATACATAACATTATAATTTTACATTTTATTGATAGTCTGTGGTTTTAAACTGCTGTAATTTTTAAAGAATTCATATTATTGTTAGGTGAGCTTAAAGGGTGCACTACTATGACAATCACACAGCTTCAGTGTGACATCAATTAGAAAAAGCATAATTTCATAGATATTGTCAATAATAGTTGTTCATATTAAAATTGGTATAAACTTAATACATTACCTAGATTATTAATTTAGCTAATTATTTTCCTAAAAAATGTAATTTAATATTTATTAATTAAAAATAGTTTTTGCTCCAATTAAGCACAGTGTGCTCCCTTTAAGCTCACCCACATTGAACATCTATGTAAATACTTAATAATCAGAATTTAAATATTAACTGATGGTTGTCACTATGTTAATCTTCAAAAAAAAAAAAGATTAATAAACATATTTTCACAGTCTTAAGATGACAAAAGCTAGACGAAACTAAAGTGTATGCCCAAAGATGAAAGAGGCATGTCATCTATACAAAGAAGGAGCCATCAGAAACCTGTCGTATCTGTCCAAGAAGTTTGGAGTAGACAGGAAAGCTCTGATCCAGTCCCAGAGAGTTAAAGGCAGGGTAGGTAGGACTTTATAAAAACAAAAAATGCAAATTTGTTTAAACTTTCTATATATATCAATACATAATTAAAATGTAAGTACTCTGAAAAAAAGAGTATAAAAATCAAGTGACTCTAGACCGTTTAATCTGCATTAAACACAGCTCATTATTTCCATTCGGGACGAAACAAAGGATTGGCTTAGGCGACTGTCACTCTCTCGCAACCATGGCAACCACCCTTTTGCCACGGGATCTGCCCACTTGCGCGCGCACGTTTGATTTGAGGAATTCAAGAGGCATGGAACCTGGGAATAGCAAAACAATGGCAGAGAAAGAGCAATCAAATTTCACATTACCGGCATGCAGTTAGTGAAGGCAAACAAGGCAAAAAAAGAAGACAGTACAAGAAAAGGTAATGAACAAAAAGTCTTTGGATAAACAAAGAAATAAAACGCCTGTCAATATCATCGTGGCTTTCCAGCGACCACCCCGTCCTCGGCCTCTACTTCCTCGGACCCTAGTTGCACGCCACGGCGTCTTGCACGACCTCCTCTGCTTCGCCCTAAAATTATTTTTATTTTACAAAAGGGCATTTTACAAACCTACGTTTTGCGCATGTGCTCCTGCATGCACTTTTCCAGTCACAACACAGCAATCAAAGGAGGACGCGCTGAAAACTGTAATGCTGTTCTCTTCCTTCATAACTCGTACTGAGAAGTTGCAGAGGAATTTGTGACTGTTTCACCTGTTCAACCACATCAAAGTTTCGTAATTAGTAAGTCCGTGCTTTTTCTCTTTTTGTTCTTATGTGCTGAAGGGCCGCTGTGCCTTGGTGAAACGGTGTTTATACGTGAAGAGCTCTTTTCCAAAACGCCATAAACCTAAAAAGCTGCCTCAAAGATCCAGCAAAAGTAATGATTATGAATATGTAAAATATTGCAATAAGACATTTTAATTGTTTATTAATTTCTGTGTCGGCTGCAAAGATGAAGTTGACGATAGACTCGCGATCTTCGCAGTAGGCTAGTGAACGCACCAGAGAAATGCACGTTTATTAGGCTACATAGTTTTATTTTGTTTTGGATGGTTTTGTTTAGAACCAGCTTTCTGTAAATATATTTCACATTTTTTAGGCCTGTGAGGCGAGGCTACGGTTGGGTTCATGATGATATAATCTTCAGTTCAAGCACCTTGTGTTGTGATTGATAGCCTATATTTATTTTTATGTATGTAATCCAGAAAATTGGTTAATGAAAAAAATATTAAAATTAAGATACAATTAATACAAAACGAAATTCGTTTTAAAGAAAGGCTTTGTGCTTTCTGTTTTGAGGTCTCTGTGAAAGTTTGAAAGTCTAAGTGCCGCTTTTTAGAGCGCTCGCGTCCATAATGGAGAACTGTCACATAATATTGTTTTTTCCTCATAAATGCAAACACGAAAAATAAAAGACAAAAGACGTTTTTAAAAAGACAAACCATACATTTTTGAAAAAAAAAAAATTATGGATTTATAGCGTTTTGGGGAAAAATGGATGGATTTATACCATTTTGAAAATGTTTTTTTTTTTACTTTGAATTGATCATCAACAATATTGTTGTTTGATTTAATAATCAGTTGCAAGAAGTGCCTAGTTAAGTTTTTTTTTTTTTTTTGTAAGTGGAAAAAGTAGGGGCTGCCAAAGATTCTGTTTAGTTAGCTCCTTTTTTGTTTTTTATAGCCTGCAATAATATAGGTCAAATGCAGCAAGTCAAAAGACCAACTGGACCTTCTTTGCCAGTTTGCACACATTTCTTTGAAGGATGGCAAAAATATCGCCTGAATATCGATATCTAGATATTGGAAAAAAATATCGAGATATTCATTTTTGTCAATATCTCCCACCCCTACATGCAGAACACCATACTGTATATGTTATGAATCTTACACGAAATTCATCTTCATCACAATGTAACTGATGGTAATGTAAAAAAGTGTATCAATGCAACCTGTTTTTAGCTTATATAACTAGCTCGTTAGCGAATCAAAAAATATATATTTTAAATTTAAACTTTACCAATATCAATATGTTAGGTTGATAGTGAGTACTAAAATACATCTTATTTGTTTATATTCATAAGCAATTAGCATTAGATTTTTTTATTACATGTGATTCTGACATGATGTCACTACTGTGCTCCTTCCTCTCTGCTTCTCTCAGGTAAATAATGGGTCTTCAGCTCAGCGGTCGGAGTCGCGCGTTCATGTGTTTTGGGGGCGTGGCTTTGAAAGGAGCTCAGAAGGGAGGGGGTGGAGTGAATGGAAATAATGAGCTGTCTTTAAAACAGTCGTGAGAGGTCTACAGACACTCGATTTTTATACTTTCTTTTTCAGAGTACTTACATTTTAATTATGTATTGATGTATAAATAAAGTTTAAACAAATTTGGAAAATAATTTTTTTAGACAAATCCTACTAAAAGGGATACTCCACTATCCCTACCTTTAAAGGGATACTCCACTTGTCCCTACCTTTAAAGGGATACTCCACTTTTTTTGGAAATAGGCTCATTTTACAACTCCCCCAGAGTTAAACTGTTGAGTTTTACCGTTTTCGAATCCATTCAGCCGATCTCCGGGTCTGGCGGTACCACTTTTAGCATAGCTTAGCATAGATCATTGAATCGGACAAGACCATTAGCATCTCTCTCAAAAAAATGACCAAAGTTTCGATATTTTTCCTATTTAAAACTTGACTCTTCTGTAGTTACATTGTGTACTAAGACCGACGGAAAATGTAAAGTTGCGATTTTGAGAGTATAGTTCCTAGCCATATCAGCCCAGAAAATCACAACTTTACATTTTCCGTCTGTCTTATTACATGATGTAACTACAGAAGAGTCAAGTTTTAAATAGGAAAAATATCGAAACTCTTTGGTCATTTTTTTTAAAACTCAAAAGAAATGCAAATATTTGATTTCTAAACACTTTAATAACTAAGAACTTGTAAAAAGAAATTTAAGCATGTTAAGGAAATTAATTCATTTTAAGATAAATCACGGTCACACCACATGACAGTTTTAAGGCTACGGACAATTCATCTAGATGAAAAAAAACACTAAAAATCACTTAAATTACATTTTTTATATGAATTTACGTACACAAAATCCTTAATGTTCGAATAATTGCAACAGGTTTTTTTTTTGGTATTTTAAAATTGGCCTGTCGAAAATCCTATGTCATTGACCCATAAACATCATAATATGTCTTCCAAATATTAACAATGGTCAGAAAAAAAAAACTGTTGAAAATAGTCTATTGACACCAATGAAATGACCTTTAAGTGTCAATTTACAGGAGATCTGAAGACATCAGCATAATAACTGAGGTGAAAACAGGAACTATTGTCATGAAATAAAGAGTGTTTTCAGCAGATCTGTTAATATCGATGAGCCTCAGACTATCAACACTCATTCAACAAGCCATTCAGGATCATCAGCAGATCGTCTTACTTTATTCTGAGTGTTTGCTGTTAGAAACACATTATTTGAGTCAGGATACATGATAAAAGCCTGTTAAACTGCCCTATTGAAAGAAAATACAGTTGCTTCTCACCATATGACACATAAACAAACCAAACATAATTAAAGCTGCAAGCAGCGATGAAAGGGCCCTCGCACCCATGCCATCAACACTCGGTGGCTTTAGGAAGACAGAGCATGGTTGGGAAATGTACATTTAAGGAGGTATATATAGTAAGAGTATGTCAAAGTCAGTTACAAAATGTTTTGTATAATGGTGATAATAGCATGCTTCATGACTCAGCTAAGTGTTGCTAGCATGTTTAGTCTGTTTCTAGCATGCTTAGTACACAATAATTATGTGGTTAGTACTGCATTACTGTGTTAACCATGTCAGTTTCTGTTGCCAGTAGGTGGCGTTATGACTATAACTGAATATGACCATGGATGTGTGTTCAGGACAGAACTCTTATCAAACGTGTGAAGTTTGGTGCAAATTGGACATTGCCTTCTTGAGTAACAACAAAGTCATGTTTCATTGAATTAGCATTCTTTAGCACTTAGCTAAGCATTGTTAGCATGTTTTAACATGTTTCTAGCATGTTTAGAACTCAATGGCATTTTTAACATGTTGCTAGAACGGCATCAAAGTGTTAAACATGTCACTTCCTGTTGCCAGTAGGTGGCGCTATTACTATAACTGAATTTGAGCATAGACATGTGTTCAGGCCATGATTCTTATCAAATGTGTGAAGTTTGGGGCAGATTGGACATTCCATGCCTGAGTTACAGCAAATTCCTATTTAATTGCAATAATAGCATGCTTTAGCACTTAGCTAAGAGTTTGCTAGCATGTTTTAGCATGTTTGTAGTATGTTGTTAGCATGTTTAGCACTTGCTGGCACTTTTTTATATGTTATTAGGAGTCCATAACAGTGTTAAACATGTCACTTCCTGTTGCCAGCAGGTGGCGCTATGACTGTAACTGAATATAAGCATGGTCATGTGTTCAGGACAGAACGCTTATCAAAAGTGTGAAGTTTGGGGCAGATTGGACATTCCATGCCTGAGTTACAGCAAATTCATATTTAATTGCAGTAATATCATTCTTTAGCACTTAGCTAAGTGTTTGCTAGTATGTTTTAGCATGTCTCTAGTATGTTGGTAGGATGTTTAGCACCTACTGGCATTTTTTTATATGTTATTAGGAGTCAAGAACAGTGTTAAACGTCAATTCCTGTTGCCAGCAGATGGCGCTATGACTATAACTAAATATGAGCATGGACATGTGTTCAAGAGATAACTCTTATCAAACGTGTGAAGTTTGGGGTAGATTGTACATTGCCTTCTTGAGTAACAACAAAGTCCTGTTTCATTGAATTAGCATGCTTTAGCACTTAGCTAAGTATTGCTAGCATGTTTTAACATGTTTCTAGCATGTATAGAACTCAATGGCATTTTTAACATGTTGCTAGAACGGCATCAAAGTGTTAAACATGTCACTTCCTGTTGCCAGTAGGTGGCGCTATTACTATAACTGAATTTGAGCATAGACATGTGTTCAGGCCATGATTCTTATCAAATGTGTGAAGTTTGGGGCAGATTGGACATTCCATGCCTGAGTTACAGCAAATTCCTATTTAATTGCAGTAATAGCATGCTTTAGCACTTAGCTAAGTGTTTGCTAGCATGTTTCTAGTATGTTGCTAACCTGTTTAGCACTTGCTGGCTCTTTTTTATATGTTATTAGGAGACCACAAGAGTGTTAAACATGTCACTTCCTGTTGAAAGCAGGTGGCGCTATTACTATAACTGAATATTCTCATGTAGATGTGTTCAGGCCATGACTCTTATCAAACGTGTGAAGTTTGGGGCAGATTGGACATTCCATGCCTGTGTTACAGCAAATTCCTATTTAATTGCAGCAATAGCATGCTTTAGCACTTAGCTAAGTGTTTGCTAGCATGTTTTAGCATGTTTCTAGTATGTTGTTAGCATGTTTAGCACTTGCTGGCACTTTTTTTATATGTTTTTATATGTCCACAACAGTGTTTAACATGTCACTTCCTGTTGCCAGCAGGTGGCGCTATGACTGTAACTGAATATGAGCATGGTCATGTGTTTAGGACAGAACGTTTATTAAAAGTGTGAAGTTTGGGGCAGATTGGACATTGCCTTCTTGAGTAACAACAACATCCTGTTTCATTGAATTAGCATGCTTTAGCACTTAGCTAAGTATTGCTAGCATGTTTTAACATGTTTCTAGCATGTTTAGAAGTCAATGGCATTTTTAACATGTTGCTAGAATGGCATCAACGTGTTAAACATGACACTTCCTGTTACCAGTAGGTGGCGCTATTACTATAACTGAATATTCTCATGTAGATGTGTTCAGGACAGAACGCTTATCAAAAGTGTGAAGTTTGGGGCAGATTGGACATTCCATGCCTGAGTTACAGCAAATTCCTATTTAATTGCAATAATAGCATGCTTTAGCACTTAGCTAAGAGTTTGCTAGCATGTTTTAGCATGCTTCTAGTATGTTGTTAGCATGTTTAGCACTTGCTGGCACTTTTTTATATGTTATTAGGAGTCCATAACAGTGTTAAACATGTCACTTCCTGTTGCCAGCAGGTGGCGCTATGACTATAACTGAATATGAGCATGGTCATGTGTTCAGGACAGAACTCTTATCAAAAGTGTGAAGTTTGGGGCAGATTGGACATTCCATGCCTGAGTTACAGCAACTTCCTGTTTCATGGCGAAACATCGAAATTTGTCAGGCCGCCGAGGACCCGCACTTCGACGAAAACTCAAGATCTTCGCAATTTAACGTCGCAAAGGCCTGAAGATTACACTCACCAAATTTGAAGATGATCAGATTAAAACTGTAGGAGAAGTTCGTTAAAGTACGAGGCCTGAAAATGGCAAAAACTGCACAAAAATCTGAGAGGAAGTTCAAAATGTCTGACTTCCTGTTGTGTTTAGGGCTACGCTCCAAGAGACTTTTTTGTAGGTATTAGGTCATTACATGTATGTACCGAATTTCGTGCACGTACGTGGAACGATGCGGGAGGCGCACTCCGTTGAACTTTTATAGGTGGCGCTATCGAGCCATTTTGCCCCGTCCAATTCTGAAACCTATATCAGATGTAAATTTTCGCCAGTTCTGACGTGTGTGCAAAGTTTCGTGAGTTTTCGAGCATGTTTAGGCCCTCAAAAATGCAATTCAATGCGGAGAAGAATAATAATAATAATAATAATAATAATTAAAGCTGCAAGCAGCGATGAAAGGGCCCTCGCACCCGTGCCATCGTCACTCGGTGGCTTTAGGAAGACAGAGCATGGTTGGGCAATGTGCATTTAAGGAGGTATATATAGTAGTTGCTAGCATGTTTAGTATGTTTCTAGCATGCTTAGTACACAATAGTTATGTGGTTAGTTCTGCATTACTGTGTTAACCATGTCAGTTTTTGTTGCCAGTAGGTGGGGCTATGTCTATATCTGAATATCGCTATTTAGATGTGTTCAGTGCAGGACTTTTATCAAACATGTGAAGTTTGGGGCAGATTGGACATTGTATACTTGAGTTACAACAACTTCCTTTAGCATTTCTAGCATGTTTTAGAACTTAGCTATGTGTTGCTAGCATGGTTCTTGCATGTTACATATTAAGTTTGGGGCAGATTGGACATTCCATGCCTGAGTTACAGCAAATTCCTATTTAATTGCAGTAATAGCATGCTTTAGCACTTAGCTAAGTGTTTGCTAGCATATTTTAGCATGTTTCTAGTATGTTGTTAGCATGTTTAGCACTTGCTGGCACTTTTTTATATGTTATCAGGAGTTCACAACAGTGTTAAACATGCCACTTCCTGTTGCCAGCAGGCGGCACTATGACTGTAACTGAATATGAGCATGGTCATGTGTTTAGGACAGAACGTTTATCAAAAGTGTGAAGTTTGGCGCAGATTAGACATTGCCTTCTTGAGTAACAACAACATCCTGTTTCATTGAATTAGCATGCTTTAGCACTTAGCTAAGTATTGCTAGCATGTTTTAACATGTTTCTAGCATGTTTAGAAGTCAATGGCATTTTTAACATGTTGCTAGAACAGCATCAACGTGTTAAACATGTCACTTCCTGTTGCCAGTAGGTGGCGCTATTACTATAACTGAATTTGAGCATGGACATGTGTTCAGGCCATGATTCTTATCAAATGTGTGAAGTTTGGGGCAGATTGGACATTCCATGCCTGAGTTACAGCAAATTCCTATTTAATTGCAGTAATAGCATGCTTTAGCACATAGCTAAGTGTTTGCTAGCATGTTTTAGCATGTTTCTAGTATGTTGTTAGCATGTTTAGCACTTGCTGGCACTTTTTTATATGTTATTAGGAGTCCACAACAGTGTTAAACATGTCACTTCCTGTTGCCAGCAGGTGGCGCTATGACTGTAACTGAATATAAGCATGGTCATGTGTTCAGGACAGAACGCTTATCAAAAGTGTGAAGTTTGGGGCAGATTGGACATTCCATGCCTGAGTTACAGCAAATTCATATTTAATTGCAGTAATATCATTCTTTAGCACTTAGCTAAGTGTTTGCTAGTATGTTTTAGCATGTCTCTAGTATGTTGGTAGGATGTTTAGCACCTACTGGCATTTTTTTATATGTTTTTAGGAGTCAAGAACAGTGTTAAATGTCACTTCCTGTTGCCAGCAGGTGGTGCTATGACTATAACTAAATATGAGCATGGACATGTGTTCAAGAGATAACTCTTATCAAAAGTGTGAAGTTTGGGGTAGATTGTACATTGCCTTCTTGAGTAACAACAAAGTCCTGTTTCATTGAATTAGCATGCTTTAGCACTTAGCTAAGTATTGCTAGCATGTTTTAATATGTTTCTAGCATGTTTAGAACTCAATGGCATTTTTAACATGTTGCTAGAACGGCATCAACGTGTTAAACATGTCACTTCCTGTTGCCAGTAGGTGGCGCTATTACTATAACTGAATTTGAGCATAGACATGTGTTCAGGCCATGATTCTTATCAAACGTGTGAAGTTTGGGGCAGATTGGACATTCCATGCCTGAGTTACAGCAAATTCCTATTTAATTGCAGTAATAGCATGCTTTAGCACTTAGCTAAGTGTTTGCTAGCATGTTTCTAGTATGTTGCTAACCTGTTTAGCACTTGCTGGCTCTTTTTTATATGTTATCAGGAGACCACAACAGTGTTAAACATGTCACTTCCTGTTGACAGCAGGTGGCGCTATTACTATAACTGAATATTCTCATGTAGATGTGTTCAGGCCATGACTCTTATCAAACGTGTGAAGTTTGGGGCAGATTGGACATTCCATGCCTGTGTTACAGCAAATTCCTATTTAATTGCAGCAATAGCATGCTTTAGCACTTAGCTAAGAGTTTGCTAGCATGTTTTAGCATGCTTCTAGTATGTTGTTAGCATGTTTAGCACTTGTTGGCACTTTTTTATATGTTATTAGGAGTCCATAACAGTGTTAAACATGTCACTTCCTGTTGCCAGCAGGTGGCGCTATGACTATAACTGAATATGAGCATGGTCATGTGTTCAGGACAGAACTCTTATCATATGTGTGAAGTTTGGGGCAGATTGGACATTCCATGCCTGAGTTACAGCAACTTCCTGTTTCATGGCGAAACATCGAAATTTGTCAGGCCGCCGAGGACCCGCCCTTCCACGAAAACTCAAGATCTTCGCAATTTAACGTCGCAAAGGCCTTAAGATTACACTCACCAAATTTGAAGATGATCAGATTAAAACTGTAGGAGGAGTTCGTTAAAGTACGAGGCCTGAAAATGGCAAAAACTGCACAAAAATCTGAGAGGAAGTTCAAAATGGCTGACTTCCTGTTGTGTTTAGGGCTATGCTCCAAGAGACTTTTTTGTAGGTATTAGGTCATTACATGTATGTACCGAATTTCGTGCACGTACGTGGAACGTTGCGGGAGGCGCACTCCGTTGAACTTTTATAGGTGGCGCTATCGAGCCATTTTGCCCCGTCCAATTCTGAAACCTATATCAGATGTAAATTTTCGCCAGTTCTGACGCGTGTGCAAAGTTTTGTGAGTTTTCGAGCATGTTTAGGCCTTCAAAAATGCAATTAAATGCGGAGAAGAATAATAATAATAATAATAAATATAGCTGCGAGCAGCGATTACGGGCCCAAGCCGGTGGCACCGCAACCCCTGTGTCTTTAGTTACCTAAAGGCACTGGGGTGGCGGTACTGCCGGCTTTGGCCCTTCATCGCTGCTTGCAGCTATATTTATATATATATATATATATATAAAAGACAGAAAATATTACTTGACTTACCTTATTCTGATTTTATGATACACTCAAAATATTCCACAACAAATCCTTTAAATTTAATGTAAAAATAAAAATGAAAGTAAGCAGTGTTGGGCTCACGTAACCCTCTCATTAGAATCAAAATGTTTTAACATTTGCGATGTATTTGGATGCTAAACTATTCTTTATTATAGGCTTTGTTCTTCACTCGTGTTCCAATATCGACGGAAAAAATCATCCTCTTCACACGCGCAAAAATGAGCTTGAAACATCACAGTGGAGCGGTGCTTACTGTGAATGTACGAATTGTACTACTGACTATTTAGAGCAGTGTAATTTTTATATGTTAGGTTAACTATTTTATTATTATATTTTATTAAGGCTATAATGAACAGGCTGCGATGTCAAGATTGCAATGCTGGAATGTGTGTGTGTGTGTGTGTGTGTGTGTGTGTGTGTGTGTGTGTTCATGTTTTTCTATCCCGGTGGGGACTTCAACCTGAATGCACACAGACTCATGGGGACTCGTGTCACAATGGGGACCTAAATAGAGGTCCCCATGGGTAAACAAGCTTATAAATCATACAGAATAAGTTTTTTTGGAAATGTAAAAATGCAGAAAGTTTTCTGGGATAGGTAGGTTTAGGGTTAGTGTGAGGAGATAGAATATACAGTTTGTACAGTATAAAAACCATTAAGTCTATGGAGAGTCCCCACAAAGATAGTAAACCGTGTGTGTGTGTGTGGCGTGGGCGCGATTGAACAGTGGACACATAAAAACATACTCCGTCATTATACAGGACGACATTCAAACTGCAAAGTGTTAACTTATATTTGTGTACAGTCGCAATAAAACACAACATTGTGCTTTTGTAAAATAATTTAAAGCAATCCACCCCCCGAAAGGCGCTAATTTTAAAATGAAACTAAAATGCTCATGGCTGCACGGGCATTCATAACGGTGCGCATCCACGGCGAGGAACGAGCAGAACAGAGTGAACGTTTTTTCTGTTAATTCCTACTTCCATAGGAATTCATTTGAAACGCTCGCTCAACCACTATCAATGTCAGTGCGGACGAGCATATTTTACTTTTGTTTTTAAGTTGGCGATTCAAAAGCCCCCAGCGGTGTCACACGTCGATTAACCGGTGGTAAAATATTCTCACCGTCACAAACCTAGTATATTTTTATGTAGATACAATAGGCCTACCTGATTTTGAACACAAGAGGGCAGTATAGCCCTATGTATGACTTGACTTTTATGGTACTAAATAGTACAATTACTATTTTTAAACTTATAAATAATTATTAAATTGAATAAAAAAAGAATAAAATGGATTTAATTGTGATATTTGTATACTTTTATATAGAAATAAATGGTTTTTAATTACATTTTTAGAAGATGAGGCTTTTAGTTTCCTTTTTGTACATTACTTTAGTCCCTCACTATAGCAAAACCGTTTGAGATGTTTAATATCCGTTCACAATTTAGCATCTTTGATGCATTTTCATCATTTTGAAAAAGTTTGGTGTGAATAAAATAAACCAGTTAGGAAGAGTAGCTAAAAACTCAGAGTCTGAAATATCCAAAAAATCCACATTCAAACCAAAATATCTGACTTCCTTTTGCTCTGAGCTAATAACTGTAAATTAGAAAGTTGTCTGGCTCGGTGAGACCAATATATATTATGATTTTTGTAACTGTTGGTAAAACTAACCCCCCCACTTTTGTCAAAAGCATGTTGAAAGTGACACACTTCCTGCTGCCAGTTGGTGGCGCTATAACTTTGACTCACAATAGTTACATCCATCTGATCGGCCTCTTACCACGAACACACTGCTGAAGTTTCATCAAGATCAGTTAATGTATGCATAAGTTATTCCACTTCGTGTTTCTCTTTTCTCGCCATAAATTCGTTTCCTCGCCACGGCCAAACCGTTCGAGATATCAAAAATCCGTCCGCAATTTAGAATCCTCAATGTCTTGACTTCATGCACACCGAGTTTGGTGGGGATTGGATGAATTCTCTAGAAGGAGTACTTCGCATTCCACAGCAAGCGTTTTCCAAACAACCCATAATAGCCGACTTCCTGTTGGGCTGGCGTAAAACTTGACCAGGGGAAAGTTGTTCGGCCCGATGAGATCTATATGTGTACAGAGTTTCATATTAATTCATGCAAGCGTGTTTGATCTATGGACCAAGTTTTGGGACACCGTTCAAGGGGGCGCTGTTGAGCCCCCCTGCCATGCCCGGGTACCAGCTTCAGCCCGTCCCTGATGGCAGGGGGTTCTGACTTGTGTGCAAAGTTTCAAGAGTTTTTGAGCACGTTAAGGACCCCAAAAGCCCCTGAAACCTTGATTAACAATATAAAAGCAATAGTCAAATCCCCCCCTCCCCTCACACACACAGAGACACAGAGAGAGGAAGAGAAAATTCTTCAGAAAATCCACATTCAAACCAAAATATCTCTCTTCCTGTTGGTCGGAGATTGTTAATGTAAATTAGAAAGTTGTCCGTCTTGATGAGAACAATACACATACCAAGTTTTGTTGCTGTTGATAAAACTAACCCCCCCACTTATGACTAAAGGTGGCGCTACTGAGCCCCTCACCACGCCCGTTTCTGAAACTTTGCACAAGTCTACGGGCTAATAAGTGTGATGTGTCTGTCAAGTTTCATCCAATTTCAAGTATGTTAAGAGTCTCAAAAGCATCAAAAAAGAATATTAAAGTTTGAAGCGTTGCCATGGCAACAGTATTAAAGATATCAAAAATCCTTTCACAGGTCTACATCTGCCGTGTGTTTACATTATACACATACAGTTTGAAGCAAATCGGGTAAAAATAAGAGGGTGATTTCAAAGCATTTTGAAAGGGACACACTTCCTGCTGCCAGTTGGTGGCGCTATAACTTTGACTCACAATAGTCACATCCATGTGATCGGCCTCTTACAACGAACACACTGCTGAAGTTTCATCAAGATCAGTAAATGTATGCAGAAGTTATAACACACTTCCTGTGTCTATTTTCTCGCCATAAATTTGTTTCCTCGCCACGGCCAAACCGTTCGAGATATCAAAAATCCGTCCGCAATTTATCATCCTCAATGTCTTGACTTCATGCACACCGAGTTTGGAGGTGAATGGATGAATTTCCTAGGAGGAGTACATCAAATTCCACAGCATTGGTTTTCCAAACAACCCATAATAGCCGACTTCCTGTTGGGCTGCAATAAAACTTAGAGCACGAAAGTTGTTCGGCCCGATAAGATCTATATGTGTACCGAGTTTCATATTAATTCATGCAAGCGTGTTTGGTATATGGACCAAGTTTTCAGACCGCACTCGGACCCCATTCAAGGGGGCGCTGTCGAGCCCCCCTGCCACGCCCGGGTACCATCTTCAGCCCGGCCCTAATGGCCGCAGCTTCTGACCCGTGTGCAAAGTTTCATGAGTTTTCGAGCACGTTAAAGGCCCCAAAAGCCCCCGAACCCTTGAAGAACAATAATAATAATAATAATAATAATAATAATAATAATCCTAACGAAAACAATAGGGCCTTCGCCCTTTCAGGGCTTGGGCCCTAATAATAAACAGAGCAATTCCAAGAGGGTCCTCACACCATCGGTGCTCGGGCCCTAATAATAATAATAATAATAATAATAAACAGAGCAATTCCAAGAGGGTCCTCACACCATCGGTGCTCGGGCCCTAATAAACAGAGCAATTCCAAGAGGGTCCTCACACCATCGGTGCTCGGGCCCTAATTAACCACCTCATCTAAATAACTACAACAGCGTAAGTATGGAGCGAATTATGTGCCATAATTTAACAAACAAATCCAGCATTTTGCAAACAAACTCAATCTACTTCGCAAAGGAAAACTCGACTCGCAAACAAACTCGATCCGCTTTGCAAAGGAAATCTCGACTCGCAAACAAACAGAAAGCAACGTGCAAGCACAAAGGTCAGTTTGAGTGAAAATGCAGTGGAGTAACAAATATGTATTGTGTTTTACAAATATAAATAAATGAGCCAAGATAATACTTCACAAATATATACAAACCATCCTTCAAATTGCATGTAACCTTTGAACAAATACCAAATCTAGTGCATACAAATGCATCTGTCTGTTATGATTGTGTGACACTTCGCTTTGAGATCTCTCGGCTTGATTTTCTCACAAATGCGTCCAGGCAGATTTTCTCACAAATGCAGTTGAGCAACTTCCTCTTCTAAAACAGTAGATGGCGCTAAACTAGAGGCTAATTTAGCGCTAGTCTCCCAGGAGAAGCACTGATTTGAAACTTGCCTTTGCCTACAGCTGAGGAAAATGACCGGTGAACGGGTGTGTTTCTGTCTTATTTGATCTATAATTAACCTTTTTGAGGTTTTCTCTTAGTAAATTAGTAAATGTTGAAATTAATATGAACTAAAATTGATAAATCCTGTTCATTCTTATTAACTAATGTCAACTAATGAACCTTATTGTAAACCGGGAACTGCACTCCATGGTTCAAGTCTTACCTCTCAGGTATGTCCTTTATAGCAGAGGTCCCCAACCCCGGTACCGGTCCGTGGGACATTTGTTACCAGGCCGCACAGAAAGAATATATAATTTAACGTATTTTACGAGCAATACATTTGTTACAGTATTTATTTATCTTTGTTAATGTTAATAAAAATACAGCGGTTCATTGTTTGTTCACAGTGCATTAACTAATGTTAACAAATACAACCTTTAATTTTAATAACGTATTAGTAAATGTTGAAATTAATATGAACTAAAATTGATAAATCCTGTTCATTCTTATTTCATGTTAACTAAGGTAGTTAACTAATGTCAACTAATGAACCTTATTGTAAACCGGGAACCACACTCCAATGGTGTCACATTCACCACCTTCACCGTCTGTCTTCTCTTCACTACACTTCCCAGCATCCCTCGTGTCTTCACACCTGCACTCACTCTCCCCTGAGTAATCATCATCACCTGTACCTCGTCATCTCACCCCTTTATATTCAGCACTCACCCTCAGGGACGGACTGGGGCTAAAAAACAGCCCTGGACTTTCTCCCAAATAGGCCCATCATCCGGCCATTCGCCCCTGTGCGACAGACACTAGCGAGGATGTCCTGATACTATGCCACCTATCAGACAAAGTATTCACAGCAAGTAACATCTCAAACCAATGATGATAATTGGGGTTGTGTTTATTAATGAAGCCTCAGCCTTCAAATAAAGACAAAAAATGTACAATGCCATAAAATGCAAATAAAGAAATGTCACTGCAGGCTACAGAAACCCGAAATTACACAAACTTGTAATTATAAAACATATAGTTACCATATACCAGGGGTCTCCAACCTTTTTGTGTGCGAGGGCTACCTCAAGGGATAAAATAATACAAGGGATTTTTGTTTGTTAAACTCAAATATTTATTATACATATAACATGATGGTGCTTTTTTACTTACTTTACACCATCATATGCGAAATAATAAAATATCTTGATATGCTGGCTCAGACTAACAAGTGTTTAAAAAAATCAACAATTCCTGAAAAATTATGAAAATATTTATTGATTTTTTTGTTGATTTTCTATAAACCTATTGTATGCGTTATCAAAACAGCAGCCCAAACAAACAAAATAAATTAATAAACTGCCATAACTTCTTAACAAAAACATTAGCCTACTGCATTACATTTAATACATACATGACTATATTAATATAACAGTATTTTTAATATGAATATATACAGGCACATTTCTGCCAAAAAAGTTCGTTTTACTAAAGTTAATTCATAAGTCGTGGAGTGAACTGTCTTCTAACCGGTTTGTTCTTGGAACAATGTTTCGCCTGTTTTTTGCGTCAATATGTTGAGAATATTAGCGCTGTTTCATCTAGCTTTTTAAAAGCTTAAATCACATAGTCATCTGTGGGTTTATAATAGAGATAGAGAATTCTGCGCTGAATTTAAATGCTTCTCGGTGGATCGCGCAGCTCTGTGTAATAATGTTCGCGTGATCGAGATCAGCTTTGGCTGCGATCGCTGTTTTTTGGGCCGAGCTGATAATGCTCTGCGCTGCTCAGATCAAACAAGTTTTGTTTCGCTTTTTGAGTGTTTGCCATTTGATTTTTCTCATACGCAACGCAAATAACAGCGTAAGAGAGTTGGGTAATTTTGTAGAGGCAAAAGTGCAAACTGAAAAGTTTAGTTGAAAAGGTCGCAAAATTATTCCATTTAGTCGAAGTCTGGAGCCCCGATTTACAGTGGATCGCTATTGGCAAGTTGGGGCTATTTATAGAGTGTGTTTAGCGGGCAACTTACAGGCACCACGTTGGAGACCACTGCTATAGGCTACTATAACTTAACTATTCAAATATAATGTAAGAAAATGTAAAAGTGCAGTAGCACTTTTTTTTTTTTTTTTTTTTACACGTAGCATATAAGTGATCGTAAGTGCCCCTGCTGTTGGCTGTTCATATTGCTTTAGACTTTTTCTTGTGCCGACGGCCCTCGGTTGGACGGCCGTTCTGGACTTTTCCAGAACGCACAGATTGTCAGTCCGTCCCTGCTCACCCTTCAGTCATCGTCTGGTCTCGTCAATTCAAGACACTCAGATTCCCCGAACACTCACCTGGTTCCTTACCTGAGATGCTATCATCCTTCATCTGTCTGCCTACCTTCTTCATCGATCCTCTGTCATCACCATCTGCAAGAAAGAAAGAATGAGACACTTTACCATTCAGCTAAGACCATTCAAGATTATCTGTGTTGCTGTTACTTACCAATTGTCTTCATCTCCGATTCATTCTGCAATTAAACTTTAAACTTACCATCTTGTCTGTTTCATCTGTAAATAAATCTGATATCTGGGATGTTGTTGATCAAATTGTGATTCCAGTGGGTTATCGAGACATATTAAGTGTGGCTCATGACGGTACAGCTGGTCATTTGGGTGTAAGAAAAACATACCATCGAGTTTTGTGTAACTTTTACTGGCCTGGCTTGAAGAAAGATGTGTCCCGCTATTGTCAAACTTGCCATACTTGTCAAATGGTTGGGAAGCCGAATCAAACTATTCCTCCTGCTCCGTTGTTTCCGGTTCCTGTGGTGACTGAACCTTTGAGCACATAATCATTGATTGTGTTGGGCCTCTTCCTCGGTCAAAGTCTGGTTGTAAATACTTGCTGACCATAATGTGCGTGACTTTTTCTGAGGCGGTACCTTTATGTACTATAACAGCAAGATCGATATCTAAGGTACTTGTTAAGTTATTTACACTGTTCGGTTTACCGAAAGTAGTCCAGAGCGATCAAGGTACTAATTTTACAACTCGTGTATGTTTTCTCAAGTGCTTAAATGTTTCCACATTAAACATAATTTTTCATCTGCTTTTCATCCTGAAAGTCAGGGCGCTTTAGAAAGGTTTCACCAGACCTTGAAATCTATGCTTCGCTCTTACTGTTTCGAGCTGGAACGAGATTGGGAGGAGGGAATTTCGTGGCTACTTTTTGCTTCACGCGATGTAGTGCAGGAATCACTCGGGTTTAGTCCCGTTGATTTGGTCTTTGGCCATACTCCGCGTAGACCTTTGATAGTCCTGAAAGAAAGTTGGCTATCTGATCAAAAATGTAAATCTCTTCCTGAGTACGTTACTGATTTTCGTACCCGTCTTCATAGAGTCCGTGAGTTAGCTAAACAAAATCTTGAGAAAGCACAAGGTAAAATGAAGGTCTGGTATGATAAGAAAGCCAGAGAATGAAGTTTCAGACCAGGTGACAAAGTGCTGGTTTTGTTACCTGTGCTGGAAGGGGTCGCTGCAAGCCCGGTATAGTGGTCCTTATGTAGTGGAAAAGAAACTTTCCAACCGCGATTATGTTATTCATCTCCCAGATCGCCGTAAAAGTTCCAAAGTTTTCCATATTAACATGATCAAGATCTATCATGAGAGGGAGTTGAGTATTGAGAAGTCTCTGAAATGTATTCCTCCCAGTATTAAACCAGGACCAGCTGACATGACTGCTGCTGTATGCTTGGCTGTACAGGAACCGTTGTATGAAGAGGTTGGACCTTCTAGGTGTGTAGTTGAAGGTCGGTTGAGAAACTCTGAAGTGTTACTAACCTTGTCTAGTCAACTATCACATTTATCCGCTGTGCAACAAACTGACGTTTTGGAATTAGTGAAGAACTTCTTGACATTGTTTAGTGATATTCCTACTCAAACGTCTGTTATAGAGCACGATATAGATGTGGGGCTTAACACTCGACCTATAAAGCAACATCCATATCGTATTAATCCAAATAAAATAACTCTTTTGAATAAAGAAGTTCAGTATATGCTATAGAATCAAATCGCAGAGCCTAGTATTAGTCCCTGGAGTTCACCCTGTTTGCTGGTGGGGAAGTCTGATGGTAGTTATCGATTCTGCACTGACTATCGGAGAGTAAATGCTGTAACCAAGGCTGATTGTTATCCATCGTCGAGAGTAGATGACGTGTAGGTTCCGCTACATACGTCTCAAAACTGGACTTGTTAAAAGGATACTGGCAGGTACCTTTAACAGAACGTGCTAAGGAGATTTCAGCATTCGGAACTCCTGATGCATTCCTTAATTATAGGGTAATGGCTTTCGGAATGCAAAATGCTCCTAGCACGTTCCAGAGACTCGTGAACACTGTTCTGGCTGGTGTATCTGGTTGTGAAGCCTATTTGGACGACCTAGTTTTATACAGTTCTTCCTGGGATGAGCATTTAAACTTGCTTAGGGAGTTTTTTTCCCATTTGGCAGATGCAAAGCTGACTGTCAATTTAAGTAAATGTGAATTCGGTAAAGCTAACTTAATTTATTTAGGTGAAGTGATTGGTGGGGGACAGGTTCGACCAGTTGCGGCAAAGGTTACTGCCATTTGTGAGTTTCCACCACCTGTCGATCGAAAACAACTGCGTTTTCTAGGGATGGTCGGTTATTATCGAGCGTTCTGTAAAAATTTTGCAACTGTGGTTTCACCCCTTACCGATTTGCTAAGTCCTAAGCCATTATTTCACTGGTAAGATTCGTGTCAGAGTGCTTTTGAGAATGTTAAGTCCTTGATGATTTCAGCGCCTGTTTTGATGGCACCGGATCACTTAAGACCTTTTAGCCTCGCAGTGGGTGCAGGGGCAGTTCTCCAGCAGAGGGGTTCTGATGAGGTAGAACACCCTGTCTGTTACTTTTCAAAGAAGTTCGTTGCTGCCCAAAGGAATTATTCTACTATTGAGAAGGAGGCTTTAGCTTTAGTCCTCGCCATCTGTCATTTCGAGGTCTATTTGACTTGCTCTCATCCTATTGTTGTGTATTGTGATCACAATCCTCTTCTTTTTTTTTAATTCAATGCGCAACACTAACCAGCGTGTTATGCGTTGGAGTCTGACGTTACAACCATATGACCTCTATCAAACACGTTCGAGGTAAGGATAATGTGGTGGCTGATGCCCTGTCCCGGGTGGGTTAGCGGCGTAAACTAGAAAGGTACTGTAAAGGTGAAGGTTCACTTTTGGGGAGTGAAGGTGTTACATATTCATGTATTTGTGATTCGTTTGTTCTGTTATGATCTGTCTGTCCTCTGGGGGGGCGAGTATGTTGTGTCTTTGTTTTATTAGGGACTGATTGCCGGCATCTGTGGATCCTGTATGTTTGGCATAAGAAGTCCAAGCGGCCAAACCTGTGCGGCGGGCGGGGTGTTCGGCGGCGGTTCTGTGTGCTCTCCTGTTGTGTCAAACCCCGGTTCATTTTTCTATCGTTATGTCCATATCATGTTTGTAATAAATCCCCTATTGTACGAGCTGAGTTGTCTATGTCCTCTCTTGTGTTATGGCTGCGGTCGTAACAATTTGATATTATTGATATTTGGAGGGGAAACATTTCCAAACACTACATCCTGTACTTGGAGTAACAAATTGTTCTAGACAGTCCAGAATAGACTACTGGCTTGTTTCTCAATCTGTTAGGGACTTTAATGTTTCTGTTAGCATTCTCCCTTCACCCATGATGGATCATAAAGCAACTCTTATTCAATCCCCTCTATCTTCAGTTATCTCTTCAAAACCTAGAGCCTCTTATTGGAAGCTTAACTCTTCTTTGCTAAAGCATGATCAATTAAGGAAAAACATTTTATATCTGATTGAATATTATTGGATCAAAGCACAAAAGGAAAATAAATACAGCCTCAATTGGGAACTACTTAAACATGAAATTAGCAAGTGTGCTAGGAATTTTGGCAGCGTTCTAGCTAAACGTAAAAGACTTGAAGAGGAGACTGTCATTTCCAAAATAATGATTCTTTCTGATAAAATGCAGGATGGTTTGTCAGAAGCTGAATTGGCAGAATTTATTGATCTGCAAACTCAGTTGGACTCAATGAATAAGAATAAGGCAGAGGGTGTTTTTATTCGCTCTAGAAGAAGGTGGCTAGAGCAAGGAGAACAGAGTACAGCATATTTCTTCAGAATGGAAAAGAATAATTGTAGAAATTTAACTATTAACTCTTTAAATTTAAACAGTAAGATTAGCTCTGATCCTAAGGAAATCGGCACATTTTGTGCAAACTTCTACTCAAATCTTTACAAATCTAAATATTGCAAAGACTCAGTTTTGTCCTTTTTCCAGTCTCTGAAAGATGTTAGGGCATTATCTAATGCAGATAAGAACACCTGCGATAGTGATATATCCATTGATGAAAGAGTCTATTGAAGCTCTTAAGAATAAGTCTCCATGCACAGATGGGCTGACAGCCGAATTGTACAAAAGTTTTGCTCTAGAGTTAGCACCTTCCTTGCTTGAAACCTATTTGGAGAGTATTGCGTCTGAGACACTTCCACCTACTTTATCACAGGGATTACTTTAATACCTAAACCTAAGAAAGACATTCTTTTTATCGATAACTGGCGTCCAATTTGTTTATTAAACTGTGAATATAAGATTTTAGCTTTGTTACTGGCCAAAAGACTTAAACCGGTTCTAAGTACAATAATAGACGAGACTCAGTCAGGTTTCATCCCAAAGAGGCATATTGCTAACAATATACGCCTTGTGTTAGATTTGTTGGACTATGATGAACTGATTAGAGATGAAAGTTTTATTTTTTTTTTATTTTTATAAAGCTTTTGATTCGCTTGAACATGATTTTATTTTGCAATCCCTGTATAAATTCGGCTTTGGTGATTTCTTTTGCAAAATTGTCCGTACGTTATACAAAAATGGAAACTGCTCAATTAATCTGAAATCTGGCACTTCTCCCAGGTTTAATGTATTTAGAGGGGTTTGCCAAGGTTGCCCGGTTTCGCCTTATTTGTTCTTGATGGCCGCTCAATTCCTTACTACTTCCCTGTTGAATAGTCAATTACAAGGGATTAATATAGCAGATAAACACATTATTATAACTCAATTAGCTGATGATGCCACACTCTCTTTAAAAAACGACTTGCAGATCCCTATCGCTCTTGATCATATCAAAGTGTTCTCAAAAGCCTCTGGCCTTTCTTTGAATTTAGATAAATGTGAACTTCTTCCCTTAAAGTCTTGTTCTGCTCCATTCCTGCACAATATTCATGATAAGTCTCAAGTGAATTATTTGGGTGTTTCAATTTGTAAAGATGTCAATACAAGGGGAAAATTAAACTTTGATCCAGTAATTACAAAAGCTAAGAAAAATTTTAATTCCTGGCTCCAAAGAGACTTGTCTTTACGAGGAAGGGCTCTCCTCGCCAAAGCAGAGGGTATTTCTAGATTGACCTACCTGCTCTTTCTCTGCATGTGGATAAGACATTTTCTGTAAAGGTTGATAGAATGCTTTTTGATTTTTTTTATGGAAACACAAAAGACATTACACCAAGAAATCTGTAGTCATAAATATCTTTGAACATGGTGGTTTTAATTTTCTTGATTTTGCTTCTTTAAACAATACGTTTAAGATCAATTGGTTGAGGCAGTTTTTGAACGATTCTGATTCATTATGGAATGCTATTCCCAATTATATTTTTTCTAAAGTTGGTGGTCTCCCCTTTCTGTTAGTATGTAATTATAATATCTCTAATTTGCCCATCAAATTATCAAATTTCCATAAGCAGGTGCTGTTGGCCTGGCATTTGATTTACAAACATAATTTAGCCCCCACAGGTATTTTATTTGGAATAACCATGATATCCGATACAAAAATAAGACACTCTTCTTTTCAGATTGGTTTAATAATAACATTCTTCTGGTTTCTCAACTTGTAAATTCAAACGGTCATTTGTTTTCTTATTCTGAATTCTTAACCAAATATTGTATTCCTGTCACCCACGAGACTTTGCCAATGCCATAGTGATGGATGCCATCCCCAGTGGTGCTATTGCACTTTTGAAAAACTCAGGTGATTCTTTACTCTCTTCTACCTCTTGGATACATCCTTGTGAGACGGCAATAGGGAAGATCTGTTTTTTTATCTAGTCCCTCTCTTAGGAATAGAAAGATTAGAAAACTTTTTCAGAATGATATTACTGTCCCCTCTATAATATCATATTGGAGTAATTGTTTTAATGATATTCCTTGGAAGAAAGTGTGGTCTCTATCCAACAAATATTTAATCACTAATAAGGTTAAAGAGGTATCATTCAAGTTGTTACATCGATTTTACCCAGTCAATCTTTTTATCAAAAAAATGTTTCCTGAGTTGGATCCCTTATGCTCCTTCTGTGGAGTGGAACCTCACCTTTTTTGGGAGTGTGTTCATGTAGCTACTTTTTGGAAGAAATTTTGTCTATTTGTACGTGCTTCTTTATTAGTCAATTTTTCTTTGGGGTTTAAGGATGTCTTATTTGGTTTTTATAACTCTGACAAAAATATAAAAGACAGGTATTTTCTTGTAAATCCAAATTTTTTGTACACAAGTGTAAATTTTTGTCTATCAAACCTCTTTTTATTATTTTTTGCAATGACGTGAAATGTTATTTGGGTACTATCTCTTCTTCCAACAATGCTAAAGCTTTAAAGTCAGTTACATTGTGCACAAAGTATAATATTTATGTTTTTTTATAATGAAAACAAAAAGGGACTCGAGGCATTTCTATCTCTATTGAATTTATACTAATTTATGTTACCCCTGGATCAATCTTTTTTTATTTTTTTCGTGTATTTGATTTTTTTGTTGTTGATTTTTTTTACTTTATTTTTGTTGAACTTGCTATTTGTCTACTGTTTATAATTCTATTGTTATTGTAGTTTAAACTATACTTGCTGTTATGTTCAATAATAAAAAAAATAATAATAATAAAAAAAGATCGCGCTGTAACATGCAGATACAGACGTTTTGAAGACAATAAACCTGATTGCAATGATATTTGAGTTACCTGTGTTTTTCAAGCCATGCCAGGTATTTTCATAATAATAGATTGTATTTATAATGTAATGCTAATCTATATAGACTATAATTGTGCAGAACACTATACAATAGTTTTTATCTGAAGCCAAATTAGATCACAGAAGATTATTTAAAATACTTGACTTGCGTTATAAAGTAAGTTTGGAGCACAAACATGGTTTTAATCTCATAAATTGTCGTGTATTGATGGTGTGCTAAGCTAACATGCTAGCTAGCCCTGGGTGCACCTGCCACTAGCAGTTATACTTTTATGATTTTTTTTCTACATAGGAATGCTTACTGAAATGTTTCTTTATTCAAGAAATGCATTTGATACAGTTTAAAATGTGAGGTGAACTTTGATAAAATAAATTAGGGACTGAAACCCTATGAATAGCCTGTGAATAGCCAGTCGTTAGTAACTATAATGCAGACAAAAGAAATGCATATTTAGAGCCATAACCAGGCTGGAGAGGTGTGAATGTGTGCAGGAGATACTGAGACTGAATGGGGATCGTTTGCACCACAAAACAATAGAGACAATATACTGGATAGATGCTTAGAAGATGACAATAAACATCAGTTGCATTTTAGAGTCAAATTAAAATAAAGTAATTTGACATGGTCTTGAAAAACTTTTAACTAAATACAGAGTTTTGGACTTCAGATTTTAAACATAAAATGGTTAGACATGTGGCTTTAGCTGTAGTGCATTTCTAGATTGCTACAGTGCCAACTTCAATTTTATTTTCATGAGGATGTTTCATAAAAAATAATTTCTAATAACTTTACAAAACTTTGAAGCTATTTATAACATTTTTTTTCATTATAACAATAATTAATTCTACATTTACAAAAAAGTGTCAGCTTTCAAATGAGATCATACTTGTGCTTTTAGTACAAAGGGTTCATGAACTGTATCTGTTTCAGTTTGGGTATGTCATTTCTGGGGATTTTTCAAAAGTGGGGTTGCAGCTTAACAGGTTAATTTAATAAAATTAAAACTTTAATTGTGATCATTAAAATAATTGAATATTAAATATTTACTGGCCAAGTTTTGCGCAGCTCCCCGTCAATGATCTAGCACCCCCTCAGCACATGCGTTAAAAATTCTCTGGCGCCGCCCCTGCAGAGAAGCTAGGCAGTGTAATTTTTTTTTTTTTTTCATTACCTCCAACCCCCGTTTTGAGTCGCCGGATCAATATTAACAGATCTGCTGAAAACACTCTTTATTTCATGACAATAGTTCCTGTTTTCACCTCATTTATTATGCTGATGTCTTTAGATCTCCTATAAATTGACACCTAAAGCTCATTTCATTGGTGTCAGCAGAGGGGATTTGTTGGCTACTATATGTACGTTAATTTCTGAGTTTAACTGTTTTTCTTATCATTGTTTTTTTATTTGGAAGAATTTACTTTATGATGGACAGAGAAACATGATGGACAGATTTTTTACAGATTTATTCATTTAGTTTAAAAACACTCACTAACTGATTTATTTTTTAATTTGGCAGATAAGCTCCTCCCACAACAATTACATCATCAGTGAAGCTCCTCCCACAGCAGTTCAAGTTTTCAAAACAGAAGTTATGGCCGGACGGTCACACCACATGATGTTTTGACACTTTAAATAACTAAAAAAATGACAAATGACAAATAACTAAAGGTTTTTGAAAAGTTAAAGTGAGTACATACATGAGAGAAGTACTACAAATATACAGTATTTTTTTCTGAAAAAATGCGATCGGACAGAAAATTTAGGTGTCACGTCATTGACCCACATTTTCTTTATCATTTCTATGTTTCTGTCTATATTGTAATGTAAAAAGCAGGAGAGTGTTGTGGTTAGCCATAACATAAGATATACATATCAGTTACTTTACTTCAGACAGACATAATGCTTAGATGTGATATTTAGTATAAAAACAAATTCAGGAACTGATATTATTTTTTATTTTGTCAGATCAGCTCCTCCCACAGCAATTCTCCAATAAATGCTGTACATTCCCATCAGCTACAAGTGAAGACGAGCATCAGAGCATCAGGAAGAGCTGAAATCTGCAAAGACTGAGTTTATTAAAGAGGACAGTGAGAACATGAGTGATCCAGAACCCTGCAGAATGAAACACACTGAAGATCCTGAAGAACAAAGAGGTTGGTGTTTATTCTTCATTCATTCATGATGCTGAAGAACATTCATGTTAGAAACATTCAAGCACTTCATCACATTTAGATAAACAGTTCAACTATGAAATGGTACAGATTTTCAACAAATGGTCAGTAGAGGGAGGTTGGAAAAACTTTTATATAGATTGTCAACATCGGGTCAAATTATCTCCCTTATTTACACATATTTTATAACTGGTTCGCTATATTTTCTAATATAGTTTACAACATTGTGTTAATACTTCAGTGTATATTTTAAAGATTATTATTTTTTAAGCAGCAAACAGCAAACTATCAAGTAAATGAACTTTCCAGAATGGCTGACAGAATTGTAATTAAATTACTTTGTGCGCCGATAAGACAGAGCATCCAGAAAACCTTCTACCACACCATTGGATTCAGATGTTGGGACAATTGTTGTGTCATTAATCAAATATATTTAATATTTCTCCCTTTAGAAATGTGATTTGTGCCTATTTTTCTATTATTTCTTGAAATATGAATGTACCTCATTCATGCAATTAATTAATGAAACCAACACCAGATTTATCATAATATTTTATAGCAATTGTCTACTAGTACTTTCTGCTATTACGTCATGGCTCACTTTTTATATTTCTCTCTTTGAATTAATGATGTGCTGAAAATTAAATGAAACCTTTTTCTTTTATGTCAGACCCGATGAAAGTGAAGGAGGAGAGTGAAGAACTGAGTGAAGTGAAGGAGGAACATCATGTCAAACCTGGAGAAAAACCTTCGAGTCGCTCAAAGACTATAAAGGCCCTTTTAAACAAAAGAGTCAAGAAATCTTTCACCTGCACTCAGTGTGGAAAGAGTTACACAGCCAAACAAAGTCTTGAGCGCCACATGAGAATCCACACTGGAGAGCTGTTCAGATGTGATCAGTGTGGAAAGAGTTTCACAACCAAACAGCATCTTGATGTTCACATGCGTGTTCACACTGGAGAGAAGCCGTTCACATGTGATCAATGTGGGACGAGTTTTGCACAAAAAGCACATCTGACCAAACACAAGAGGATCCACACTGGAGAAAAGCCACATATGTGTGTTCAGTGTGGAAACAGTTTCACAACCAAACAAAGTCTTGTGCGTCATATGATGACCCACACCGGAGAGAAGCCGTTCACATGTGATCAATGCGGCAAAACTTTTTTAAGGGCATCAGAGCTGAAGAAACACCTGACAGTTCATACAAAGGAGAAGCCGCATTCATGTTCTGTGTGTGGAAAGAGGTTTTCACTGCTGCCATATTTACATAGACATGAGAGAACTCACACTGGTGTGAGAGAGTACATGTGCTTTGAGTGTGAGAATACTTTTACTACAGCGAACTATTTAAAACTGCACCAGAGAATTCACACTGGAGAAAAACCTTACAAGTGTTCACACTGTGACAAGAGATTCAGACGATCAGGACATCTGAAAAGACATGAGAGGATACACACTGGAGAAAAACCTTACAAGTGTTCACACTGTGACAAGAGATTCAGTCGATCAGGACATCTGAAATCACATGAGAGGATCCACACTGGAGAAAAGCCACACATGTGTGTTCACTGCAGAACTAGTTTCAGACACAAATCATCTCTTAAGCTTCACATGAGAGTTCACACTGGGAGATAGACCATTTAACTGTGATCAGTGTGGTAAACAGTTTCATTGGGCGTCAGTCCTGAAGAAACACCTGAAGATTCACACAAAGGAGAAGATTCATTAGTAATATTACAGCAGAAAAGACACGGCGGTGTGTGTTTCGGTGCTGAAGTCCTTTACTACAGAAGATGAACTGAAAGAGTGCCAGAAAATTCACACTGGAAAAGAGGCCATAACACTTTTTATTAAGGGCTGTTTACACCTGGTCACTTCATGCGTTTTCTCAGATGGGATAGCTATCCGATCGTGAAGAGACCAGGTGTAAATGCCCTCCGCAACGCATTTGAGACGGATTTGAATCCGATTGCACTCAAACCACTTCTGGAGGAGCTCTGTGCCACATTCCAGACGAAACTGGACAAGTGTAAATGCATCTGGTTGTTGAAACCACATATGTAAATTTTACTCCTCACAAAAATGCTAAAAAAATAATGGCCAGATATGATGGCGCTACTGGAACACGCATCTCCGCAGATGAGAAGCTGAGCATCTCTTCATCAAGCCAACGTGCGAACTCAAAGGGAATCAAATCAAATCGCAAATCAAAGGGAAAGTCGCAGATGCTTAACACAATCATCATCATTAAAAGTAAAGAAACAAAATGATCTTCCAGGGCTGTTGCTGCTCTCTCTTATTGCGGTCTTTGATTTTGACATTTTAGCTGATGATCAATAAAATGCAGCTTATATCTGTTGCTTTCAGTGACGTGCGCTCCATTAAATCTGAATATAGGGAATTGAAGATGGGATTTAAATCCATTTCGCAAAAACAAATGTATGTGACCAGGTGTAGATGGAATCGTTTTGATAAATTAGATCAGTTATCCGATCTGAGAAAATGCATGAAGTGGCCAGGTGTAAATAGCCTCTAAGAGAGACATGAATCTGATATTAATTTTTAACTCCTTCTTCATTGTTTTTCATCAGAACATCTGGTTTCTCTTCCACTTCTACTTTTCAATGCAAACTCAAGATATACTTTCATGTATCTTTGAAACTGGACACTTCTCTTCTTCTCTTGAGATGCTTTGGCTCTTATAAGTCAGTAAAGAGAGAGATATGTCTCATTCTCCTTCACTTTTACTTAATGTTTGTATTTGCTTAAAGTAATGATTGATTAAACTCTTTACTCATTTAATCAAAATTGTATTGTCCATTTTTATGCTGATTCTGTTTGAATCAAGAATCATTTTATTTCTGAAAGCCATGAAGGATTTTTTGCTTATATTGTGCTTTCCATGTTGTTAATTTCTCAATAGAGCTTTTAAATGCCTAATAAATTATATTTCACTGCACACATGACTGACACTGAATGAGTTTGCTGTCTGTCTACATTATTCCCAGCTAACAATTTTACGTTCTGGGAACGTTAGTTTTTGGTTCCCAGAACATTCCCAAGAACGTTCCCTATTGGTTAGCCAGGAAAGTTTTCTTTACGTTAATAGAACGTCCTCTATAGGTTAGGGGAACGTTCCCGGAAGGTTCTCGGAGCGTTCCCGGAACGTTCCCGGAAGGTTCTCGGAACGTTCCCCTAACCTATAAGGAACGTTCTATTAACGTAAAGAAAACTTTCCTGGCTAACCAATAGGGAACGTTCTTGGGAACGTTCTACAAACAACACATTCTACATTGTTTATTGTTCAAACACTTAAGAATCCTTTGAATATATATTACAATAAATTTAATTAACAGAAACTATCATTAATAAGTAAATCAATCAGTTTGTATTAAATAAATAAGCACATAATCCATGTTTTTGCTGATTCATTGTTTAATTATCAACCTAAAATAAGTCATTAAAAACAGCATTAGTAAAATGTATTCAGGTATTCAGTAACAGTAATTTACACTTAATAATTTACTTTGTTCCTTCTACATGGTATAAATCAATCATTAAACCTATTCCTAAATCAGCGAAAGATGACCCTCGCATACCTCTTAACTACAGAGGAATCAGTCTCCTAAGTACTGTTTATAAAATCTACTCTAGTATTTTAAATGCTAGATTAAGTAATTTTTTGGAAACAACAGAGTATCTAGTAGATGAACAAAATGGATTTTGAAAACACAGGGCATGTATTGATCATATTTATATAATCTCAATAATTGTCAGAACTAGATTAACTGAAAACAAACCTACTTTTGTTTGTTTTGTGGATTTTAAAAAGGCTTTTGACTGGGTGAATAGGGATTTGTTAAGTTTGAAGCTTCTCCAGGCAGGGGTTGATGGGAAGTTTTACTGGGCATTAAAATCCCTTTATGCAGACTATGTGGGATGTGTTCAGGTGAATGATGAGCAGACTGAGTGGTTTCGTATTCCTTTTGGTGTAAAACGGGGATATTTTGTCCCCAAGCCTGTTCTCTCTGTTCATAAATGATTTGGCTCTTGAAATTAAACATCTAAACTTAGGGGTGCGCTTAGACGGTGTCATTGTTGGCATTCTGCTCTATGCTGATGATGTAGCGTTACTGGCTGAAAATGAAGAGGATTTACAGAAAATGTTAGATGTTTTAGAAAATTGGTGCTGTAGATGGAGACTTGTTATAAATCAAGCAAAAACGCAAATTATGCACTTCAGGAAGGGTGTTACTTTACGAAGTATAAAAGTTTTTACTTTTGGTAATACCGTTCTTGAGTATGCAACCCAGTATAAGTATTTAGGATTTGTATTTGATGAATTTATGTTGTTTGACAGAGGAGTTAAAGTCTTAGCTGCTGCAGCCAGTAGAGCCCTGGGTTCTGTGATAAACAAGTTAAAAATCTGTAAAGATCTTGGTTATGGTACGTTCTCCCAGTTGTATGCTGCCTGTGTGTCCCCTGTGTTAAATTATGCTGCTGGTGTGTGGGGGGCCGTGCAGAGCCCAGCCCTGGACGCTGTAGAAAATCGTGCAGTCCGCTGCTTTTTGGGGGTTCATAAGTTTGTCCCTGTGCTGGCAGCGCTGGGTGATATGGGCTGGGTTCCTGGTTCAGTCCAAAGGAAATGTGAAATGGTTAGACTGTGGAATCGACTTATTAATCTGCCTGAAAATAGAGTAACAAAAAAAAGTTTTTCTGTGGAGTAAGAGTAAGTCCCCCTGGGCTGTAGAGCTCCAGACTGTTTTTGCTGATGTACAACTCCAGTACGTATTCTGTAATTATTTGCCTTGTAGCGTCAATAACATCAGATCCAATTTGATGTGTCAGTCAAACATGCGCCACAAGCGCGGCAGTTCATCTACATTAGACGGTGTAATGAAGCGTGTGGGTTACTACATCCAACAACCGAACATTTTAACTTACCCTCTCGTAACTTCTGCATCCTTTAGCTTGGACTACAAAATTGCAGCGAGAAATAAAAATGGCGGATTGCTCGAAGTGTTGGGCCGGAAGTCAATGTCCTTATTTGGCAGATCCGCTGCAAATACTGTGACGTAATAGTTCAAAAAACGTCATAGATAACAGAAAAATCGGAACAGGTTGAAAAATATGACCAAAACAGAATATAAAGATATCAATGAAGCACCTGAAGAGAATAATTTAATCTTTTCTGTACTTCTAAACACTCCAAATATACAACAAAATGCATTTAAGGGCTAAAAAAGTGCATTTAGTATGATATGTCCCCTTTAACATAGAAATTACCATATAGAGAACGTTCCCCAATGGTTATTGTTTATATACATATGTAAACTAACTTTCCAATTAAAACGCTGCAGATGTTTTTGTACCTGTACAGAGCTCTGAAACTAGTTTATGCAGCATTTAATAAAATTTAGCAATTAGTTCAATCCAAGCGCATTACATTGTGAATGTGAAAAGCAGTAATCATAAATTCTTGGGTTTGTTTATATCTTCATTTACTGCTCCTCTGCTCTGCACACGCTTCTCCAACACGTGTTGTTGTACACAGTGCAGTGTTTCCAGGATCTACGTCAGAACGCTGCCTCGTTATTGGCCAGTTCTGCGTCAGGATCACACACATTGGCCGACGCTGGTCATGTGATCAGCACAACGCGGAGTCTGCATTCTTAAACAGCGTAGGAGAATGACAGGGAAGAGAAAAAATTGATGAATAAAGTTGTTTTGATTTTGTTTTGTTTTTGGTGTTGAGATCGTCGGTTTTTGCTTTCTGCGGTCGCCATTCATTGTTTACTTGCACACCTTTTGTTTTCATTCAGATTTAGATTTAGTCATTTAGCAGATGCTTTTATCCAAAGCGACTTACAAAGTAGGACTAGATTAAGCGAGTCATCATGAAGAGGCAAAAAACAAAAGGCAGCGCAAGAAGTGCTCAAGATACAAAGTTCAGGCATTATTCAGAGTAGCATAAGCCCGATAAGTGTGGTTTAGAGGGAAAGGGGAGTTTTTTTTTGTTTTTTTTTTATGAGGTTAAGTGCTCACGAAAGAGATGGGTTTTCAGATGTTTTTTGAACATTCATGTTTTCATGTTTCTGAATTCATGTTTTCTGAATTCATTCCGATTGGTGAATCTTACATGAACGCTAAACAAGTGATCGGTTGATGTGCGTTTTACTATTGCTAAGAAAATTCCTGCTCCTCCGTGAGAGATACGGGACCGGTGCATCTCACAGGTGCCGCTCATCAGTAATCACGCCACCGGCCTCGTGTCGTTCTCCCGCGGCCCTCGCCTCGTCCTGCTCGCCACAGTAAACATAATGAATGGCGACCAATTCCCGAATCCCGGACATTTTGTGCGATCTCAAAAACCCGGGCAGACTCACGGAGACTAGCTTAGCTTTGTTGTTTACAACTGCTCTCTTACCGGTATCCGGTATCTCTTACATCCACATGAGCCAAAAATACATTTTCTGGCTTTTCTCAGTCTAGAAGGCTCCAAATTCAAAAATAATTTCACATTTCTATAAATTACCCAATTTAAATACACATTCATCTTTCCAGAGGTGAAGTGTCCCTTTAAGTTCATATATCCAGCACATCCAGCTTAGGTTTTAGGGCGAATAAAAGGGATTGGAACTGAATATCATATAGTATTAGTAATTTTAGTAATTCAAATTCTGTACTTAACCCTAAGTGATGGCGATTTATGTCCAGAGGAGATGGGGGAGAAATACTGGAAATTTTTAATTGTTAAACCTTTTATGCAATATTACTGTGGTGTTATATTATGTCTGTGGTGTTACTTCAAAACATATCTGAAATCTCTTTGCTTCAGAGACATTTAAATCTTATAATTGAATGTCTTTAGACTGTAAAGTGGTTTAATTGTTGTTTGTTGAGCAATTAAACATTGCTTTTACATTTTTTTTAAATGAGTCCTTAAAGTTATTTATTTATTTATTTATTTATTTATTTATTTATTTATTAATATTACCTAAAGTTGCATATCCCTGCTCATTTTAGAACGAACCAAAATTTGACTTCAAATATTGTTAACACAATAGACATTGTAAAAAAGGACTTGCTATTTAGCCTAGATTGGGGATCAGCCAATCAGCGCTTTCGTTTTGGGGTCACCGAGAGGACACTTGTTTGCGCTGACTGATGATGAGTTAGTAGTGAGAGTGACTACGGGCAGCGCATCGTAGATATTTCTGAAGTGCATAGTTGTCGTCTTTGTCGTTATCTGTGCATGTGTGCGTTCAGAGACATGTGAGTACCCTGGTGTAAATGTTTACATATGTGTATTTCGGTGCCTTAGGTTTGTCTATTCTGGGATGCTCAGTTCAGTTGAAATGCCGTATGTTAGCATAAAGTTCGCTAGCATTATGCTAATAGCTAGTATAGTGTTACACTACTAGAGTGTTTATGTGTGTACTCACCTGACATTGTATAGTTATTAGCTAATGTGTGTCATCTGGTATATTATTTGGTTATTTGATATTAAAGTTACTTGAAGGGAAAGTTGTACTAATTACCATTTATTAGCTTTACTTATTGCATCATAGCACTGTCGTTTATGCTGATATTTTTCTTTGTATTGTTCATTGTAGAACCACATGCACACTCAGGAAGACAGATAATCATCTGCTGGCTGTCAATAAATCCATTGAAGAGCATTAGAGCATTCGATTGCATTCTTACCGATGCACCACAGTGGTCACCTATTCTCAACTAGCTACAGTTACAGTCCTAGCTATCAAGTCACCATTACAGACATAAGTGGTTGTTTCACCAGTGTTTGATTTAAATGATTTAAAAATCAAAATGTTATTAAGCTGCAGTTTTAATAGATATAGAATATTAAACTAATTTTAAATGCATAGCCAGGGTGCGATTTGTGAAAAAAAAAAAAAAAACAGAGTGGGGGGGGGGATGTTTTGAAACATTTTTATTCATAAAAATAAATCACATAAACTTCATTCACTGCATTTGCTGCTCTGGACCCTTTTCATTGTTCCCAGCTAGCTAGCTAGAGTTTTCGCGCTGAAAAAATACATAAATATTTGTACTTGGTGACATTCTGAAAAGCCGTACATGGATCAAAGCTAATGGACAGGATCAGATAAATCAGAGCTTAGATTCTCTGCCCGAGCCCGAACTTGATCGAGCACTTGTGTTACAAAATGCAACACGTCACGTGTCATGCTCAGCGTCTCCTCGCACGCATACCAGGCCCGGGATAATAAACTTTAAAAATATTTATTTTGTTTAAAAAATATTCTATATTCTAAAACCTTGTTGAATTAAATTAGAGTTGTAGCCTAGGCCATCCAAAATTTATTCTTGTTCATTTTCTGTGTTCATCATTGTTCACTTTCCTTTTTCGGTAACACTTTATAATAACGTTCAGTTGTAAGTAATTTATAAGTGGTTAGTTCATGATGAACTAGTCATTTACAGAACATTCATAAATGAGTAGCAAGTGATATAGCCTACTAACATTTTATGTATGTTTTGTAAATTCCGTTACAAGTCAGTAAACTATTCATCACTTGTAAATGATTAATTCATGCGTTTACACATCTATAACAGGTGTTGAACACTGTAGTGTGTACTGTAGTGTAAGTGCTGACTGGTGAGGGTATAGACAGCTTCTCTGAAACACATGGAGTCTTTAACCACTGTGCACCTGATGTGAGCAAAACATGCAAAAAAAATGTAACATCATTTATTAAACATTTATGAAACGCATAGTCATGTTTAGTAAATGATTAGTTAATCATTAGCTAATCAATTGTAAATGACTTATAACTGAATCTACAAAACATGTAATGAACATATCACTAATTTATAATTTATGAATGATTAGTCATGTTTTTAAATGATTAGTTAATCATTAACTAATCAATTGTAAATGACTTGTAACACAATTTACAAAACATACATAAAATGTTAGTATGTCACTTGCTACTCATTTATGACTGTTTTGTAAATGATTAGTTCATCATTAACTAATCACTTATAAATGACTTACAACTGAACATTATTATAAAGTGTTACTTTTTTTTGCTTTTTTTTTACGTTCCTTCATTTGGACCCATTTGCGATCCATTTCATTCTGAATAAACAAACAAGGCAGTTTACATGATTTGTCCTTGTTGCATTATTCATTAAGATAATAATTAATAAATGCACGCACAATTATCCGTGAACTTGATGCTGGAAGCCTCTTCAAGACAATGGCAAGTTTTAAACTTTCAAAGCATCTTTTAACTGTTTGACTTAGCTGAAATATTGCCATACACTTAAAAAGTGGAAACACGTTGCTCTATATGTGCGTGCAACTATAGCTAAGCAAGTTTGTGGGTCCAAATGGAAAACGCAAATGCCTCATCTATAAAACTGCTTGTCATTGTATTTAGGGAGCTGCAAATAGCTAAGTTTGAGGCTGTCCATACGGCAGCTGTTAAGAACACTGGTCATAGGATTAAATAATGCCGACGTTGTTCCGTGATATTTGTGGGAGTTTTATTCAGCGACTACCTGGCTGAGGTTTGGACGTGTGCTCATAAAAGAAGCGTCGCGGTTGCGACACAGCGCGCTCGTTTGTCCAGGCGCTCCTATGCCGTGGTGAGATGAAAACATCTAAACTTTTTAGGGCCTGTTCACATATCGCGTCTTTTGCGCGCTCAAGTTCGTTATTTCAAATGTATGCGCGCTTCATAATGGAAGCGACGCGCTCGTTTTTTCCAAGCGCGTCCGCGCCGCATCGAGATAAAAACATCTCAAGTTTCCAGAATGCCGCAAGCGTGGTGGAATAATACGACAACATTGAAAGCTCGGCCGAACAGCTGATCATAGCTGGACAGGGCGGGTTTTTATTTCTCATCTCCATAAATATATGTATTCGTAAAGGGCTAGAAATAAATTAATCCTTACTTCCTCGTCATGGAGAGTGCAGTTCATGGCTGCATAGCAATGACAGACGTTTATTATGCTGCTTGCTTGTTGCTACTGTGTGCAATAGTGTAATTATTTTATACATGCTTAAATATTTATTTTCAGAATTTTTAGCACTGAACTTTTTTTTACTTTACCTCACATGTTTTTAATATTTGTCAAATATTGTTTTTTAAGTTCAATAAATGTTCCTTTTTTAAATTGAGACTTGTAACATTTGTTATCATCATTGTGTCATTTTTATGATTTAAATTGAGTGAGCAAAAGCAGTATCGGCTCCAAATATCGGCCCAAGAAAATCGGCAGCCCGTATCGGTCATCGGTCAAGGCTGATGAAAAAAAATCGGTATCGGCATAGGCACTAAAAAATCCATATCGGTCGATCCCTAATGCCGACTGTAGAACGCAAAAGCCGAATCCCGGACATTTTGGGCAATCTGTAAATCCCTGGCAAACTCATCACGTAGGCTAGCCTTGTTGTTTTCAACTGCGCACTCTTACCGGTAGGCGTGGCCTTCTGGGAGTTGTTGTCTTTCATCCACATAAGCCAAAAATACATTTTCTGGCTTTTCTCAGTCTAGAAAGCTCCAAATTCAAAAATGTCTTCACATTTCTTCTACTTAAATGACCTATTTTAAATACACATTCATCTTCCCAGAGGTGAAGTATCACTTTAACTAAGACGAGTTGATACATACCTTTCTCATCTCAGTGCGTACACACAAAATAAAACACAGTGCTTTTCTAAGTGGGTGTCAGAAATAAAGTTTATTCTGACCCGAAGTGCCTTTTCTTTCCGTCCTTTATTTAGGTAGTGAATGAATAAAACAAAAGAAAAGAAGAAACCAGCGCTGGGAAGCTCAGGAAAATAGCTCAGCTCCCAATATTCTAGACAAAGAATATATACTGAAAATGTATAGGGAGTATCACAATCTTAACCAATAAAATCATACATGACATCATAGGTATCATATACTGTTGTATAACATAACTATAAATGGTCAATATCCGATACAGTTTCCTTTAGGTCCTTTAGATCCGAAGGGCTTCTGCAACACACAATGCATAGAAAACACACATCTCTCTCCCCCTCTCTACATTGGGGTGCATGAAACAGATGTATCCTTACGTACACACAAAAGGAATGTGCAGACCAAGCCTTTTCTTCTGGACACAACTTATGCTATGGACAAAGCTATTACATGGACAAGCTGGGACAAAGAAAATACATTTCTAACAGTGGGTTAAAAATGATAACTATAATGTATGGTGGAATAGCACTTTTGGAAGTACTTCGACTGGCGCAGTAAAAAGTCACTTCCTGATCCTCTTTCCACTATTGACAGAAGTGAGAGTGACTTTTTACTGCGCCAGTCGAAGTACTTCCAAAAGTGCTATTCCGCCATACATTATAGTTATCCTTTTTAACCCACTTAGAAAAGTGCAACGTTTTATTTTGTGTCACCATACTTGGTCGTATAACTACTTGTGTAACTGTATTTAAATAGGGAAACCGTTGATGTGTTTGGTCACTTCTAAATTCATTGCTGTTAGATACCATTGAATATACTGGGCTAAGCTAAGTGCTTTCAAAGTGTCCCCGCGCGCCAGAGCGATTGAGTGCACACACTGAGATGAGAGAGGTATGTATCAACTCGTCTTAGTTAAGGGAATAACAGTTTAATATGAAAAAACGGTGGAGTATCCCTTTAAAGGAAAAGATACTGCTAAATGTTTTACATTGAGCCTATGATGAGCCACGTGAGACATAAAATCAATACTAATAAATATGAATAAATAGTGTTTTACTCTTGAAACAACAGTGCTTTGTGGTGATCTTTATCTGATCATTTTCAGTTTCTGTGCATATAAAATGTTATTATTTAAATGACTACTTTGAGAAAACCACTTTTATGATCCTAGACTAAGGTTACAATTTAAATTTCTGGATTGTTTTGAAAGAGTAATAGAAAGTGATGTGTTTATTTCAAAGTGAATTTATGTTTTCAGATTACATGATTTGTCAGTGTATTTTACAGTTCTTTAAAGTAGGTAATGCAGAATTGGTGTTCATATTTTACTCTCTTAGTGTTCACGTTGTAACTCTGTGTCGGTGTTGCGAGAGGCAACACTCTTGAAAGTGTTGAACTAACACTTTGAGGGTTGTTTCCATATTTACACTTTTAAAGTGTTGAATTTAAGTATATTGGTGTTGATTTTCCGGATTTCAAATTTACTGTGTAGTGATTAATGTAGTTATTATAAGATCAAACTATATATTTAGATTAATTTGGACATTATGCTGCTGTAAATACTTATCTGTAGTGGTTGAGGAAGATGAGTGTCATTGTTTTGTGTTATTGATGTTTTATTCATGTCATAGTGTGAGAAATAACAGTATTGTCTTTCAATAGAGCAGTTTGTGCTTTTATCATGTATCCTGACTCAAATAATGTGTTTCTAACAGCAAACACTCAGAATAAAGTGAGATGATCTGCTGATGATCCTGAATGGCTTGTTGAATGAGTGTTGATAGTCTGAGGCTCATCAATATTAACAGATCTGCTGAAAACACTCTTTATTTCATGACAATAGTTCCTGTTTTCACCTCATTTATTATGCTGATGTCTTCAGATCTCCTGTAAATTGACACTTAAAGCTCATTTCATTGGTGTCAGCAGACTGAGGGTATTTGTTGGTTACTATTTGTACATTTATTTCTGTGTTTATGATTTTAACTGTTTTTCTTACCATTATTCATATTTGGAAGAATTTAAATATTATTTTATTTATTTCTAGATACCTGTATTTTAATAAATAAACATAATAATGTTAGGATTAGCAATACAAATAATGAATGAATTATTTGTCACAGACTTATTCACTTGAGCTTGTGTTTCTGGTGTCCCACTTTCACATGCGTATGAATGGAAGTCAGTGGTAGGAAAAGTCTAGTGTGAACGGACATTAATAATTCAAAATGTTTTAGTAAAATAAATATCAATCTCAAAGCTGGTGTCAAAATATGGCAACAATGGGATTCGTGCCTGGATTCAGATTCAATCATGTTTTAAAAATAATAATTGGAAGATAAATTTACCTCATTCAAGGAAAGTTTCAAGGACATATATATAATCAATTCATAAAAATGCATTCTGCAAATGATCATAATATTTTAGAAGTGTCATTTAGTATAAAAACAAACTCAGTAACTGATATATTTTAGATTTTGGGCAGATCAGCTCCTCCCACACCAATTACATCATCAATGAAGCTCCTCCCACACCAGTCACATGGTCAGTGAAGCTCCTCCCACATCAATTCTCCATTAAATGCTGTAAATTCCCATCAGCTACAAGTGAAGACGAGCATCAGAGCATCAGGAAGAGCTGAAATCTGCAAAGACTGAGTTTATTAAAGAGGACAGTGAGAACATGAGTGATCCAGAACCCTGCAGAATGAAACACACTGAAGATCCTGAAGAACAAAGAGGTTGGTGTTTATTCTTCATTCATTCATGATGCTGAAGAACATTAATGTTAGAAACATTCAAGCACTTCATCACTTTTAGACAAACAGTTTTTCTATGAAATGGTACAGAATGTTCTGGGTTTTTCTTCAACAAATGGTCAGTAAAGGGAGGTTTGAGACATTTTTATATTGATTATCAACATCAGATCAAGTTAATACTATTTTTTTAACTGATAAATAATCAATTTATAAAAAGGCATCAAATTATCATAATATTTTATAACAGTTGTCTACTTTCTACTATTACTAGGGATCGACCGATATGGATTTTTTAGTGCTGATGCCGATACCGATTTTTTTTCATCAGCCTTAGCCGATGACCGATACGGGTTGCCGATTTTCTTGGGCCGATATTTGGAGCCGATACTGCTTTTGCTCACTCAGTTTACATCATAAAAATGACATGTATATAATATATAATGATAACAACTGTTACAAGTCTCAATTAAGAAAGGAACATTTATTGAACTTAAAAGATAAAACAATATTTGACAAATATTAAAAACATGTGAGGTAGAACAGAAAAAAAGTTCAGTGCTGAAAATACTGAAAATAAATATGTAAGCATAATTCAAATTCTGAAAATAAATTCTGAATATAAATATTTAAGCATAATTAAATAATTTGACTGGAACATGTTATTCTGTGTAGTTGTCTGATCTATGTAATCGTGATCTCCATTTTAAACAAAACAAAAACGATTTTAAACCAAATAGATTCTAAGTTTATTATGAATTAGGGATCGCGTCTAAAACGTGTGGAAAGCACGGCCGCGCCGCTTCTACAAGCGCTTGCGTCTGTTGTTGCTATGCAAACATGAACTGCTCTCTCCATGATGACGAGGAAGTAAGGATTCATTTATTTCCTGCCCTTTACGACTACATATATTTATGGAGATGAGAAATAAAAACCTGCCCTGTCCAGCTATGATCCGCTGTTCGACCGAGCTTTCGATGTTGTCATGGAAAGGTCAGTTGTTTTTTGTCACATGACCTGCGTGCACTTGCGGCGGCGGCTTTCACATATCGCGCCTAAAAACGCATAGAAAACGCTAGGCGCGCCGCGTTCTCTTTTTTCCAAAGCGCTCGGGTGGTTGCGCTCCGGAGGCGTCTGTCGTTGCTAAGCTTGGTTCTTGTCACGTGACCTGTGGTGCGCTTGCGGCATTCTGAAAAGTTGAGATGTTTTTATCTCGATGCGGCGCGGGCGCGCTTGGAAAAAACGAGCGCGTCGCACCGCGACCGCGTCGCTTCCATTATGAGCGCGCATACCGCGCGTCTACATTTGAAATAACGAACTTGCGCGCGCAAAAGACGCGATATGTGAACAGGCCCTAAGAAAGTTTAGATGTTTTCATCTCACCACGGCATAGGAGCGCCTGGACAAACCGTTTATACTGTCTATGGGACAAACCGTTTATATACTGTCTATGGAACAAACGAGCGCGCTGCATCGCGTGCGTGTCACAACCGCATCACTTCTTTTATGAGCACACGTCCAAACGTCAGCCAGGTAGTCGCTGAATAAAACTCCCACAAATATCACGGAATCACCGAACAACGTCGGCATTATTTAATCCTATGACCAGTGTTTGTAACAGCTGCCTTATGCATATGGATAGCCTCAAACTTAGCTATTTGCAGCTCCCTAAAAACAATGACAAGCAGTTTTATAGATGAGGCATTCGCGTTTTCCATTTGGACCCACAAACTTGCTTAGCTATAGTTGCACGCACATATAGAGCAACGTGTTTCCACTTTCAAAGTGTATTTCAGCTAACAGTTAAAAAGATGCTTTGAAATTTTAAAACTAACCGTTGTCTTGAAGAGGCTTCCAGCACTCTGCTAGTGTGGGAGGGGCAGTGCATGGGCTGCACGTGAACTGCAGCGTCTCCAGCAACACAGAGCTGCCTGCGGACGCCTGTCTGTAATTAATGCCGGGAAAAAAACTATCGGCGAACGCAGCAGCCCGCAAAACCCGCAAATATCGGCCCGATTTATCGGTCGATCACTCACTATTACTTTAGGGCTCACTTTCAATTTATATTTCTTTCAATTAATTATTTTGATGTACTGAAAATTTTATTTAATACATTTTTCTTTCATGTCAGACCTGATGGAAGAGAGCGAGGAGAGTGAAAAACTGAGTGAAGTGAAGGAGGAGAGTGAAGAACTGAGTGAAGTGAAGGAGGAGAGTGAAGAACTGAGTGAAGTGAAGGAGGAGAGTGAAGAACTGAGTGAAGTGGAAGAGGAACATCATGTCAAACCTGGAGAAAAACCTTTGAGTCGCTCAAAGACTAAAAAGACATTTTTAAAGAAAAGAAGAGCCAAGAAATCTTTCACCTGCACTCAGTGTGGAAAGAGTTACACACGCAGAGATCGTCTTGAGCGCCACATGAGAGTTCATACAGGAGAGAAGCCGTTCTCATGTGATCAGTGTGGAAAGAGTTTCACGCAATCATCAAACCTTGATGTTCACATGAGGATCCACACCGGAGAGAAGCCGTTCACATGTGATCAATGCGGGAAGAGTTTCACGCAGTCATCAAACCTTGATGTTCACATGAGGATCCACACCGGAGAGAAGCCTTTTAAGTGTGATAAATGTGGGAAAGATTTCAGTCAATTTTCATCCCTTAAAGGACACATGAGGATCCACACCGGAGAGAAGCCGTTCTCATGTGATCAATGCGGCAAAACATTTATTAGGGCATCAGACCTGAAGTCACACCTGACAGTTCATACAAAGGAGAAGCCGCATTCATGTTCTGTGTGTGGAAAGAGTTTTTCATGGCTGCAAACTTTACATAAACATCAGAAAATCCACACTGGTGTGAGAGAGTACGTGTGCTTTGAGTGTGAGAAGACTTTTATTACAGCGAACAGTTTAAATCAGCACCAGAGAATTCACACTGGAGAAAAACCTTACAAGTGTTCACACTGTGACAAGAGATTCAGTCGAACATCATCTCTGAGATCACATGAAATCATGATCCACACTGGAGAGAAGCCGCACAGGTGTGATCAGTGTGGACAGAGTTTTGCTTTTATAAGTGCCCTGAAGCGACACATGAGGATCCACACCGGAGAGAAGCCGTTCTCATGTGATCAGTGCGGCAAAACATTTATCTGTGCATCAGTCCTGAAGACACACCTGACAGTTCATACGAAAGAGAAGCCACACTCATGTTCTGTGTGTGGGAAGAGTTTTTCAGTGCTGTGCAATTTAAAAGTACATCAGAAAATTCACACTGGTGTGAGAGAGTACATGTGCTTTGAGTGTGAGAAGACTTTTACTACAGCGGGCAATTTAAAACGGCACCAGAGAATTCACACTGGAGAAAAACCTTACAAGTGTTCACAGTAGCCGCGTTTCCATTACCCTTCAAATTGCGCAAATTGAAATTGCGAATTGTAAATACGCCCAATGGAAACACGTCAATTTCGCAAAAACTCCCAGTTATCGCAAAAAAGTTTTTACGCTCGCATGAGCTGGTTTTTCAGGCAATTCGAAAAAGAAATATTTCGCAAAACTGCAATGGAAACAGTTTTTGCGCATTTACAGGTCACCTGACTTGGAAGGCGCGGCGTGTTTGGACAGAATATGAGATGGACTTATTGATCCAGAAATACTGGATTCTAAACCTCAAAGAAATGCCACAATAGAGACCTCGGAGCAGAAATGAGTGAGAAAAACCCAGAAACACCTCATATGTGCTGCTCACAGACACAGTATAACTTTACTTGACATTAATGCTTGGATAACACGTCGCTTGGATAACAGTGATTAAAATGTTGAAAATTGGCTGTAATATGTTTTTGTATACGTGACATGAACTCTGGTGGTGATGCACTCTAAAAACTTTTAATATGATTTACTCAATTTATTTTTTTTTTTGGTTAAACATTTTTAAGCAGTGAAATCAATTACATGCACTGTATATTAACTGAGTAAATGTAAGTAAAACCAATTAAATGATCTGAGTAACTGCATTTGATACATTAACAAATAAAAACAAACTGTGTACATTAACTGTGTTTATATGCCAGTAATATTAACTTTATTTCCTCTAAACCTTTGTAAAAAATATTCCATACAACCACCAGTATAACTATGTTACATGACATTGGCCTTTATTGTCTTTGAGTAACGTTAGCCTACAGCAAGGCAGCATCATTTTGTACTATTTTTAACACATAGGCTATACAATAATAACCCAGTTTTTTATATATGTAACTGCTACGCTTTTCAACAAAGCAAATAAAAATTGTTGCCACTCACACACTTTGTCCATTACTATAATATCGGTAACTTTCTCCAGGTTATTTTCCTGACAAATAGAGCAAGCAGCTATGTGCGGGGTCCGACCTGCATGACGTATTTGTTGCCTTCATCCAATAGCGTGCGTGGAAAGTGTCGGTGTTGGTGACACGGCGTTTGTGAACACACTGGCGCGCTTCGCGCCCAGGATTTAAAGGGGTCATATAATGTCATTTTTGTACAAGCTAAAATGATTCTTTAGGGTATAAATTAAAAGTTTGTAATATACTTTAATTAAAAATTCTCATTAGTATTGTAAGAAAACACTAATTTTACCTGGTCAAAAACAGCTCTGTTTTCAGCACGCCGTTTCAGTGCATGTGTCTTTAAATGATAATGAGCTTTGCTCACCCCGCCCCTCTGTTCTGTGCGTACACCGTTTGTAACACAATAACCAATTCGTTGTTTATTACAAACATGGGATTATGGATTATATTGAGAACCTCGTACATAGAAAACATGCCGTAATGTACCGAGTGTAAAAATAGCCGCATTCATCGTGAAGCGTGCAGCAAGCGATTTGCAAAGATTAATATAAAGATTAATAAAACGTTACACTCACTTCAGTTCTTCTGGAATTGCAGGAGGAATACGAATTGTTGGTACGATCCTTTTTTTAGGAGCAGCTTCTTAGTAAAACCAGCTTTATACTGACCATCGTTTGTAAAGCAGTCTGGTGAAATGACTCGCGCAAACATGAAAGCATTGACGTTGTGGGGAATTCCCTTCGAAAACAAACTCAGACACTGCGTCTTCAGCGGTTCGGATTTAGGAACATCAAAATGACTGCTGTGTTCGTTATTACACCCAAGAACACCACAATCGCTTAGAAGCCATTCTACTCAGTGCTCCAGCTATCAGCAATGAACGCGCCGGTTGGCACGGGCTATGATCAGTGGTGGAGGAAGTACTGAATCTCAGTACTTAAGTAAAAGTACAAATAAACAGAGACATATTTACTTTAGTAAAAGTAAAAGTACCACAATGAAAACCCTACTTAAGTAAAAAGTACCTGATTTTAAATGTACTTTAAAGGAGCATTTCACCCATGGGAACATTGATCTTTATTGAAAGTGGGTCATATATGTAGTCGAAATGTAAAATAAATTTTGAATTTGGTGCCTTCTTGACCGAGGAAAGAAAGAAAGTAACTTCAGGACGCATTTGTATGAAAGACAACAACTCCCAAAATGCACCACATTGCACAGCTGCGCAAGCCACTCCCACTAATCTAGAACAGCATATGAATCACTCATCCGTCGGGCTAGCTACCACCGGAGCTTGAAATTCATTTCACACAAAATGTCTAACGTTAGTTATTTGGCAAACTCATTAGTGAATTACTCCTAATTTGTATTTCTTTCGAAGTGGTGAATTATTGCATGGTAACGTTACCGGGATGTTCAGTCAGATGCGGTGTGAAACTAGGATGGTTCACAACACAAACGTCCGTGTCCTCGTCTGATTCAGAGATTTCGTCCAGGAGAAATTGGCATCGTTGAAATTCTTTGCAGCAGACGTAGTTGCATAGTGAGATCACCGGCGCCACCAGTCCGCCCCCAGATCGAGCCAGTCTGGGCTTCTCGTCCGCGGCAGGCAGGTCTTCTTCAAAACTGTGCGTTTTTACGTGAAAAAATTATATGCGTTTCAAAGCTAGATTAATTTACATCACAAAAAACACTCCGGGCAAAATTCATACCTCAGTTTTAATCGGCACTATTTTCTTTCCATTTCTATCAATCCGCGCTGCTGTCAACGTCAACAGTGCACACGTTCCGATCAGCTGTTCCATATTACACAATCGAATGACAACGACTTAAAAAGTACAAAATTAACAATGGTGCGAACTTGTAAATTCCCAGGTTTTGACCACAAGAAAGTGCCGGGATCACCGTTCAGATTCCATCGTTTTCCTGTTTCGGATATATCTATGAGACAGCTTTGGCTGGTTGCCATGGCTACTCTGCAGGAGCTAAAATATCCAGAATAAAGGATTTTCGTGTGTGCAGTGCTCACTTCAGCGAAGACGATTACATCCCCAACCAAGGAGGAAAAAAAAAAAAAAAAAAGATTTTAAAGAGTTTTGCTGTACCAGTATCACAGGTAAGCTCTATTTGCTAACTTTATAATCCCATGTCTAAACTGTACGGTAAACAAGCTGATGTTTAGACTCCAGTGGAAATCACGTGAAAAGAGGTCTAATATAAAAACAGTTTATAGGGATATAGGTACAATTTTGCGGGTAAGCTCTATTTACTAACTTTATGATCCCATGTCTAAACTGTACGGTAAACAAGCTGATGTTTAGACTCCAGTGGAAATCACGTGAAAAGAGGTCTAATATTAAAACAGTATATAGGGATATAACGATGGAATCTGAACGGTGATCCCGGCACATCGGAACGTGTGCACTGTTGACGTTGACAGCAGCGCGGATTGATAGAAATGGAAAGAAAATAGTGCCGATTAAAACTGAGGTATGAATTTTGCCCGGAGTGTTTTTTGTGATGTAAATTAATCAAGCTTTGAAACGCATATTTTTTCACGTAAAAACGCACAGTTTTGAGGCCCCGGAAACTAACCGGGAATACTTTCTTGAAAAACTTTGAGCGGCCAGAACTCTGACCAGGGAGGTGACCACAGAGTGGGTCAGTGTGTATGCACTATAGTGCTGGTAAGGATTGCATACAACTTAATGTCTTAAATGGGCGAACTAACCCTTTAAGATTGGGCTATCCCAGCGTTATGGACGTGACAATTGCAGTAAAAACTTGAAATGTAAATCTTGAAATGTAAATTCTCAAATACCAATTGAAACTGTTTATATATCCATACCATCCATATATCCACAGAACTTAAAATATTCATTTTATTTTTTGTGTTCACATTTATGAGGAAAAAACAATGTTACGGACATGTCAGTTCTCCGTTACGCACATGAGCGCTCTGAAAGCGGCACTAAAATACTGCTTTAAAACGTTCACAGAGACCTTAAAAGTTTCAAGTTTCAAGTTTGTATTTATTTATATAACACATTTAAAAACAGCAAACAGGGCTGACCAAAGTGCTGAACAATACACAAGATACAAAACATAATCACACATTCATGACAAAAGCTCACAATGTATTAAAAGCTAAAGAAAAAAAGTAGGTTTTAAGAGAGGATTTAAAAACAGTTAGAGATTGAGCCGCTCTGATGTAAAATGGAAGGCTGTTCCACAGCCTAGGGCCAGCAATCGCAAAGGCTCTGTCTCCTCTATTCTTTAACCGTGATCTGGGGACAGACAAAAGTTTCTGATCACCAGACCTCAGGTTTCATGTTGGATTATGTGGACAGAGAAGCTCGGACAAATAGCTCGGTGCCAGATTATTTACGGATTTAAAAACAAAGAGAAGAATTTTAAATTAAATTCTAAAATGCACTGGTAGCCAATGCAGCGAATTTAAAATAGGTGAAACATTTGCGTTTTCTTTTGAGAAACTTTGCAGCAGCATTCTGTACTAATTGGAGACGAGCAATAGAGTGCAAAAGCCCTTCTTTAAAGTGAATTTCGTTTCATATTAATTGTATCTTAATTTTAATCAATGTTTCATCAACCAAATTGCCTGGATTTAATAAATAAGTAAATATAGCAGAAAATAGATCAGGACACGGAGGCGCGGGCGCGTGAACTGGTGAAACTCATGAACCGAAACTCAGGCCTGTACTTGCCTCACAGACCTGTACTTGCCTCACAGACCTGAGACGTATATATATATATATATATATATATATATGTATATATATATATATGTATATATGTGTATATATATATATATATATATATATATATATATATATATATATATATATATATATATATATATAGAAAGCTTGAAATGTGTACTTTTAAACAGAACAATTCAAAACGAAAGAAAACAGACTGTTCTCTGCATGTAATCCATATGAAATGTGCATTTCTCTCTGGCGCGTTCACTGCAAAGATCGCGCGTCAGCATCAATTAAAATGTCTCCTTGTTATATTTTACATAGGCTATTCATAATCATTACTTTTGCCGGTTCTTTGTGACAGCTTTTAGGTGCTTTATTGGCAGCGCTACAGTTAAATGTTACATGAACGCGTCAGCACCGAAAACATGGAGATTTTTTTCAGTCCCTGTTTTGCCAAGGGGAAAACTGATCAGAAAATGTAACGAAAATGTAACGAAATGTTGTAGAAATGTAGTGGTGTATTTATTGAAGAATACAAAGAAATGACAGGACATCGTATGACAAAAGGTGGTTACATAAAATAAAAACAGTACGAATGGATAACGTTACCTCTACATTCTTATGTTGTGTCAAACTGAATATGTAGCAAAATTAGGTAAAATAGTTCTTAAATAGTACAATCTTAAAGGGGTCATATAATGGTACATGCACTTTTACAAGTTGATTGTACTGAAATGTGTGTTGGCAGTGCCTGTACACAACCATCATAAAATGATAAAAATCCATTCAAATCTTCTTATATGTTTCCCCCTCTCCTTAATCAAGCTGTTCGATTTTGTGACGTCACAAAATCGACGCCCCTCCCACGATGGTTGATTGACAGCAGCGTTTCAACACAGACCCGCCAGTGGTCAATCATAGCCAGTGGTGGAATGTAACGAAGTAAAAATACTTCGTTACTTTACTTAAGTACATTTTTCACGTATGTGTACTTTACTTAAGTACAATCAATAGTGCATACTTTTGACTTTTACTTCGTTACTTTTTGCAGCAATTATTATACTTTCTACTCCCTTCTGATTTAACACATTTGACATAATGGTATTGCTTGAAAACACAACGTCATGAAAAAACGAGACAGACAATACTCTTTTTCTCGCCCATGTTTACTTGGAAGAAATGGCAAAACATGAAGTGCTGTATGCATATATTTGAGGGAAGTGGTGGACCTACCATTCCCTTCACAGACATAAGTTGGGAGAAATTTATTAAATCAGTGTTTCTGTGGAAAGACCTTGAGGGCAGAGAAGGTATCATTGCAGAAGAGGCAGTACAGGCATACAAGTTACAAAGCCAGGAACCTACAAACCAGTTAGTCAAACCAGCTAACACTGGCTACCACAGGGAGTGCTACAGCCATTTCACAAATATCACGAAGATGAAACGAGCACAAAGGAGAAGAGAGAAGGCAGTATTAGTTGAAGAAACTGCAAAGGAAGGTTGGTATTATATTGTATAGACAGGCGGTGCAGTATTAGACATACAGTACTTGTCAAAAGTTTGGAAACATTACTATTTTTAATGTTTTTGAAAGAAGTTTCTTCTGCTCATCAAGCCTGCATTTATTTGATCAAAAATACCGGAAAAAAAATGGAATATTGTGATGTATTATTACAATTTAAAATGAAAATCAATTAATGTATTATACTTTAAATTATCATTTATTTCTGTGATGCAAAGCTGAATTTTTAGGATCATTATCACATGATCATTTAGAAATCATTCTAATATGATGATTCATTATCAAAGTTGGAAACAGTTCTGCTGCTTAATATTTTTTCATAACATGATACTTTTTAAGGATACTTTGATGAATAAAAAGTAAAAAAATAAATAAAAACAAAACAAAAAAAAAAAAACAAAAAAAAAAACAGAGAAGCTGTTTTTCAAATAGAAATATTTTGTAACAACAACACTACTGGAGCCATATTCACAAAGAATTTTAAGGCTAAAAGTAGCTCCTAACTGGCGAATTTAGGAGCAACTCCTAAAAATAATGGGCGTGTCACTCGTAACTTTAGGACTCCTTATTTTTTTGACTAAGACCTATTTACAAACCGCTTTTTGTGGCATTTCACGTCGCGATGTTTTGAAATGCGTATGCGGCGGCTACAGGAGCTTCCAATCACGAGGGAACAATTTTGCATTGTAGGCATAATTAACTAGGGATCCAATAACGCCACCAACAACAACCAAAACTAGGCTACTCATTGCATGTAAACTAATTGCAACGTTTCATTGTGAATCAAATTAAAATGTTCTTCTCTTTGCAAACGTAGGCAGAGGCATATAGTGACAGATTAATTCAATAATGTTGCAAAGATATTGCATCAATCCATATGTTTCATTAGGCTACTAGGCTATTTGTTTTGCCTTACTCTTTATTCATTTAGGCTATTTATTCAGTTATTCATCATCTTGCGTCCTTCGCACTACTTGTGTAGCGCACGCATTCTCAAGACCTGTCACCTGTCACTCATTATCGGGGAGGGGGAATCATTCCCGCGTTACAATCATCAGCCAATCAAGGTGGTCACTTCAGTCAAGCTCGTGCATGAGTAATGACGTCATCCATAGCAACGAAGACTCACTCTTAGTTTAGGAGTTGACATTTTTCTTTACTAAGAGTAGGTCTGAAAGGCGTTGTGAATAACTTTTAAGAGAAAACTCCTAGCTAAAATCTTTTAGTGCGATTTAGGAGTACTCCTAGTGGTAAGATAAAATGTTTTGTGAATACGGCCCCAGGTCTTCTTTCATCATATCTGGTTCTGGGTCTTACCACTGTTACCCCCCTTACAATTGACATAGTTGTGATTTCCTATAGTGTGTAGTTTGAACACTGAGTGCTTATGTTAAAAAAAATGTATCACTCACAGAATGCGGTCCTATTACCGGACCCCCTGTTAGACTGATAAGAGTTTTACGACCCCAAAAGGAATCTGCAGAGGGCTGCGACAGCTCACTCGATTTATTTTTGAGGATTTTATAAAAAATATGTTTATCCTATATTCTATATAGATATACCAACTTGAGAAATATATCTAAACATGTATCTAATTTTCTCATCTAATGATTTTCCTGCTATGTGGTTTGGCCTTTGTATTCTTGTAAACTTTTGGATTAATGTTTCAGACCTGTTTACATACTATGGTTTATACAAATCATATGTGTGTCATGTTTAGTCTCTATAAACTCCAATCTTCGTTCCCCATTTGTTAATTTACATCACATTTTGTTAACTTTATGACGCATTAGGATTATAAGCATCTAAAAGATTTGTCTGTTAAACATCCAATCAAATTACATGATTCAGAGGTTTGCCCGAACAAAGGGTCATAAAAATGTTCAATGCAAGTATGGTGGACAAACAAATTATTAGATGTTGACATTAATTTTGTAGGCATTCACAAATCTGATAGCCCTTATGTATATTTATAATTGATTGTAATTTGTTGTGGTTAATTATTTATATACAGAGATATAAACACGCAGGCTATGTATTCCCTTTTTGGGCGATTTAGTGATAACCAGTATGATTAGTTATTGATTATTATACCATGGTCTGGGTGAATACTCAATTCTGATTGGCTGCAGGGTGTCCATTAAAAAGTGATAGAGGACACCTAAATAAACTGTCCGGGCGCAGGCATAACCAGGGAAACCAAGTTATTGTTTGTAACTTGTAACTTTAGATTTCGATTGTAAAACTAATGTTTTAAAAATGTGTTTTTTGGAAAGTGACCAAGGTATAAGCGGGTTAATGCCCTTCGAGGTGTCCATTGTCAGGTATTAGAATAGAATAGAATAGAATCGGGCATTTATATAGCGCTTTCATATGTATACTGTACACCCAAAGCGCTTTACAATCATATCAGGGGATCTCTCCTCAACCACCACCAGTGTGCAGCATCCACTTGGATGATGCGACGGCAGCCACAGTACAACGGCGCCAGTGCGCTCACCACACACCAGATATAGGTGGAGAGAGGAGAGAGAGTGATAGAGCCAATTCAATGTAAGGGGATTATTAGGAGGCCATGATTGGTAAGGGCCAATGGTGGAATGTGGCCAGGACACCGGGGTTACACCCCTACTCTTTACGAGAAATGCCATGGGATTTTTAATGACCACAGAGAGTCAGGACCTCGGTTTTACGTCTCATCCGAAGGACGGTGCTCTTTGACAGTATAGTGTCCCTGTCACTACACTGGGGCGTTAGGACCCACACAGACCACAGGGTGAGCACCCCCTACTGGCCTCACTAACACCTCTTCCAGCAGCAACCTGGTTTTCTCAGGAGGTCTCCCTACAGGCTACAGGGTGGTATGGCTGCTGGCACAAGTATTGTAAGTATGGCTGCTGCAGGTATTAATGGACTTCTGCGCAGCGTCGGACGGTTCACGCCTTGCCGTCGTCCATTAATACCTGACAATGGACACCTCGTCAGGCATCAACTCTTACTTAATAATTGATGATTAATAATCAATTGTTGTACATTCCCCTCATTTGAGCTGGTGTCGCTACACCAATTTTATTTTCTGCTGATTCTTCTTGCTTCAGGAATAATTACATAATTTCAGCCAAGTATTACGTTTGCTTCAGAGGCTCCCAGCAAACACAGAACGTTTCCCTAACGTTAGTTTTTGGGGTTCCTGTCTTTTTATTGTTTTGGGAACTAAATAATATTATTCTAGGAATGCTTTTTTTTTTTTTTTGCAACAATAAAATAATGTTCCCAGAAGGTTGCAGCATAGTTTTTTTTTTTAACAACATACATATTATTAATATTGACATAGAAATAGTTACCAAATATATAACGTTCCCCAATGGTTATTGATTATATAAATATGTAAACTAACTTTCCAATTAAAACGCTGCAGATGTTTTTGTATAATGACCTGTACAGAGCTCGGAAACTAGTTTATGCAGCATTTAATAAAATTTAGCAATTAGTTAAATCCAAGCGCATTACATTGTGAATGTGGAAAGCACAGAAATCATAAATTCTTGGGTTTGTTTATATCTTCATTTACTGCTCCTCTGCTCTGCACACGCTTCTCCAACACGTGTTGTTGTACACAGTGCAGTGTTTCCGGGATCTACGTCAGAACTCTGCCTCGTTATTGGCCAGTTCTGCGTCAGGATCACACACATTGGCCAACGATGGCGAAACTAAGTTTCAAATTAGTGTGGTGTGGGGACTTCAATGCACATAGTACAATGTGGGGTAGGGAATTTAATAATCATAATGGAAATATTGTGGAAAGTATATTAGATGATAATGATCTAGTGTGTTTAAATCAGGGTTCACCAATCTCGGTCCTGGAGGGCTGCTGTCCTGCAGAGTTTAGCTCCAACACACCTATTTGAAAGTTTCTAGTATGCCTAGTGAGACCTTGATAAGCTGGTTCAGGTGTGTTTAATTGGGGTTGGAGCTAAACTCTGCAGGACAGCGGCCCTCCAGGAATGAGATTGGTGAACCCTGGTTTAAATGATGGAAGAGCAACAAGGATAGATGTAGCGAGAGGTCCTCAGTCAGCAATAGACTTAAAGGGATACTTCAGGATTTAGCATTAAGCTTTGTATTAGTAGAAAACCTGTAGTATTTTCAAATTACCATGATTTCCACCCTCATATCCCCCTGAGAGGAGAGATTTATGTATTTTTTGTCTGGAAAAAATCCTCCGATGACGCAAAAATCGTCATTTTGCGTCATCGGAGGATTTTCTGGCCAGAGGCTAAAGACTACAGCCAGTAGTAGGGGCTGTCCCGCATGTTTTCAACCCGCCCATAGAGGGTGGGATCTCACTCACAGAATGTACACACAGTCAGCCGTCTTTCTTTGGAAGCTAAGCTAGCAGGCTCTTGTTCTGTGGAGAAAGCTGAATAGTAGGAGAAAGCTGAGTAGTAGGGGTTAACATCCTCCTTTTCCCGGACTTGTCCGGCGGGCGAGATCGTTCAAAATGTCTGGGATTCGGCTTTTGCTTTCTGCGGTCACCATTCATTGTTTACATGCACACTCAAAAGCCGAATCCCGGACATTTTGGGCCAACTCGAAATCCCAGGCAGACTCGTCACGGAGACTCACTGGTAGCCTAACCTTGTTGTTTTGTTTTAAACTGCGCTCTCTAACCGGTAGGCATGGCCTCCTAGGGCAGCGAAGCAAGTGCATTATGGGAGTTGTTGTCTTTCATCCACATAAGCCAAAAATACATTTTCTGTCTTTTCTCAGTCTAGAAAGCTCCAAATAAAAAAAATTCTTCACATTTCTTCTACATAAATAACCTATTTTAAATACACATTCATCTTTCCAGAGGTGAAGTATCCATTTAACTATAGTGTCTCAAAGTCTGGCAAGACAATGCAAGTGGGAAGTGCTTGATCAAACTACAATATGTAGTGATCATTACCCTATCAGATGTGTAGTAGGTATAGAAGTGGAACAAAATATAAAACAGAAAATCCCCAGGTGGAAATTTAAAACGGCAGACTGGGAAAAGTTTAAAGAAGTTAGTGTGGCTAAATTGTTAGGAATGGTAAATGATAAACAGGAACCTGAGGAATTAAATAATACAATGAATGAGATCATTTGTAGCGCCGCTGAGGAGGTAATTGGGAAAAGTGTAGGATAAAGAAAAGGGAAAAGTGTACCATGGTGGACAGAGAAATGCAGTGAGGTAATCTCAATTAGAAATAAAGCATTTAAAAAGGTAAAGAAAACCTATTCCTTTCAGGATGTAATAGTATACAAAAGATCTCAGGCAGTGGTTAGAAAAGTAATTAGATCTGCTAAAAGAGACTACTGGAGACAATTCTGTGATGAAATTGGTGAGATAGTAGATATAAGTGAATTATGGGGCATGATTAGGAAAATGGGAGGGAATAAAATGTGTAGAAATATACCTGTAATAATAGATGAGGATAAATATATAATGATTGAAAGTGAAAAAGCAGAGGTATTGGCAAAAGCATTTGTGAAGATTCATAGTAACTGTAACATATCAGAGGATATGAGAAGGAAAAGAGAGCAAGCAATAAGAGATAATCCTAATATCATGGTCCAAAGAAGGTCCTCTGAAAGCACTCTGGATGAAGATTTTACTTTGTATGAACTCAAACAGTTATTGACAGGTTTAAGAAATACATCTCCAGTGAAGGATGATATACAGTGAGGAAAATAAGTATTTGAACACCCTGCTATTTTGCAAGTTCTCCCACTTAGAAATCATGGAGGGGTCTGAAATTGTCATCGTAGGTGCATGTCCACTGTGAGAGACATAATCTAAATAAAATCCAGAAATCACAATGTATGATTTTTTTAACTATTTATTTGTATGATACAGCTGCAAATAAGTATTTGAACACCTGAGAAAATCAATGTTAATATTTGGTACAGTAGCCTTTGTTTGCAATTACAGAGGTCAAACGTTTCCTGTAGTTTTTCACCAGGTTTGCACACACTGCAGGAGGGATTTTGGCCCACTCCTCCACACAGATCTTCTCTAGATCAGTCAGGTTTCTGGGCTGTCGCTGAGAAACACGGAGTTTGAGCTCCCTCCAAAGATTCTCTATTGGGTTTAGGTCTGGAGACTGGCTAGGCCACGCCAGAACCTTGATATGCTTCTTACAGAGCCACTCCTTGGTTATCCTGGCTGTGTGCTTCGGGTCATTGTCATGTTGGAAGACCCAGCCTCGACCCATCTTCAATGCTCTAACTGAGGGAAGGAGGTTGTTCCCCAAAATCTCGCAATACATGGCCCCGTTCATCCTCTCCTTAATACAGTGCAGTCGCCCTGTCCCATGTGCAGAAAAACACCCCCAAAGCATGATGCTACCACCCCCATGCTTCACAGTAGGGATGGTGTTCTTGGGATGGTACTCATCATTCTTCTTCCTCCAAACACGTTTAGTGAAATTTTGACCAAAAAGTTCTATTTTGGTCTCATCTGACCACATGACTTTATCCCATGACTCCTCTGGATCATCCAAATGGTCATTGGCAAACTTAAGACGGACCTTGACATGTGCTGGTTTAAGCAGGGGAACCATCCGTGCCATGCATGATTTCAAACCATGACGTCTTAGTGTATTACCAACAGTAACCTTGAAAACGGTGGTCCCAGCTCTTTTCAGGTCATTGACCAGCTCCTCCCGTGTAGTTCTGGGCTGATTTCTCACCTTTCTTAGGATCATTGAGACCCCACGAGGTGAGATCTTGCATGGAGCCCCAGTCCGAGGGAGATTGACAGTCATGTTTAGCTTCTTCCATTTTCTAATGATTGCTCCAACAGTGGACCTTTTTTCACCAAGCTGCTTGGCAATTTCCCCGTAGCCCTTTCCAGCCTTGTGGAGGTGTACAATTTTGTCTCTAGTGTCTTTGGACAGCTCTTTGGTCTTGGCCATGTTAGTAGTTGGATTCTTACTGATTGTATGGGGTGGACAGGTGTCTTTATGCAGCTAACGACCTCAAACAGGTGCATCTAATTTAGGATAATAAATGGAGTGGAGGTGGACATTTTAAAGGCAGACTAACAGGTCTTTGAGGGTCAGAATTCTAGCTGACAGACAGGTGTTCAAATACTTATTTGCAGCTGTATCATACAAATAAATAGTTAAAAAATCATATATTGTGATTTCAGGATTTTTTTTTTTTTTTTTAGATTATGTCTCTCACAGTGGACATGCACCTACGATGACAATTTCAGACCCCTCCATGATTTCCAAGTGGGAGAACTTGCAAAATAGCAGGGTGTTCAAATACTTATTTTCCTCACTGTATGTAATAAAATGATAAAGAATTTATCAGATATATCGTTGAATATTTTAATAAAGTATGGGAGGCAGGAAAGCTCCCTTCTTACAGGAAACATGGAGTAGTTGTTCCAATAGCTAAACCTGGGAAAGATCATTCCAGAGCAGTTAACTATAGACCAATTGCACTAACATCAAACTTATGTAAAATAATGGAAAGAATGGTAATAGCTAGACTAAATTACACACTAGAAAAAGAAAATATTTTATGCCCATATCAAAGTGGATTTAGAAAGGGTCGCAACACAGTGGATTCTATTATATTTCTAGAATCAAAAATCAGAAAAGCATTTATAAATAAATAAGTGTTAGTCGGTTGTCCTGCATCCTCAATAAACAAGCTACAGTTAGTCCAAAATGCAGCCGCTAGAGTTCTTACTAGATCAAGAAAATATGATCATATATCACCGATTTTATCATCACTACATTGGCTACCTATAAAGTTCCGTATTAATTATAAGGTATTGCTATTGACTTATAAAGCCCTAAACGGCTTAGCTCCAGTCTATTTAACGGATCTTCTATCACCCTATAATCCATCACGCTCTTTAAGATCAATAAATTCGAGGCTTTTGGTCATACCTAGGATATCCAGATCAACCAAAGGAGGGAGAGCATTTTCGCATTTGGCTCCAAAACTCTGGAATAGCCTTCCTGATACTGTTCGTTACTCGGACTCACTCTCCCAGTTTAAAACTAGATTAAAGACGCATCTTTTCAGCCAGGCATTCATATAATATTGTTAATCTCACAGTTTCAAACTACAATCCGGCCTCTAGTTCATAAATGCCGGAGAACTGGCCCCCGACTGAGCCTGGGTTCTCCCAAGGTTTTTTTTTCTCCATTAGGTCACCTGATGGAGTTTTAGGACACCATTAGGTCACTTGATGGAGTTTTTCGGTTCCTTGCCACTGTTGCCTTTGGCTTGCTCAGTTGGGGATATTTTGGGGATATTTAATTTTATTCTATCAATCAATAAATTCCACTAGAAACAAACTTTGTTGTATTATTTTATTTTAATACTGTGAAGCTGCTTTGATACAATCTGTATTGTGAAAAGCGCTATACAAATATACTTGATTTGATTTGATTTGATTTGGAGTGTTTTTGACGTGGAAAAAGCGTACGATATGTTGTGGAAGGAGGGATTATGAATTAAGTTGGATAAAATAGGTATCAAAGGAAGGTTGTATAATTGGTTAATGGATTTCCTTTTCAAGCGTACAATACAGGTTAAGATTGGTTCAAGTTATTCAAAAATATACACAATAGATAACGGTACTCTTCAAGGTAGTGTTTGTAGCCCAATTTTGTTTAATATAATGATTAATGACATATTTTCTCAGGTAGGACAAGGAATAGGAAAATCCCTATATGCAGATGATGGAGTCATGTGGAAAAGAGGACGGAATTTCCCACCCTGTAGATAACTGTTTAGGGCTGGACCCGAATATCCGAATATTCAAATATTTGTTCAGTGGGTTGGTATTCGATTTGAAAATTTGACATTCAAATTTTTTTTTTTTTTTTTTTTGCACACCTGGGATCCCCCGTCAAACGGTTCTCATTCACGCTTGAATAAGGCCGGCAACACACTGGCTGCGTGGCGTGTCCGTTTTCATTCCGGCTCCCATGTTAACAGGTTGGAGTTTGCACACTGCCTGAGTGAGACACGTCTCAGGCACGGCTTGAGCCCCGCGGAAAACACGTGCATGCTAGGAAAATAGAATAATAGAAACAAAATGTATTTGCCTTTTTACCTGTTATTATCAATCTAAATTAATCTCGTTTTTAATTTTAACTTAATTTTGTTTTTTCTTTATTTAAATTTAGTTTTTCTATATTTAAATCTACCCTTTACTGTGTCAGTAATTTGTTAGTCAGAAAAGTATGAGACTACCTTAAAAGTATTGCTTAATTTAACAGACCTGTGTGTGTGTGCGTTTTTATATCACTAGTGCAGTGTCCGTTCTCGGAGCATATAAGCCCTGTGAGGTGCACCGCTTCCCACTCGCGCTGTTCTGTTGTTTATTAAACGTTTATTAATTCTGAACGTGTCGCGTCTCGCGTGTCCATCTATATTGCACCAAATGCAACACTGCACTCCCTTGTGAAGTCGATTGGATGAACGGTCCTCAGAATAATAAGAATGCAAACGGACAGACAGACACATAGAGAATACTGCCTTTATTAGAGAGAAGAATATGTTTAGCCCCTCTCTCTGAAGCTTCGAATATTCGATGTTCATTACTACCGAAGCTTCGAAGCTCAAAAAATGGTATTCGGACCAGCCCTAATATTTTTCAACATGTGATTAGCCTTATAATACTTAGTTCAGAGTCTGAAATATTGATTATTCCTCTCTCATCATGATTGTAAGAAATGAAACTTGTTTGTTTTTTAGCAGAACTGCCAGAAAGCATCTGGAAGGAGAGGACGGAGAGAACGCCAGTGATCCAGAACCTGCAGAATGGGCCAATCTCATTTCTCTGTCTTACCCCTTCCCCTTCCCCTTACCCCTTTGTCTGCGTCTTCCCCTTGCTTCTCGATACCGAGTGAAGGGGGGTAGGGGTAGAGTGTTCCACTAAGAAATGAGACGCCACTCGATTGCTGTTTGCGTCATCTTCCCTTGCCACTATCTGGCTGCTACGTCAACAGAGGCGACAAGCGTTGACATAAGCAAACGAAGATGCCGTCGTCTCAGGTTGTGATGTCGATTTCCTGGGCTCTCTTTATCTTTGCACGCTTGTGTGCCGTCAATGAAAGACACCGTAGAAGAAGATTGTGTCTCAGACGCATTCGACTGCTCACGGATCAAGTCATGGTACGTATGTTTCATTGTATTTAACGGCAGCGCCGGCGACACCATAGCTAAGCAAAACATTAACAAGCGGCTAACGTTAGCCTACTATTCTTATGTTGTTGTAGCTACGATCTGAGGAAACACATGTATTTTTATCCATGTATGCGTTAATTTTGTAATGTAGTTTCAATATCATAGACAATATCATGTAACTTAGGGGTGTAACAAACAATATGCCGCAATAAAAAATGCAATGTATTGTTGCATTTTTTATTGCGGTATATTGTTTGTTACAGTCTAGATTATACATTATAATCAACATTATATAGTACATAATGTTGATTATAATGTATAATAATGCAATGGGGGAAATATTTGTGGGTCCTGATAATGCCAAATGTCTTATGTTACCAGAATTTCATAGCTGAGGGTACAAGAGTAGTTATGTGTGCATTGTGCGGTTTACTGGGGAGTGTATATGTAACCTTTTTGACTCTGCCTATTAAAGGTTTGAACAAGTTTTTTTTTTCTTTTTTTTCTCCAGGCCGATCGTCCACCTATGTACTGCAGAGTGGATGCGACTGTGCCCATCTTGCGCCTATGGTTTGACGAAGAGGCTGAAATAAAGCAGGACCTACGCTTGACCAGGAGAGCCATGAATAGCCTACAGAGGCTTCTAGACAGGAATCAAGATCATGGCTGGGGAAATCAACTAGAGGTCCTCATATATACATATTGGTTGGCACACGGACTCTCATACCGGGTGGTGGCAAGTGTTTTCAATGTCCCCAAGGCAACAGTATTTCGAGTAATACACAAGGTGGCACAGAATATTTGGAACAATCTAAACAAAGTTATCTCCTTCCCACAACATGAGCTGCAAGCTTTGGGTCAAGGATTTGTGGCTCTATCAGGGACCCCTGCATTCCACAACGTTGTAGGGGCGATAGATGGCACACACATTCGGATTAAACCACCAGATCTACATCGTCTAGACTACCTTAACTACAAAGGCTTTTACTCGATCAATATGCAGGCCATATGTGATGCAGATGGAAGGTTCCTGGACATCTTCGTGGGTTACCCAGGGTCAGTCCATGACACGCGTGTGATGAAAAACAGCTCCTTTTACACATCTGGACGTTACCCCCCGCCGGGATACATTATTCTGGGTGATGGTGGGTACCCCTGCCTCCAGACCCCTATATGCCTGCTCACACCATACAAAGAGCCAGTACGTGGACGAGTGCAGCAACGCTTCAATCACCGCCATTCAAAGGCACGCAGCATAATTGAGCGGGCCTTTGGAGTAATGAAAACACGGTGGAGGTCAACTCTGTTCCGGGCACTGGAAGTCAAACCTACCTTTGCACCTCAGGTAATTGCTAGCTGTGCATTCTTACACAATGTGTGCTTGGACAATGGGGACACACTGGATCCTGACGAGGATATTACCAGGGATGATCTTGATCCCCATCCTCTCCATGAACCAATGGCACTTAACGAAGCCTCAGGGAATGCAACACGAGACGCACTGGCTGCCCAAGTTTCCGGGGATGTGCAGGCCACATGAAGAGACATGTTGCACTGTTGATTTTGCACTATTGTTCTGCCCCAATTTCTTAACCGTTGGCATGCGTGTGTTTGTATTGTTGTATAAATGTTATTGTTACATATTTTCTTATTGCATTTTTTTAAAACAATAGTCAGAGGAAGTTTTTTATGAGGAGTAGGCATGTTCTTACCTTGGTATTATTTTTTTGTTCGTGGAGTGGGGTGTAATGTGGGATTTCTACAGTTGTTTGCAATAAATCTTTTAAAAACACACTACATATGGTGACTATGCTTTGTATTACTGTAGAATTTATTCACATCTAGAAAAGCCTTTTTATAAGAACATCATTTATTGCTCAACAGCAGTAACTATTACAACATATGTAAATATAAAAATACATATTCAAATATAAATATAAAAATACATATTTAAATATAAATATAAACTCTTAAAACATTACTATTAAATTAATATGTAAACAGTTGTGTAATTGAACAGGTAATCCTTAGAACAATAATACATAGACAAATGTAAATGATAAACTCTTTAAACAAATATAATTAAGTAATATGTAAACAGTTGTGCAAACAGGTAATCCTTAGAACAATAATACATATTAAAAAATGTAAACAATATAAACTCTTAAAACAAATAAATGAATAAGTAAACCGTTGTGCAATTGAACAGGTAATTCTCACATCTTTTCAATCATTCTTTCAAAGAGGTCTAAAAACCTCTGTGTCTTCGCCTCACTCTCTTCATGGCGCCTTTGCTCCTGAAGAGACTCCTCCATCAGGTACTCCATAATAGGATTGGACCTCCTCCTAGATGTCGTGGCACTTGTTGCTGCAGGGGTACTGGTTGGCATACTACTGGGTCCTGTATCAGGGGTCCAGGATGCTGCTGAGGTGGAGGGCTCCACAATATCCTAAAGAAGAAAGAAAGAAAGAAAATCGTGTTACTTTTTAGAAATTTTCAGCAAATATCTCCTAATGAAATTTAAAGAGAATGTTTGCAAATCTGATGTTAGTGGAATTCATGAAAGTACTGAATTGCATGGTAAATGATTAGCCTCACCATGAGGATTGTAATGGGATCCTCTGCTGGTTGGAAGGATGCCACCACCACAGGGGGGTCCATCGCAGGCCGGGCACCCAAAACCTCATGCATTTCTCCATAGTACTGCCATGTAGCAACAGTGACCTCACCCTGGTCTGTCCCTGAGCCGGTTTTTGGAGTCCTCAATTCCTGACACACACACACACACACACACACACACACAGAGTAAACAACCAGCTAGCTGATACATTCATTAGGTAATTGGAAATTATTTTAAACTGGACATCATATACCTTGTATTTTTGTTTTAAATTCTCCCATTTTTTGGAAGCCTGCCGTCCAGTCACCTTGCCCTCTAAGTCAATTTGTTTCACAAATTTCCTGCATCACAACCGACAGCTCAAACGTTCAATACCGGTATTTTAAGCACAACACAGAAATAAAATTTCAGAAAACAGACGCAAGAATATGATTGAACAATGAATTACTCACTCCCATTGTTGTTTGGACGTTGTTTTGGACTTCATGAACTCTTTTTCATTATCTGCCCTGAAGCGAATGAGCCGCCGAGTCTCCTCAGGTGTCCCTGAGGGAAAAGGCAAATAACTTTATGCGTTTAACGTTACATTAGGTGAATCACGTAGCGTAGTTCTACCAATATCAAACCAGTCCACCGGTCAAATCAATCAAGGAATAACGAGTAATGTCACGAAAATTCACTTCACACTAATTTCACCTAAAAAACATAATATGAAGTGTCATGTCAAGGATACAGATAAAAGTTAACGTTAGCTTAGCTCGACAAATATAGCTGCTAGCTAGCGGTTAACTAGCGATTCAAAACAAAAACATTACAATTAAAATCGCTTAAACATTGTATTAAAGTATCCTAAAGTATCCTAAAACACGAGTGTCATTATTATTATGTCAATTAAACTGATGAAAATACTTACATTTGTGCGACTCCTTCACAGTACGACGCTCAGCCATAAAAAAGCTTGATGTTGGCACTTATTGAAAAAATTATACGTTACCCCTCTCTTTCAAGTGTGGTCCTCCGCAAACTTCGTTTCAAGGGCTATGTAGCCCTTCGCCTTGGCCCTAGCCCTTGATCAGAATGAGAATTGAGACGCCACTTCCCCTCACATGAACGCGCAAAACCGAGGGGGAGGGGTAAGGGTAAGGGCTAAGACAGAGAAATGAGACGCAGCCTTAACCTTATTGTTCCATATTTAACATACTGTATCAAAGTGTGGAGTAATGCATGCACCAGTTATACAGAAAGGCTGTTCTTACTTCAGAAGAAAGTGATAAGAATTGTGACTTACAAAGGTTTACGAGACCACAAAATGGAGAGTGAAAAATAATTTGTTGCCAATACATATTCAAAACAAATTCATGCTAATCACAGACAGTAATAATAGAAGAAAAGGCAATTTTTGTGTACCATATTCACGCACGTCACAAAAACAAAAAGGGTTTCTTGTAATTGGGATCAATTTATGGAACTCTTTGGACATTGTGCGAAAATTATGTAACACGATTGTTCAATTCAATAAAATGTATAAAAAAAATTTACTTAGAAAATACGAAGGCAGTGAAGCATAAGAACTAATGATTGACAATTCTGAAATTCGATGCCACGCCGCATTGAAGCAGTCATTTCTGCAAAAGGATTCCCGACCAAGTATTGAGTGCATAACTGAACATAATTATTTGAAGGTTGCCTTTTTTTGTATTAAAAACACTTTTTTTTTATTGGTCGGATGAAATATGCTAATTTATTAAGATAGGAATTTTGGGTTTTCATGAGCTGTATGCCAAAATCATCAGTATTAAAACAATAAAAGACCTGAAATATTTCAGTTGGTGTGCAATGAATCTAAAATATATGAAAGTTTAATTTTTATCATTACATTATGGAAAATAATGAACTTTATCACAATATGCTAATTTATTGAGAAGGACCTGTATATGCTATATGTTTTTTTAGAGGGAATATTCGAACGTCATTTTTGAACAATTTTGACAGCCCTAATAAGTATTAATTATGCACACAGTGTTGTCTTGCGCTTGCGTGCTAGTGACCGACAACACAGAAACTGAGAGACAGCTAAGTTAGATGCCCTGCTGGAGTTACGTCGTATGCCTGTGGAGCTATGTGGCGACATATAATACATAATACATGGTTTTACATTGGCTAGTGAGCAAAAAAGTTAATGTCAAGCCCTATTTGTTACACCAGACAAAACATTATTAGAAATTAAGCTCACCAGAGGCACCCCAGATTTTTTCAAAGATTTTGTCATATGTTTGCCTTGATTTCATTTCATTAGACAATCTGAGGAGGAGGTCACTCCGAGATCCAGTGGAGTCCAGACCACATTCTTTGCATAGTTTACGAATAACATTAACCTACAAAAAAATATATATTTGAATATAGTGTAGTATATTGGAAAAAACAGTAGTACTTTTACAAACAAACCTTTTGCTTTTGAAGTTCTTCCTTCAGCCTCTCCTCTGTCACCGTAATTTCTGCAGTCTCTGAGGTAGACTTTGAAGAATTAAGTTTTTCATACTCTGTATTTAGCACACTATCTGAACGGCGTGTGTTCTTGCCAATCCACGGAGCCCAGAAGTGATACATTGGTTTAACAACAAATGAATTTTGTGCACCACCTACAAAAGCAGCATTTAAAACTTAAGCTGTGTGATTCTTTTAATTTCTTTGCAATATAGTGAAAAAAAAACTATGTTTGCACATACTTGTAACAAATCCACGACATATCATCTCTTTGGACAATGCCTCCCAGAATGTTTCCAGATTGACTTCCCCTTGAAAGTTTTCTGGAGGTTCCTCTATGTCACTTACTGGAAGAAAACAAAAGTGTACAAAAAGTCACTATATGACAATAACATGAAGAAAAAATAAATAGAAAATAAATAAAACAAACTTGGAAATGAATATTATTACAATAAACATACCAGAAAACTGGAAAACACCCTTTCTGTGTAGATCCATTATTACAACAGGGGGATAATCACCACAGGTAACACATGAATAATTGTACTCATGTTTTGTAAGTGCCTCAAAGTGTAAATAGGCATGCAGCACGGTGTCTGCTGACGGAAACTTTTAACCGGTCAAATCTTGCAAAAAATCAACGGCTCTGCTCACAGAAGTATGCACCTGGAATAAACAAAATCTGTTAGCATGCATATTAGGGCTGTCACGATGTTAGATTTTTCACACCACGGTTATTTTGGCCAAAAGATTTCACGATATTGACATATCGCGAAACTGATAAACACAAGGCACATGCATTAATTCTTGTATACTCCGTCTATGGCAAATTTTTATGAAGGAAGACAAGCATGTGAAGTTTATCTGGTTTCAAACTGAAGCGAAACACTCTCTGAATGTTTCCTGAAGAACTGAAAAGCTCTTAAACCTGTTGCGCTGGCGTCAAGTCAAGTCAAGTATATTTGTATAGCGCTTTTCACAATACAGATTGTATCAAAGCAGCTTCAAAGTATTAAATCAAAATAACACAACAAGGTTTGTTTCTAGTGGAAAAAACGTCCACGTTTGGTAAGGCTGATCAATAGTATTATTGATTGATTAAATTAAATTAAATATCCCCAGCAAGTGGTCAAGTCAAGCTGATAGCAGATTTGAACAAAAAAAATCAAGTGCAAATACAAATGCAAAAATAAGATGCGTAAATAAATGGGATATATGATCACAGAAAACCACTGTTAACAGGTTAATGTCACCTTTCCCATTCCATGACTAGTAAAATAAATCGCAATTTACTCTCTGTAAAATGGCGTAATCCCCAAAGTGATGGACACAGAGATGGGTTAAAAAGGTTGGTGGCTACGACGCATCTTGGACAACTCGAGGTATCGCACACCGGACACGCAAGATATATGTCGATAATGTCTGTCTGTACTATGTTATGACTGTACTGTACAAATAAATACAATAGTTGCTGAGTCTGCGATCTGAACACTTAACCTCAGAGCATCCGTTAACTAAATGAATTGAGAATCTCACCTGAAAATCCGATATCAGCAATTCTCATTCAAGCAGCTGATTTCTGTGAATGAATGTAATTTAATGTATATTGCAGCACAGGATGAAGTCATTAACGATGATTTGAGACAAATATAATGTAAATTTAATATAAAATTATAAGCGCTGTGTCTTCTTATTTGATAGGTGTCAGCGGATGCAATACAGCCACATGAGAGGTCAACCAGGTACTGGCGCTGGTGTATTTACGTGTCATGTTATCATAAGAGTCCTGTTAATTTTAAACATTGTGGTTATCGCCAATACCGGTATATATTGTCACACGCTAAATTAACACGATGTTGATATTTCATGCTTTGAATATCACAATTATCGTCAACATATACATATTGGTATATTGTGACACCCCTAATACATATATATACCTACACCATAGTGTTAAATTAAAAGTTACCTGGAGAAGGCTTCTCAAGGTTAGGCATAAGGGTATGGCAAGGATGATGTGGTCATTGAAGTTATGTAAGTAGTCTTTCCACTCCTGGTAATGGTAGAACATTCCACAAAGTGGGCACTGCTTACAGTAGGTGGCAATGTCTAAAATGTAAACAAGTAATACATCAGAGGACAATCTAGCTGAATATCACACACAAAATTACATAACACCAAATCATACCTTCAATAATGGACCAGTTTGTGAGTATTTTAGCCGTCTTTGTAATCAGGATGGGATCACTGAGGAGAACGACACCTGGACAACTCTGACAGATGCTTTCATCTGGACAAAGGTTTCTTGGGTAGTCTTTTTCTGGTGATGGTACATGCACATCGTCTGGTAGATCAACAGGTATCTTCTTGTGCTGAAGAATGTAACATACCATATTATTTAGCCCCAGATCTTTTGGAGGATAAACAGGACTGTCTTCTCTGAAATCCTTCTCCTCAGACTGTGCATGTGGCTCTTTGTGTGGTGATTCTTCTCTGCTGAAGACTGTTCGAAATAACTCACGTTGTGTCTGAAAAAGGTGCCATTTTGCAATACATTTGTGCACACATGAACGCCGTAATTTGGCACAGGGACAATGTCATGTGTTTAATTTTGAGTCATACACAACCATTACACGTCCCAACCGGCTGTAATAGGAGACACTGGGTTCAAATACTGAAATTAACTTCTTTGTTTCAGGGGTGCCAATCGAAGTTTGAACAGAGAGTGGAATGCAATTGCTGTTGGCAAGCTGCTGCCGAGTAAGGCATATCTTCTTCTTTTCATTACTAAACCACTTTGCTTCTACCATCTCGGTTAAAATCTCCTCTTTTAGGGAGACTAATTCTGCAGAAGATGTGCAGTAAGTTACAGAGCGGATGTGTTTGCACTGATATGATGACAGGCCACTCCTCTGTGCAACTTCCATGTTGACCTGACATTCATGTGATTCACAGATGACCTTATGGTGTTCTCCCCATGTCTTGAGCTGAATATGAAGAGGAACACTGTGACCCTTGGTAACTTTAAGGACTGTAAATACGCCATTTGTCTTGTCAATGCACTGGCTAGCAAGATGGAATGTGGCATTAATGTCCTGTATTGGCTGTTCTGTGTGTTTGCGGTCAATGTGTTTTTTTAAGTTTTTTCTATTAATGAGGATATTGCAAACTGGGCATTTTTTTTTTATCACAGGCTGCACACGAACCCTTCCTGAGGAGAATGTTGTAGTGGCTGGAGATGGTGTGCTCAGCGCTGCAGTGGCTGAAGATGGTGTGCTCAGTGCTGCAGTGGCTGGAGGAGTGGCTGAAGATGGTGTGCTCAGCGCTGCAGTGGCTGGAGATGGTGTGCTCAGCGCTGCAGTGGCTGGAGATGGTGTGCTCAGCACTGCAGTGGCTGGAGATGGTGTGCTCAGCGCTGCAGTGGCTGGAGATGGTGTGCTCAGCGCTGCAGTGGCTGGAGATGGTGTGCTCAGCGCTGCAGTGGCTGGAGATGGTGTGCTCAGCACTGCAGTGGCTGGAGGAGTGGCTGGAGATGGTGTGCTCAGCGCTGCAGTGGCTGGAGATGGTGTACTCAGCGCTGCAGTGGCTGGAGGAGTGGCTGGAGATGGTGTGCTCAGCGCTGCAGTGGCTGGAGGAGTGGCTGGAGATGGTGTACTCAGCGCTGCAGTGGCTGGAGGAGTGGCTGGAGATGGTGTGCTCAGCGCTGCAGTGGCTGGAGATGGTGTGCTCAGCGCTGCAGTGGCTGGAGATGGTGTGCTCAGCGCTGCAGTGGCTGGAGATGGTGTGCTCAGCGCTGCAGTGGCTGGAGGAGTGGCTGGAGATGGTGTGCTCAGCGCTGCAGTGGCTGGAGATGGTGTGCTCAGCACTGTAGTGGCTGGAGGAGTGGCTGGAGATGGTGTGCTCAGCGCTGCAGTGGCTGGAGATGGTGTGCTCAGCGCTGCAGTGGCTGGAGATGGTGTGCTCAGCGCTGCAGTGGCTGGAGATGGTGTGCTCAGCGCTGCAGTGGCTGGAGATGGTGTGCTCAGCGCTGCAGTGGCTGGAGATGGTGTGCTCAGCGCTGTAGTGGCTGGAGATGGTGTGCTCAGCGCTGCAGTGGCTGGAGATGGTGTGCTCAGCACTGTAGTGGCTGGAGGAGTGGCTGGAGATGGTGTGCTCAGCGCTGCAGTGGCTGGAGGAGTGGCTGGAGATGGTGTGCTCAGCGCTGCAGTGGCTGGAGATGGTGTGCTCAGCGCTGCAGTGGCTGGAGATGGTGTGCTCAGCACTGCAGTGGCTGGAGGAGTGGCTGGAGATGGTGTGCTCAGCGCTGCAGTGGCTGGAGATGGTGTGCTCAGCGCTGCAGTGGCTGGAGATGGTGTGCTCAGCGCTGCAGTGGCTGGAGATGGTGTGCTCAGCGCTGCAGTGGCTGGAGATGGTGTGCTCAGCGCTGTAGTGGCTGGAGATGGTGTGCTCAGCGCTGCAGTGGCTGGAGATGGTGTGCTCAGCGCTGCAGTGGCTGGAGATGGTGTGCTCAGCGCTGCAGTGGCTGGAGATGGTGTGCTCAGCGCTGCAGTGGCTGGAGATGGTGTGCTCAGCGCTGCAGTGGCTGGAGATGGTGTGCTCAGCGCTGCAGTGGCTGGAGATGGTGTGCTCAGCGCTGCAGTGGCTGGAGATGGTGTGCTCAGCGCTGCAGTGGCTGGAGATGGTGTGCTCAGCGCTGCAGTGGCTGGAGATGGTGTGCTCAGCGCTGCAGTGGCTGGAGATGGTGTGCTCAGCACTGCAGTGGCTGGAGGAGTGGCTGGAGATGGTGTGCTCAGCGCTGCAGTGGCTGGAGATGGTGTGCTCAGCGCTGCAGTGGCTGGAGGAGTGGCTGGAGATGGTGTGCTCAGCGCTGCAGTGGCTGGAGATGGTGTGCTCAGCGCTGCAGTGGCTGGAGATGGTGTGCTCAGCGCTGCAGTGGCTGGAGATGGTGTGCTCAGCGCTGTAGTGGCTGGAGATGGTGTGCTCAGCGCTGCAGTGGCTGGAGATGGTGTGCTCAGCACTGTAGTGGCTGGAGGAGTGGCTGGAGATGGTGTGCTCAGCGCTGCAGTGGCTGGAGATGGTGTGCTCAGCGCTGCAGTGGCTGGAGATGGTGTGCTCAGCACTGCAGTGGCTGGAGATGGTGTGCTCAGCACTGCAGTGGCTGGAGATGGTGTGCTCAGCACTGCAGTGGCTGGAGGAGTGGCTGGAGATGGTGTGCTCAGTGCTGCAGTGGCTGGAGGAGTGGCTGGAGATGGTGTGCTCAGCGCTGCAGTGGCTGGAGATGGTGTGCTCAGCGCTGCAGTGGCTGGAGATGGTGTGCTCAGCGCTGCAGTGGCTGGAGATGGTGTGCTCAGCACTGCAGTGGCTGGAGGAGTGGCTGGAGATGGTGTGCTCAGCGCTGCAGTGGCTGGAGATGGTGTGCTCAGCGCTGCAGTGGCTGGAGATGGTGTGCTCAGCGCTGCAGTGGCTGGAGATGGTGTGCTCAGCGCTGCAGTGGCTGGAGATGGTGTGCTCAGCGCTGCAGTGGCTGGAGATGGTGTGCTCAGCACTGTAGTGGCTGGAGGAGTGGCTGGAGATGGTGTGCTCAGCGCTGCAGTGGCTGGAGATAAAATTGTGGCTGAAGTTGAAAGCGGGTTTTTTTTGCAAACCTGAACATGCATCTCAAAATCCCTTCTCCTTAAAACTGTGGTATCACAGTATGGGCAGTGGTGATGCAGTGCTGTTCTACATCCCAGTCCACATCTGACTATAGTGAAGCCTAAAAAAAATGAGTATACTGGTAAACTGTTATGCTAATATATTGAGTGTACTTATGTTAAATAAATAACTCAAGATATTCATACCTCCATAGACAACTGCCTTGTTGAAGTGGATTTGAACATGACTTTTTAATTTGACTAGTTTGGCTGGCTTAAATACACTGGCCGAGCAAAAAGGGCAGTGGTAATAGCTGCAACACTTGTTGCACTGCTGCAGCTCAGGTAATGAATCACTGTAAAGGACTCTATTTTGTGAAGTTAGGTGGAAGGCTAGTCCACTACGGAACTCCGGCAAGAAGTATGACAGGAGACAGAAGATTGTTAACTCTTTATCTCTTCAGGATGTGTCATTATACATGTCCAACATTATACAGCCATTAGCTATAACTGAGGTGGTAGAATGTGGTTTAGTCTGAAATGAACAAATAAATATATATAAGAATATGTATGAATACAGTAAACATAAAGATTCACCTCAGTATACATCATCTATACATGTTTATATTGTCCACAGCGCGGCAAATAGCGCTAAACATGTACACGTGAATTACACTGACATCACTCGCCTCCGAACACATTAATCACGATATGAACATAACAACAACAATCGGATATACAGCTGCTACATGAAAGTGTTAATATATATCGATATAACAGCTAAATATAAGGATAAATGAACTTACATTCATGCACGCACATTTACCACTCGTAGAAGATGGCGGCAGAAACGAAACTAAGAGAAAACTGAAACCGTTCTGGCGGAATGCACGTCAGCGCGCTGTTCGTGCGTAACAGCGTAATACAAATTAAAGGGCTACCAATACCAAATGTATAAGGAATTTAGTACAGCCGCCCCCAGATTAGCATAGCTAAAATGTAGAAGATATAAATTCCTTAGTTCTTAACATCGGTTTCATCACCGTCCGGGAGTGCTGGGAGTTGAACTAGCTTAGCCACCGGTCGAAGATACAGACGATCCTTTATTCTGACCTTTGCTGACCTAATATGACCGTCTTCGCTGGGAACCAGACTCTCAACCCTACCAACAGGCCAGTGAGCACGAGGCAGTTGTGGGTCCACCACCATTACCGCCGTACCCTGAGTCAGATCCTGAGTCTCACGCTGCCACTTAAGACGAGGCTGGAGGTTAGGTAGGTAATGCCGGGTATAGTATGCCCAAAAGTGATCAACTGTAGTCTGGGCATGGCGCCATCGACGCTTAGACAGAGGTTCTGGAGTGTAGACCACTTGGGGTAGCGAAGAGTCCCGCCGCCCCATGAGGAGAAAGTTGGGCGTGACTGGGTCAACATCTGCAATGTCAGACGAGACATAACCCAGTGGCTTACTATTCAGGATACCCTCTATCTCCACTAACACAGTGTGCAAGACATCTTCAGGCAGGGATTGGCTTCCTACAACAACCTGCAGGGCTGACTTCACAGATTTGATCTCTCGCTCCCATGTGCCGCCAAAATGCGGTGCCGCAGGAGGATTCATCTTGAAAGTGATCTGATAGTCAGCCAGCCGTTCCTGCAGTTGAGGTTCCATTTTCCTGAAGGCTTCTCTCAGCTCTGTTTCGGCACCTCTGAAATTAGTTCCTTGGTCAGAGAGAATTTCCGAAGGAGTACCCCTCCGTGCCACGAAACGTCTCAGGGAAAGTAAGAAGGCATCGGCATCCAGGCTATTGAGGAGATCAAGGTGTATGCAGCGGGTAGTCAGACATTTGAAGATCACACCCCATCTTTTCTCTGAACGGCGGCCTACTTTGACAATGAAGGGCCCGAAACAGTCGACACCTGTCGAGAAGAATGGTGGTTGATGAAGTCGTATACGAGCCAAGGGTAGATCAGACATAATGGGTACTGTTGGCTTAGCCCTCCACCTCTGGCATTGAACGCACCCCCTCTGGTGTTGCCTCACTGCTTGCCTGCCTCTCAGGACCCAGTAGTGACGACGGAGCTCAGCAAAAACTCTGTCCGGACCGGGATGAAATAAGCGTTCATCAAAGTCTTGGATAAGGAGCTTGGTAACAGAATGATGGGGGTCTAAAACTGCCGGATGAGACTCGGTTGGACTCAGGCCTTCCAATCTCCGGAGCCGTCCTCCAACCCGAATTAGACTTAATGCTTGATCAAACTCCGGTGCCAGAGTGTTGAGACGACTGGAAGGGGCCACTGGTTTGCCTGCCTTCAAGGCTTTGAACTCTAGAGGGAAGGACTCAACCTGAGACCGACTTAACAAAAACGCTTCAGCGCTCCGATAATCAGGGCTCTGAGTTCCTGCATCTAAGTTGGCCGCCCCGTAAAGGGACTGGTATGTTGCCTTAACCAAGGCTTTCCAGGAGGTGAATTGAGCTGCGTCGGGCATTTGCGGACTTTGGTCATCTACAATTAGTCCACAGAATACAGTCTTTCTGGTTTCTGAGGAATCATCTCGATTCTCCATAGGGGGTATAGCTGGCCACTGATCTGGTGATCCACGGAGGAAATGAGGTCCCTGATTCCACCGACTGGGAGTTGCCAGATCTACCAATGTCTTCCCCCGGGTGATGTCGTCTGCCGGGTTATTTGCTGAGTCCACATATCTCCATGAGTACAGGTCAGTCAATTCCTGGATTTCGGCCACTCTAGTGCCGACAAACACTTTATACCGGCAGGACTCAGATTGTATCCAGGTCAAGACGGTAGTAGAGTCAGTCCAGAGTGTTGTCGACTCAATATGAATGGTCAACTCTTTCAATAGAAGCTTAGCGAGCTGTGCACCCGCCAAGGCTGCACAAAGTTCCAACCGCGGCATTGTCAATTGTCGCTTTGGAGCTACCCTTGACCTGGCCATCACGAAGGAAGTGTGGACTTCACCCTGTTGCTCGATAAGCAGGTATGCTACTGCTCCGTATGCCACTTCGGCGGCATCACAGAAAATGTGTAAGCTGAATCGGGACGCCTCCACCTTGAAATGAGGAGGTATGTAACAACGGGGAAACACAACCATAGCAAGGTTAGGTAACTCATGTTCCCATGCTCTCCAGCTCTCAAGCAGATCTGTGGGAAGGTTTGGGTCATCCCAGCTTCTCGGTTTAGCCCAGAGCTTTTGGACTAAAACTTTAGCCCTGGTGGTGAAGGGGTTGACAAACCCTAAAGGGTCATATTGAGATGCCAGGACTTTGTAGATGTGTCTCATTGTCGGGAGACACTCTGTCGTTGGGCGGTGTCTGTAACCCAGACGATCATTGAGGCAATGCCACATCAGACCTAGAGCCGGCTCCTGAGGGTCAGAATGATTCTTCTGCAGCCATAGCTCTATACTCTGTGATTTCGCATTCGCTGGTAAGTGCTCGACCACTGAGGGGACATTGCTGGCCCACTGCCGTATTTCGAACCCGCCAGATGCAAGAAAGGATCTCATCTTGTCGACTAACTGCCTGGCTTGCTCCACAGTGGGAAGACTCTGTAGACAGTTGTCCACATAGAAGCTCTGTTCTATGGACTGTCTTACTCCTTCGTCGCCTGCCTGCTGATCTCTGACATGCTTCTGCAGTGCGAAGGTCGCACAGCATGGGCTGCAGGTTGTTCCAAAAGGCAAGACTTCCCACTGGTAGATATCAGGCTGATCTTCTTTCCGCATGTTTCGCCAGATGAACCTCAGAAGAGGTTTGTCCTCTGGCAGGAGTCTCACCTGATGAAACATAGCACGTATGTCTCCGCTGATAGCAACTGGATGCTGTCGGAATCGAATGAGAACTCCCAGTAATGAAGCACCAAGGCATGGGCCAGGAAGGAGCTGCTGGTTGAGGGAGAGACCTTGATGGATGAAGGAACAGTTGAAAACTAGTCTATCCTTACCATTGTGGTGGACAAGATGATGTGGGATGAACCATGATTCCTTATCCATATGTAGAAGTTCTGGCGGGACCTTGACAACATATCCTGCATCCAAGAGCTTCTGGATCTCAGCCTCATAAACCTTAGCCTTCTCTGGATCCCTGCTCAAGCGTTTCTCCGTACCCCTGAGATTGGGTAGAACTGACTCCCTAGTACCCTTCAATGGTGGTGCATTTGGAGAGCGTACAAGGGGGGTAGCATAACGCCAAATTCCATCAACTTCCACACGCTGAGTTTTGCTCTCCAGTAGTTCCATGGCTACTTGGTCCTGTCGTGATCGCATTACCAGCTTCTCGTTGCGGTAAGGAAGAATGTCCAACTGCCACAGCCTTTCTACTTCTTGGAGAATAGGATCTCGCACCGATGAAAGGGAAGTGAGCAAACACTGTTGAGGTGATATTTGGTGTGGAAGAAGCCCGTCTGGTCCCTGGAGAACCCAACCGAGCTGCGTATGTACAGCTGCTGGTCCGCCATCTGGGCCTAATCTGGTGGGCTCCTTTGCAGTGATTAGACCTGGGTAATCAGATCCAATTAAGAGAAGGGGCTGAATCTTGCTGAATGATGGAAGAGGAATACCCCTCAGATGACAGTAACTCCTCTGAAGTCTCTTGCTAGGGTACGTCTGCTCAGTCAAGGTCAGGAGAGGTGCAGAGAACACACCAGCAAGGTTGTACCTCTCTTTTGGCCTGGACTGGGATGAGAGATGAAACTGAACAGACTGTCCCTCCAGCTGGGTAATATCATGACGAATGGTACGAAGGGCCATAACTTCCTTCTTTCCTTGTAGGCCTAGCTGCTGGACTGCTGCGGGAAGAATAATGCTGCGCTGTGCACCATCATCAAGGATCGCGTAGGTTTGTATAGACTTCTCACCTTTCCACAGTAACACGGGGGTGACCTTTAGAAAGACCCGTCCTGTATGGCTAGGTGGTGTCACATAGATGCGGTCACTGGAGGTTGTAACTAGCATGATGCTCGGGCCTTGCTGTGCTATGTGATGAAGAACTCTAAGATGCACGTCCCCACATTCTCCGCATGGTTTTCTCAATGTGCACTCATTACAATTGTGGTTGGTACGTCCGCATTTCCAGCATCTCTTACCTTCTTTTATCCACTTGATAAGTCGCTCAGGTGGGCATTCAGTGATCTCATTGCACTGAGAGAGGTAGTGCTCTTCACTATGACAGAACAAACACAGGCGCTTTGTTCTCTGGACTAGTTGCTGGTTTGGAAGAGCCTCTGTTCGGACATGCTTTACTTCTTTAACCTCCTTGGGCTGATTACTACCATGATAAACGGAGATGGCCCGGGTCTGTGGCTTAATAATAGCTGGACGCTCTCTACGTGGAGCTGGAGCCTTCTCAGTGTGGTAGCGTTGAGCCATCTTTGATGAAAGCCGTTGGGCTTCGGCCTTGACCTTCAACCACTCTGCAAGATCGTGCAAATTATATGGATTAAGACTGTCCGTGTTCAGTCTTCCCCTTAGTTGTAAGTGCTCTATGAATCCATCCCTGTAGTGTTTAGGGAGTTTACTAAGCAACCTGTCAACATGACCGGTACAGGTAAGCTCTCTTCCTTGTGGTCCCTCTAGAGACATAAGCATACCCACCAGAAGATCAATGTTAAGAGCAAAGTTCTGGAATGCTTTTGAATCTCCAGCCTTGATATCTGGTAAGTTCATTAGAGCCGCAACTTCACTTTGTGCAAGCTGGTGAGGTTGGCCATATTGGCGCTGCAGGGCTGCCATGGCTGCTGTGTAAGGTGCAGGGTGATGACGGCATGCTTGGGCTATCAGCTTTGCTTCGTCAAGGACCAACTGCTCCATCAGCACGCGATACTTGTAATGTTCTGTGAGCTCAGTGTGGGGGTTCAGCAGATTATCAAGGGCTATTTTCAGATCTGTGAACTCTCTTTCACTGTCATTCACAAGTTTTGGTAGCGATGGGACTGGGACTGGTTGAAGCGGAGGTGCAGCAGGTACTGGCTGATATACTGGACGTGCGTGTGAGGCCAGATATGGCATAGTGGATGCAACTGGAGGAGGATGCCAGTTCTGCACTGATGACTGAATGGAGGGCTGCGGTGTGTAATATCCTGTGACCATGGGTGATGGCTTATACGGGTGTGGCACATGTGTTGGTTGGCTATGTGCAGGGATCTGTAATTGGTAAACTGGTGGCACCAGAGTGTTTTGTATTGTCGTGGCTGTAGGTAGCTTCAATGACGTGATGGTTTGCGGCAAAGATGATATAAGATTATAGGAAGCAGGAGAGGATATTGCACTGCATGCCACTGCTGTCTGTCTCGCATACGCAGCTGCTGGCATCTGAATAAAGGGTTGTGGTGCAGGTGTGCTGTACACTATATGAGCTGTAGTCGGAGATGTCTGCCACCGTACAGATTGATGTGGTTCCCTGGGCACCCCAAGGCATGGAATGAGCGTCTCTGTATTCAGTAACGGGATGGCGGGAACTGCAGTAGCCTTTGGCCTGACAATGGGTGGTGAGTAAGCTTGAGCCTGTTCCATTCGCTCGGAAAATGGAGAAACAGTGCCACTACTTGATGACTCACACTCTAACTGGCTGTTATCTCGGTGCTGTGGTACTGGAGATGTGTAATAAGAAGAAGAAGGAGATCTACCAACATCTAGCTGCTCCACCAGGCTGCTGAGCCCCATATCTATACTTCCCCCACTGACTATGGCAGTACCTCGTCCATACTGCAGAGATGATAACTCGTGTCTTGTCGGCTGGACCCCAGTCGAGGCGGGCTCGGCCTGCCCACTGAAGGTCAACGGTGCCGCTGCATGATCCATCTTCAGCTGCTGATATGTCTCGTGAGGCCCAGTAACTGGCAGAAGGGATTTAGGCAAGGCTACCTCATAAGCTTGCAGATATGAAGGGATCTGACGCGCTCTGGCTTGCATTTGAGCAGGATGCGTGGTATCTGGAGAATAACATGTTCTCTGTGGCTCCATGTCACCGCAGTGGCTATAGCATCCGGCTCGAAGGACCAAATGTAAAGGACTCTATTTTGTGAAGTTAGGTGGAAGGCTAGTCCACTACGGAACTCCGGCAAGAAGTATGACAGGAGACAGAAGATTGTTAACTCTTTATCTCTTCAGGATGTGTCATTATACATGTCCAACATTATACAGCCATTAGCTATAACTGAGGTGGTAGAATGTGGTTTAGTCTGAAATGAACAAATAAATATATATAAGAATATGTATGAATACAGTAAACATAAAGATTCACCTCAGTATACATCATCTATACATGTTTATATTGTCCACAGCGCGGCAAATAGCGCTAAACATGTACACGTGAATTACACTGACATCACTCGCCTCCGAACACATTAATCACGATATGAACATAACAACAACAATCGGATATACAGCTGCTACATGAAAGTGTTAATATATATCGATATAACAGCTAAATATAAGGATAAATGAACTTACATTCATGCACGCACATTTACCACTCGTAGAAGATGGCGGCAGAAACGAAACTAAGAGAAAACTGAAACCGTTCTGGCGGAATGCACGTCAGCGCGCTGTTCGTGCGTAACAGCGTAATACAAATTAAAGGGCTACCAATACCAAATGTATAAGGAATTTAGTACAATCACCTCTCTGAATCGTTATATGTTTCTACAAGAGATGAAAACAACACACAATTATCTCAACATTGACAAATGGGGTTTAATATTTAAAAACTCAACTATAAGGTAACAGTAACTCACAAACAATACAACAGAGGAACGTGGAGCAAACACTTTAACACCTTCACAAGATAAACTACTTTAACCCTTGTGTGGTGTTCATATTTTTGATATTCAGCCAGAGTGTTTTTAATTCAACACAATCAAAAAATGTATTTTAAAATACTATACTATATAATGTTTACTTCATCCCAATTACAAGCAATATAAACAGCATATATGGTTAATATTTTCTTTTTACCTTTGTTAGATCACATTTAAGAATTGCAAGTTGCAACCTTTTGTGGGAACGGCAGGGGTAAAAACACAAAACCCACTCGCACTCAAACTCTCTCTCACACTTAGACAAAATCTCTCTCACATGCACGCACGCACGCGCACACACACACGACACCGTTTATTATGTTTTTTTTCAAGCCGTTTGGTTTATGAGGACACGGATGTCCTCATACACCATGTTTACGTTGTAATAGTGATGTGATTATGCACATTTGTGTCCTCATAAACCATATACATGAACACAAACACAAAACATCCTGTGTGTAATGTAAATGTGAAGGGCGTGGTCATTGAAAATGTGTTCTGATATATATTCTTCACAGAAAATAAGCCAAGGCCAATGAGTCTGTGTATGAACAAATAATTGATCGTACAATTTTTCTTTTGATGAAAAATGAAAACGGGTCCTACAGACCCGAACACCATAACGTGACAAGGGTTAAAACGTCACCGCAAGGCCCATTTACAACACACAAAAATTAATCGAACCATCCGTAGAAAAAAAATGGTTAATACAATAAAGTATTACAACATATTCAAGCTTCAATAAGATGATAAAGCCAAGCACAAATGAAATATTTAGCAGATAAACGCTGAACTTAATATGCGATACTTTTTCACCACATTATGTCTAAAACATTAGACAACTCCTCACCGTGCTTCCCGCCATGCCTGTGTCGTCGTTGTCAATTATAACTCCGCCCTCACTTCCGGTCCTGGCGCTGGGGTTCTGGCGCTGGGGTTCTGAAACTGGTGGTGCTGCGGTCTGCAGCTGGATATGTCTCACTTTTTTGCCCTTGAAAAAAGAAATTATAAACGCAAATCATTGTCTTCCATAAGTATTGATAATGTTGTCTCTAAAGATCCCAAAATAATATCTGACTTTGTTTCTACCTTCTATGAAAATCTATACAAGTCAAACTTTAATGAAGATGACTGTAAAACCTTCTTACAAGAGATACATGTGCACACACCTAAAGCTGCCGATGAGTTTAAATCTTTCTGTGATGCAGAGCTGTCCATATCTGAACTAAACAATGCGTTAAAAACTATGAAAAAGGGCAAATGTCCCTGTATAGACGGTCTACCTGTAGAATTCTACCTTAATTTCTGGGACATATTAGAGAAACCCATCTACAATCTCTTCAAAGAATGTGTAGAGAATGAAGAAATAGTCACCACAATGAAGCAGGCAGTGATTTCCCTAATTCCAAAACCTGGGAAAGACCCCCTATTTATAGACATCTGGCGTCCAATAAGTCTGCTTACCACCGAATACAAGTTACTTGCTTTGATTTATGCAAACAGACTCAAAACAGGACTACACCACCTTATCAATGAAACACAGACTGGATTTATGAAAGGTCGGCATAGGCTATTAGCTGCAACATAAGACTTGTGTTAGACTTAATTGATTACGCAGACTCTATTAACTCAGACGCTATTATTTTATTCTTAGATTTCTGCAAAGCATTCGACACCGTCGAACATGAATTCCTCTTTGAGTCCTTAAACATCTTTGGTTTTGGTCCTAAGTTCATATCTGTTGTTAAGATGTTCTACAAAGATATTAACAGCTCTGTGATCATTAATAACCAGACGTCCAGAAGATTTAATATACATTGAGGTGTGTGACAAGGGTGCCCTATATCAGCTTTCCTTTTCCTCTTACTGGTGGAACTCATGTCGATTCAGATCCTTAGCAACCCAAATCTACAAAGTTTAACCATCTTTGATAGAGAAATTAGAATCTCCCAACTTGCTGACGATACAACATTATTCTTAAAAGACAAAAAACATATTCCACTTGTACTTCAAAATATTCAGTCATTCTCCCAGGCTTCTGGTCTAAATTTAAATCTAAGTAAATGTGAGGCCCTTTGCCTTTATAGCACAGATGAAAAATGTACATATGGCATTCCTGTAAAAGACACTGTCAAGTATTTAGGTGTCCACATATGTAAGAGCCCTAAAATGCGACAAGAACTGAACTTTATTCCCAGAATGAAAATCACAAAAAGCATTTTTAACAACTGGCTCCAGAGGGACCTTTCTATCATTGGCAGAGTCCTTCTGTCGAAAGCAGAAGGTCTCTCACGTTTTGTATATCCTTCTCTATCCCTTTTTGTTTCAGAATCCACTTGTAACGACATCAATCGCATCTTTTTAAACTTCCTCTGGCGAAACAAGCAACACAAGCTTAAAAAATCTGTCTTATCAAACAATAGGTCAGATGGAGGCCTTGAAATCATTAATTTTATTGATACTAACCACACTTTTAAAATTAACTGGTTGAAAAGATGTTTACTAATGGGTGAAAAATCATTGTGGTACTTTATTCCTTACAATATATTTAGAAAATGTGGCGGTCTAGAATTTCTTCTCAAATGTAACTACTCCCCTTCTAAACTTCCTCTCCATTTGTCCAAATTCCACGAACAAGCTCTATTATCTTGGAAACTGATTTATGTCCATAACTTTTCTCCCCACAAATCACTTTTATGTAACAACCAAGACATCACTGTCAAAAAACAAATCCATCTTCTTCCCTACTTGGCATGCACATGGTGTTTCTTTCATCATTGACCTTTTTGATAAGCAAGGTAACATTTTGACTTATGAAAACTTCATGTCATGTTTTAATTTTCTCATACATGCTCATGAATTTATCATTGTTTGTAAAATCATCCCCTCTGGTATTCTACAACTTATGAAATGTCACTCCTCTTATTTACAAAAGAGTTGTTATAATCCTACACTCACCATTAATGGCTATTTGCTCACTGATAGAAAATGTAACAACAAATTTATTAGAAATGTGATACATAGTAAGAATAAGAGCTCTCTCCGAGGGAAATTTTTTTGGGACAACCAGATTCCAGATGTTGATTGGAAAAAGACGTGGTTGTTTTGCATTTCCAACAGGATAATAGAGACTCAGTTTAAAATACTTCACAAAATATACCCCTGTAATCTATTGCTCTCCAAATAGCCTACATGGACATTAGCCAAAAATGCTCATTGTGTGACAAAGATGATGAATCCATTTTGCATGTTTTCTATGAATTGATGTTGTACGTAATTTCTGGTTGATGTTATCTAATCACCTTGGTTTTCTTGATAATTATAATAATAAAGCTGAAGAAGAGGCCATAACACTTTCAACAGAGACATGAATCTGAAATTAATTTTAACTCGTTCATTGTTTTTCAGAGATCTGTCTCATTAGTTTTAATTTTTATATTTTTTTTACTTCAAGTTATGATTGATTAAACTCATACTTTTTTCAACAGGTTGTTGTTATTGTCCGGCACGGATTTGAGCTGTATGTGTGGGCTGTCAGACAATGCACCAGTTGCATGTTGAACAATTAAACATTTCTTTTAAAAAATGAAATTTAAATGATCAATGAAACTGAGTCCTTAAAGTAATTTATTAGTTGCATATCTTTGATCATTTTAGAACGAACCAAAATGTTACTTCAAATATTGTTAACACCATAGACATTGTAAAGAAGGACTTGCTATTTATGTAACGGGGATCAGCCAATCAGCGCTTTCGTTTTGGGGTCACCGAGAGGAATCTGTTTGCGCTGACTGATAGATTTCGTTTTGAGTTAGTAGTGAGAGTGACCATGGGCAGTACATCGCAGTTATTTCTGAAGTGCTGTCGTCTGTGTCGTTATCTGTGCATTCAGAGACATGTAAGTACCCTGGTGTAAATGTGTATTTCGGTGCCTTAGTTTTTTTACGAGTGTGTCTATTCTGGGATACTTACCGGTAGTTCGGTTGAAATGCAGTATGTTAGCATAAAGTTCGCTAGCATTATGCTAGTGTGTTTATGTGTGTGCTCACCTGACAACATTTTATTAGCTAATGTGTGTTATCTGGTATATTATTTGGCTATTTGATATAAGCAGCTAAAGTTACTTGAAGGGAAAGTTGTACTAATTACCATTTATTAGCTTTACTTATTGCATCATGTCAGCACTGTCGTTTATGTTGATATTTTTCTTTGTAGGCCTATTGTTTATTGTAGAACCACACATACTGTACACTCAGGAAGACAGATAATCATCTGCTGCATGTTTTGAAACATTTTTATTCATAAAAATAAATCACATAAACTTCATTCACTGCATTTGCTGCTCTGGACCCTTTTCATTGTTCCCAGCTAGCTAGCTAGAGTTTTCGCGCTGAAAAAATACATAAATATTTGTACTTGGTGACATTCTGAAAAGCCGTACATGGATCAAAGCTAATGGACAGGATCAGATAAATCAGAGCTTAGATTCTCTGCCGGAGCCCGAACTTGATCGAGCACTTGTGTTACAAAATGCAACACGTCACTTGTCATGCTCAGCGTCTCCTCCACTCGCACGCATCACACCAGGCCCTAGATCAGGGATAGGCAACTCGGTCCTGAAGGGCCACTGTCCTGCAGAGTTTAGCTCCAACCCCAATTAAATACACCTGAACAAGGCAATCAGTGTTTTCAGGATTACTAGATAGATACAGGCAGGTGAGTTTTTATCAGGGCTGAAGCTAAACTCTGCAGGACAGTGGCCCTCCAGGACCGGAGTTGCCTATCCCTGCCCTAGATAATAAACTTTAAAAATATTTATTTTGTTTGAAAAATATTCTATATTCTAAAACCTTGTTGAATTAAATTAGAGTTGTAGCCTACAAGGCCATCCAAAATTCATTCTTGTTCATTTTCTGTGTTCATCATTGTTCACTTTTTTTTTGCTTTTTTTTTACGTTTCTTCATTTGGACCCATTTGCGATCCATTTCATTCTGAATAAACAAACAAGGCAGTTTACATGATTTGTCCTTGTTGCATTATTCATTAAGATAATAATTAATAAATGCACGCACAATTATCCGTGAACTTGATAAATGTTGCAGATATGTTTTACTATGCACAAATGCTACTTATGTGTGCAAAATTCAGAAGCAGTAAATTAATGTGTACAGAAATTTGTACAGAGATCCTGTAGGCCTACTATATGTGTTGTAGCCATTAAATACGCTAATTTAGTTTCATATTTGTTATAATGTTATTTTTTTTCCATCTATGTTGATTTTATGAAAAGTGAACAGCAGGAGTAAGATAGGATGTGCAGTATATCGGGAGACTTGTAGTGGGTCAGACATGATTTTGACCACTTCATTAAGTTTTGCTTTGTAGAAAACCTTTCTTTAAAGTGAATTTCGTTTTGTATAAATTGTATCTTAATTTTAATACGTTTCATCAACGAATTGCATGTATTTAAAAAATAAGAAGTAAATATATCAGACAATAGGCTATAATCATGCAGGCGCCGCGGTCACTTGCACTGCACGTTAACTGGAGCGCATCTCATCATAAATTAAGAGAGAATATTAAGAAATATAGGCTATATCTAAAGAAAGCTTGACAAAACGAAAAGAAATAGGCAACACTCTGATGTAATCCATGCATTTCTCCATATATGTGCATTCACTACGGCGATCGTCAACTTCATCTTTGCTTCATCTCTCCTTCCCTGGCTCCACCCCTGGTTATAACGGCCCACGTTTTAAAAAATGGTCGGGTTTAAATCGGGCTCGGGCCAGTTAATGTGTAATTACAGTTAATGTGTCGGGCCGGGCCGACAAAGTCAGTTCGCCTCATTCGGGCTTCGTGTCTACCGCGCCACGTGAAGCGCCTTCGCGCCGCAGGACCTCTAGACGCGCGTAAACGCGTCTTTACATTGACTTAACATTGAAATCACTCGTGCCAGACACTCAAGAGTGAGTGAGTAATCAAAAAACCTTTGCTTTAGCCTCAATTGAATAAAACACTGTGTGTAACTTCGGCCATTCTCAGTGGTGTGACTGGGACACTAACTCTGCTTGTCATCATAGAAACAGATAATCAGTTTGTGATGTTTATTCCCGCTTCAGTAATATGCTGAATATGCGGCGTAAAAAAGACCTGCAACCGTCTCACAAGTGTTGATAGGCTATTACTCGTGAGGTGTAACCAGCGCCGTGGGCGGGACAAGTCTGCAGAGTGGTGATTACAGAGAGGCTGCGGAGCCAAGTAGCGCATTTTTAAATAAAATGGACTTTAATCAAACCACGGATCCGTGATAAGTTTTGTGATCCGCCTCGCCACTAGTGTAGTAGCACTGATCACTTTGAGGGGGGGATAAATTTATCCCCACCGGGGATACAAATAATTAAGCAGAGGCAGGGATACATTGACCAGAAAGGGGGAAATCCCACACACACACACACACACACACCCCCCCCCCCCCCCCCCCCCCCCGGCAAATTGCACCATGTGAATAGCAATGCTTTATTAAAGGGATACTCCACCGTTTTTACATATTAAAGGGATAGTTCACTTTGAAAATAAATTTTGGTATGTTTTAGCTTACCTCAAGGGCATCCAAGATGTAGGTGTCTTTTTTTCCGCAGTAGTTTCAATTTTGATATTTTTAGGTCAAACCGTTCTTGTCTGTCAGTCAATAGATGTCGCTTGGCTACGGTTTCGTTCCAATGAACTGCATTAGCGAAGGCGACATCTAGTGTATATATGTATACCCGCCCGCGCCGTCAGATCATTTGGACGTGTGCTGTTTTCAAGAGATAACAACGATATAAATACTGTTCGTTTTCTCACACAAACCGCTCGTTTCGTGTCTTAGGCCATCAATGTGTACTTATGATGGGGAATTGTTTCATTTGGACAATGGGGAATTGTTTTAATTTGGACTCTGTGCTTGTGTTTTGATACAGTGACCATAGACCTGCATTATATGACTGACAGACAAGAACGGTTTGACCTAAAAATATCAAAATTGAAACTACTGCGGAAACAAAGACACCTACATCTTGGATGCCCTTGAGGTAAGTTAAAACATATCAAAAATTAATTTCAAAGTGAACTATCCCTTTAAACTATGTTATTCCCTTAAAGGGATACTTCAGGATTTAGCATTAAGCTTTGTATTAGTAGAAAACCTGTAGTATTTTCGAATTACCCTGCTTTCCACCCTCATATCCCCCTGAGACAAGAGATTTATGTATTTTTTGTCTGGAAAAAATCCTCCGATGACGCAAAAATCGTCATTTTGCGTCATCGGAGGATTTTCTGGCCAGAGGCTAAAGACTACAGCCAGTAGATGCCGTTGTTCCACATGTTTTCAGCTCGCCCATAGAGGGTGGGATCTCACTCACAGAATGTACACAGTGTCAGCCGTCTTTCTTTGGAAGCTAAGCTAGCAGGCTCTTGTTCTGTGGAGAAAGGTGAATAGTAGGAGAAAGCTGAGTAAGTAGGGGTTACATCCTCCTTTTCCCGGACTTGTCCGGCAGGCGAGATCGTTCAAAATGTACGGGATTCAGCTTTTGCGTTCTGCGGTCGCCATTCATTGTTTACATGCACACCTTTTGTTTCAATCTAACTGGTGGCGTCTCAGGAATGACGCCACCGGCCTCGCGCCGTTCTCCCGCGACCGTCAGCCTCGTCCTGCTCGCCACAGTAAACATGATGAATGCCGACTGTAGAACGCAAAAGCCGAATCCCGGACATTTTGGGCGATCTGTAAATCCCTGGCAAACTCATCACGTAGGCTAGCTAGCCTTGTTGTTTTCAACTGCGCACTCTTACCGGTAGGCGTGGCCTCCTAAGGCAGCGAAGCAAGTGCATTCTGGGAGTTGTTGTCTTTCATCCACATAAGCCAAAAATACATTTTCTGGCTTTTCTCAGTCTAGAAAGCTCCAAATTCAAAAGTTTCTTCACATTTCTTCTACTTAAATGACCTATTTTAAATACACATTCATCTTCCCAGAGGTGAAGTATCACTTTAACTAAGACGAGTTGATACATACCTTTCTCATCTCAGTGCGTACACACAAAATAAAACGTTGCGCTTTTCTAAGTGGGTTAAAAAGGATAACTATAATGTATGGCGGAATAGCACTTTTTGAAGTACTTCGACTGGCGCAGTAAAAAGTCACTTCCTGATCCTCTTTCCACTATTGACAGAAGTGAGAGTGACTTTTTACTGCGCCAGTCGAAGTACTTCCAAAAGTGCTATTCCGCCATACATTATAGTTATCCTTTTTAACCCACTTAGAAAAGCGCAACGTTTTATTTTGTGTCACCATACTTGGTCGTATAACTACTTGTGTAACTGTATTTAAATAGGGAAACTGTTGATGTGTTTGGTCACTTCTAAATTCATTGCTGCTAGATACCATTGAATATACTGGGCTAAGCTAAGTGCTTTCAAAGTGTCCCCGCGCGCCAGAGCGATTGAGTGCACACACTGAGATGAGAGAGGTATGTATCAACTCGTCTTAGTTAAGGGAATAACAGTTTAATATGAAAAAACGGTGGAGTATCCCTTTAAAGGAAAAGATACTGCTAAATGTTTTACATTGAGCCTATGATGAGCCACGTGAGACAAAATCAATACTAATAAATATGAATAAATAGTGTTTTAGTCTTGAAACAACAGTGCTTTGTGGTGATCTTTATCTGATCATTTTCAGTTTCTGTGCATATAAAATGTTATTATTTAAATGACTACTTTGAGAAAACCACTTTTATGATCCTAGACTAAGGTTACAATTTAAATTTCTGGATTGTTTTGAAAGAGTAATAGAAAGTGATGTGTTTATTTCAAAGTGAATTTATTTTTTCAGATTACATGATTTGTCAGTGTATTTTACAGTTCGTTAAAGTAGGTAATGCAGAATTGGTGTTCATATTTTACTCTCTTAGTGTTCATGTTGTAACTCTGTGTCGGTGTTGCGAGAGGCAACACTCTTGAAAGTGTTGAACTAACACTTTGAGGGTTGTTTCCATATTTACACTTTTAAATTGTTGAATTTAAGTATATTGGTGTTGATTTTCCGGATTTCAAATTTACTGTGTAGTGATTAATGTAGTTATTATAAGATCAAACTATATATTTAGATTAATTTGGACATTATGCTGCTGTAAATACTTAACTGTAGTGGTTGAGGAAGATGAGTGTCATTGTTTTGTGTTATTGATGTTTTATTCATGTCATAGTGTGAGAAATAACAGTATTGTCTTTCAATAGAGCAGTTTGTGCTTTTATCATGTATCCTGACTCAAATAATGTGTTTCTAACAGCAAACACTCAGAATAAAGTGAGATGATCTGCTGATGATCCTGAATGGCTTGTTGAATGAGTGTTGATAGTCTGAGGCTCATCAATATTAACAGATCTGCTGAAAACACTCTTTATTTCATGACAATAGTTCCTGTTTTCACCTCATTTATTATGCTGATGTCTTCAGATCTCCTGTAAATTGACACTTAAAGCTCATTTCATTGGTGTCAGCAGACTGAGGGTATTTGTTGGTTACTATATGTACATTTATTTCTGTGTTTATGATTTTAACTGTTTTTCTTACCATTATTCATATTTGGAAGAATGTAAATATTATTTTATTTATTTCTAGATACCTGTATTTTAATAAAGAAACAGAATAATGTTAGGATTAGCAATACAAATAATGAATGAATTATTTCTCACAGGGTTATTCACTTGAGCTTGTGTTTCTGGTGTCCCACTTTCACATGCGTATGAATGGAAGTCAGTGGTAGGAAAAGTCTAGTGTGAACGGACATTAATAATTCAAAATGTTTTAGTAAAATAAATATCAATCTCAAAGCTGGTGTCAAAATATGGCAACAATGGGATTCATGCCTGGATTCAGATTCAATCATGTTTTAAAAATAATAATTGGAAGATAAATTTACCTCATTCAAGGAAAGTTTCAAGGACATATATATAATCAATTCATAAAAATGCATTCTGCAAATGATCATAATATTTTAGAAGTGTCATTTAGTATACAAACAAACTCAGTAACTGATATATTTTAGATTTTGGGCAGATCAGCTCCTCCCACACCAATTGCATCATCAATGAAGCTCCTCCCACATCAGTCACATGGTCAGTGAAGCTCCTCCCACATCAATTCTCCAAATAAATGCTGTAAATTCCCATCAGCTACAAGTGAAGACGAGCATCAGAGCATCAGGAAGAGCTGAAATCTGCAAAGACTGAGTTTATTAAAGAGGACAGTGAGAACATGAGTGATCCAGAACCCTGCAGAATGAAACACACTGAAGATCCGGAAGAACAAAGAGGTTGGTGTTTATTCTTCATTCATTCATGATGCTGAAGAACATTCATGTTAGAAACATTCAAGCACTTCATCACACTTAGATAAACAGTTCAACTATGAAATGGTACAGAAGGTTCTGGGTTTTTCTTCAACAAATGTTCAGTAAAGGGAGGTTTGAGAAATTTGTATATTGATTATCAACATCAGATCAATCTAATACTATTTTAACTGATAAATAATACAATTATAAAAAGGCATCAAATTATCATAATATTTTATAACAGTTGTCTACTTTCTACTATAACTTTAGGGCTCACTTCCATGTCCTTTCAATTTATATTTCTTTCAATGAATTATTTTGATGTACTGAAAAATTTTTTTGATACAATTTTCTTTCATGTCAGACCTGATGGAAGAGAGCGAAGAACTGAGTGAAGTGAAGGAGGAGAGTGAAGAACTGAGTGAAGTGAAGGAGGAGAGAGAAGAACTGAGTGAAGTGAAGGAGGAGAGAGAAGAACTGAGTGAAGTGAAGGAGGAGAGTGAAGAACTGAGTGAAGTGAAGGAGGAGAGTGAAGAACTGAGTGAAGTGAAGGAGGAGAGTGAAGAACTGAGTGAAGTGAAGGAGGAGAGTGAAGAACTGAGTGAAGTGAAGGAGGAACATCATGTCAAACCTGGAGGAAAACCTTTGAGTTGCTCAAAGACTAAAAAGACATTTTTAAAGAAAAGAAGAGCCAAGAAATCTTTCACCTGCACTCAGTGTGGAAAGAGTTTCTCAGACACATATAATCTTGATGCTCACATGAGGATCCACACCGGAGAGAAGCCGTTCTCATGTAATCAGTGCGGGAAGAGTTTCACACGATCAGTATCCCTTAAGATTCACATGAGGATCCACACTGGAGAGAAGCCGTTCACATGTGATCAATGCGGCAAAACATTTACCTGTGCATCACACCTGAAGGAACACCTGAGAGTTCATACGAAGGAGAAGCCGCATTCATGTTCTGTGTGTGGAAAGAGTTTTTCACGGCTGGACTCTTTACATGAACATCAGAAAATCCACACTGGTGTGAGAGAGTACATGTGCTTTGAGTGTGAGAAGACTTTTATTACAGCGAACAGTTTAAAAGTGCACCAGAGAATTCACACTGGAGAAAAACCTTACAAGTGTTCACACTGTGACAAGAGATTCAGTCAATCAGGACATCTGACAACACATGAAATCTTGATCCACACTGGAGAGAAGCCGCACTCGTGTGATCAGTGTGGACAGAGTTTTGCTTTTAAAAATGGCCTGAAGCGACACATGAGGATCCACACTGGAGAGAAGCTGTTTAAGTGTGATAAATGTGGGAATGATTTCAGTCAATCTTCATACCTTAATGTTCACATGAGGATCCACACCGGAGAGAAGCCGTTCTCATGTGATCAGTGCGGCAAAACATTTATCTGGGCATCAGAGCTGAAGAAACACCTGAGAGTTCATACGAAGGAGAAGCCGCATTCATGTTCTGTGTGTGGAAAGAGTTTTTCACTGCTGGTAAGATTACATAGACATGAGAAAACTCATACTGGTGTGAGAGAGTACATGTGCTTTGAGTGTGAGAAGACTTTTATTACAGCGGACAAGTTAAAACGTCACGAGAGTATTCACACTGGAGAAAAACCTTACAAGTGTTCACACTGTGACAAGAGATTCATTGATTCATCATCTCTGAAAAGACATGAGAGGATCCACGTCAGAGAGAAGCCACACAAGTGTGATCAGTGTGGAACAAGTTTCTCTTTTAAAAGTTACCTGAAGCTACACATGAAGATCCATACAGTGGAGAAACCACATCAACACAGTCTGAAATCACAGTAAGTAGTTTATTTTCATGTGCTGAGCAACAAAGTCTATTCTGTGTAAGTTAGACACACATCACTCTATAGCCAAATCTCTCCTCTCCACCTATAGATGGTGTGTGGTGAGCACAGGACACTTTGTTGATTGATTGATATCTATTAACTTGCGCTCTCTGACAGTAGGTGGCGCTCATGTAAAAGCAGAAATAAAGCACTATTCATAGATGCCACCTAAGTCACTACAAATAGAACGCCGCCATATCTGCGACCGACTCGCCCGGTATGGCTGCCCAAACTGCCCATTTGAATGAGAGAGAGACAGAGATACCTGGAGAAAATTTCTATTTTAGGCTCCGATCCTTATTTGTTACCCCCAGTTTTCTTTAGTCCATTATTATCTGCCCCAGGCTTGCCCCAATTGGCCTTTCATGATATAGAATTACTTGTCATAGAGCTTCATGGCGCGCGTTCATGAGAGTCGAGGCGATGTCATGAATGAATCTATGAATCTGCAGCTGTTCGGCTGGCATGAATGAATCTATCTAATCCGAACAGCGGCACTGGCAGAGTCCAGAGAGACACCAGCATCAGCACAGCCAGAGACATCAGCCAAATATCATAAAAGACTGCCATATCTGTCCGAAAGAACAGATGTTCAATTACAGAGAAGAAGGTTTAATACACAAATATCGAAATGAAAGAATCTTTCGAGTCGAATCTTTTTGAATGATTCACTCACGATTCGGCTGCGATTAAAAGCTATAAAGAGGTAAAGCTCATCAGTGATTATAACGACTTAAATTGCAGTTTGTTCGTCACATAAAGCTATCATATGAATAAATAACCATATTAATATAACAGACGAGTCGTATTAGATCACTTTTATTATACTTTTGTGATGTTTTTTTTGTCTTCTATTATTATTATTTTTTGCGTGACAGCCCCCAGTAGGCTAACGTTACTCATTCACTTTCATTACATTGACAAGAAGAGTCTCCATATTTAGGCTACATATTCAAAAATGTCCCTTTGTCTTCCACGGAAAGTAAACTAATGGATTTGCACATGAAGGTGAGTACATGACGGCAGAATTATCATTTTTGGAAGAACTAGTAATATGCATTTCAAGGCTGAGATTATGCATCGTCTGCAGAGCTAACCTTAACGTTACTTACACAAAATAACATCTAAAGCGCATGTGACGAAGACAATATCTTTATGAACTTCAGAAAAATATTTATTAGATTTAGGTAGAGACAGTTATATTTAAAACAACCCCAAATCTTACTAACTTACCATGATAAAGTGCATTTAAACAGATCCAACAATAAAATGAAGACAAAACATTATCTGTCGATATCTGTCTGTATAATGTTGGCCACTGAGAGTATAATGGAAATATAATTAACCACAAACCAACATGAGAATTCAAGTCTTTTAAATAAATGATTCTCTTCTATCTTCTTTTGGTATAGAATAAAATACCAGTTCAGGGTTCCACTTTCGGCTGTTGTTGCAGCCAACTGCACAACATATTGCAGGCATTACTGAGACCGTCGGTCGCAAAGATGGCGGCGCAAAGCTACAGTGACGTCATGTGAATCGAATGAATACAGGGCTCTAGACTGCAAGTAAATGGAAATTCATTATAATCCATTATAAAGCTTGGAAGAGTCAGGACATTTTTTTTTTAATATAACTGATAGTATTTGTCTAAAAGAAGAATGTCATACACACCTAGGATGACTTGAGAGTGAGTAAATCATGGGCACTGACTTGGAAGCCAGTAGAAACATTGTGCCTTGAACAAACAAGTTCATGAAGTTTCAAGTTATAAGGCTTTTAAGTCCACAAATCACCAATATTCCCTGTGGATTTAATGTAGTAATGCTAACTGTCACCATGGTATTGTGGCAGAAATAGTCAAATGTTTTTTACATTATTCATTTCAGGGTTCGTACATCCTTTTGAGAGGAAAATTCAAGCACTAATCGAGGACTTTCAAGTCCTTCACACTTTTTCCAGCTCTTCAGTTTTTTTAATATTATCCAGTTTTAATGTTATTTTTAATATGATGACCAAAACCATGATTTGTTCATGCTTCAAAGATTGTCCCTATTTGTAAAAGTAAACGTTTCAAAGTGTAGGAAAACTTATACTTGGCAAACCAACATATTTATTTAAGAATTTGAAATTAGCACTATAAACAGTAGATGGCGGCAGAGGACCGCTTATTGACTTATAAGCCATTTCCACTCCATAATAGTTTTTTCTAGGCCTGCCACTTATGACTATTTTTGTATCGATTAACAGGGGCGGCGCTAGGGCTGGGCTAAGGGGGCTTAAGCCCCGAATGTTTTTAGTAAAGCCCCGAATAATTTGTTACCTTGTCTTTCTCATAGAGCAAAACAATTAATCAGAAAAACAAATGTGAATAAGATTAGCCTACAGCAGCCGCGATTACCTAATCATGAAAAGTGCATATTACAGTTTTATTTATTTTTCCCTTTGCATTAAAGGTACTTTACGACGTGCGTTTGCAGCATTGAGCATTGTAGCCAATCACAGACATGTCTGTTGAACGCATCGGCCAATCAGAGGCGTTTAAATGAGTCGCTGTGCTGAAGATGTATTTTGCGCGAGCTCACAGAGTTCTACACTTTCGCAAACCTGTCATTATTATTGGCAATAAACTTAAGATGCAAATAAGAGATTCACTGCAATGTATTTTATATTCTTGATGCTGCTCTGATGCACTCCATTACGCATCGCTCTGTTTGTTAGGATGACTAAAAGTTCAGCGGTCTAGCTCATCAATGTCAAAATGATTAAAGAAGTGAACGAATGCCTGGTAAAATGTAAGTAGATAAACATTTAATATTTGACTGTTTTACAATAAAAATGTTAAACTACTGACAGTATCCGGGGACACAAGTTAGTCAACTTTTTTATTTATTTATTAAATTTAGCCTTTTTGAATTTACAATATGCTATTATTTCCTTGATTCATTTAGAGAGAATGCATGCCTAATTAAAAATAAAATATGATTTGCAAATAGTTACAATTATTTAACTAATGTTTTTTTCCTGCATAGAGAATTATGAGAGACGGTAACAAAGTTGCGCTGTTGAGGCTCGTGCTGTTATTTATAACATATTATAGTTGAGAAAAAATATATAGCCTAGGCTGATTTCATAACAGTTCAATAAACAAATAGTTAAAATTAAGTCACTTACATTTGAGACGCAATGACTGTTTTTGTTCTGTTTCAGCAGCGAAAATAGTTCCAAACAAAGATCACCGCAGAACCATAGCGCATCTCACAGCAACACTCAGCCGTCTTTCATTACTGAATGATTCAGCGTTTTGAACGAATCTATTGAGTCTAAGATTCAATGCCCATTCATAAACTGCCTCATTCTGAATAAATCAGCCGTTTGAACGAATCGTTTGAATGAATGACTCAATGACTCGCTCATTAAGACGGTCGCCTGCCGCCTCCTACTGGCGTTTTAGTTTCATAAAGTATCATTCTTTTCAACATTCCTTATTATTCAAAAATATTTAAAATAATCTAATTTAATACAGTTATAATTTTTCAATGTAAATTATTTAATTTGATTGGTAACAGCCTAGTGTCTTATTATTTTAATTGAATATATTGATCAAATTTAAGAATTTGAAATGAAAGATGGAGCAAACATTTAATAAAATAAAACCTTATACAGGTACAAAAAATTATTCTGAGTGTTTTCAAACAGTGATGTAATGAAACATTGACAATTTAAGTTTGAATGGAGTAAAGCCTCTGTTAAGGCTATTAAGGAAATGTAATTTTGCCAAAAGAAGAACTTTTATTTTAAACAAATGTTCATTTTTAATTAGCCAACTTCAGTGTGATATGTTACCATATTATCATGCTTAACACTGAGAATTTGAATAATTGTAATGTGATGATCAGATGCAGATATCTAAATCAAAGAATATGGGCGGTTTGCGGGTGGATTATTTATTTTTAACAGTGGATTTGGGTGACTCAAAGTGCACCAGATTAATGAATTTATCTTTAAAATGTACAAAATTTCTTCCGGGGGGGCATGCCCCCGGACCCCCCTAGAGGTACCAAGCTCCACCCACAAAAATAATGTCGAAAAAACATTAGGCTATATGATGATCTATGAAAAATAACATTTAATTACCTTATTATTAAAATACATTATTAGGATTTTACCACCTCCGCCTCATTTTGAGCCAGGAAAAACCCTGAATACAATAAGCCTTTATTTGTCTTTATTCCCATAAAACGCTTTTATAAATAATTAATTCCTTTATATAAAAATACCAATTTTTAGTTTGGGCTAAAGCCCCGAATATCCACTGACCTTAGAACCGCCCCTGTCGATTAATCTATTGACTAATTTAGTAAAACATTGTATATAAACATGACAATAAAAAAAAATGACGGTAAATATTAGTCACAATAATAACAGCAATAATAAGTCTGAGAAAGTCAGCATGTTCTGGATGTCAAAATATCCACATGTTCTGGGCTTCTGTTCAGCACAGCTGGATGAAAATATTAGACAGCGGACTTCAGTAGTGAAACTCCACATGAAATCCAAATTTCTATGAAATCCTGTTTTAAAGCAAAAGTAAAGTAGGGCTGCAGCTATCGATTATTTTAGTAATTGAGTATTTTACCAATTAATCCACCGATAAATCGAGTAATCGAACATAAATGTGGTAATAAATATAGATCCAAGTGAAACAACAGCCTTTAAAATACAAATATATAATAAGCAATAATTAGTTCAAATAAAGAATCAAAGTAAGTAATCATTTGGGTTTTATTGAACAACACTGTTACATGATCAAGGTCACTATTTTTTTAACATGTGATTAGCCTTAGTACTTGAAATATTGATTATTCCTCTCTCATCATGTCTGTAAGTAATGAAACTTGTTTGTTTTTAGCAGAACTGCCAGAAAGCATCTGGAAGGAGAGGACGGAGAGAACGCCAGTGATCCAGAACCTGCAGAATGAAACATCAAGATACTGAAGAACAAAGAGGTTGGTGTTTATTCTTGATTCCTCATTCATTCTTCATGATGAAGAACATGCTGATGCTCACCAGATTTACATTGTTTCATTACCAAACTATTGATTTCTAACACACATCATCTTCATGACATTAAAATAGACCATAATCGTGCACAGCCGTTGTTGACCAGATTTGATGAGATTAAAATGACTGTTGAACTCATCAGTGATCTTGACTTTGAGCTTCACTTATCATTTCACATGTGTCTCTCATTTGAAATCTCACTTGATTTAATGTTTCTTTTAGACCTGATGGATGCGAACGAGAAAGGAAAAACAGAAGCCAAAAAATCTATCACCTGTAAATCTGTCACCATTTCACATGTAAATCTAGTCTGAAGATTCACATGAGAGTTCACACTGGGAAGAAGCGGCTCTGGCTTTCGCTCTGAAATCACATCTTCTCATTCTGAAGGAAGACCATTTAACTGTTATCAGTGCGCTAAACAGTTTCACTGGGCATCAGTCCTGAAGAAACACCTGAAGATTCACACAAAGGAGAAGATTCATTAGTAATATTACAGCAGAAAAGACACGGCTGTGTGAGTTTTAGTGCTGAAGTCCTTTACTACAGATGATGAACTGAAAGAGTGTCAGAAAATTCACACTGGAGAAAAAGCCGGATGTGTCGTCGACGACACAGCCAACCAAGCTGTATTCATGTCACTGTAACTCTTCAACCGTTTGCACTATCAAAATAATTTAAATAGTTCCTGAAAGTAGACATCATGCGCTTTTCGCCAATATACGGCTTATTACGGTAATGTCATGCTTTCCGTCTGCAAATGACAGCAGCGCGAGATGGAAGGATTTGAACAGAGAGATTCGACGCGCGGCAGGTTAGAGTGTTTTGGATTGCATAAAATAATAAAAGAAACGAACAAATACATGGCGAAAGAAGTGTTAGACAGCAGAAGAGGGGATTGGGATGATTTTTACTGACATTTGGGAGGCGGATGGCCGTTACTCTTTCACGTATGTAAGCATGTAGTGCGTGCGTGTGCATGCTTGAATGGGTGCATTTGTATGTGTGTGTGTATGAAAAAAAGTATCCTAAATGAAAACTGTGCAACTCAATGTCACAAAAAACACTTGTATATATGTATTATAGTTCATTTTTCAACTTTAAAGTGTTAGTTTCTTTCGTAAGAAACTACATGTAAGCATGTAGTGCGTGCGTGTGCATGCCTATGAATGCGTGCATTTGTATGTGTGCGTGTATGAAAAAAAGTGTCCTACATGAAAACTGTGCAACCCAATGTCACAAAAAAGACTTGTATATATGTATTATAGTTCATTTTTCAACTTTAAAGTGTTAGTTTCTTTCGTTCATGATTTTTTCTGCTTTTTTTCTAAATAAAAATCAGTAAATTTATTCTCGTTTTTTTATTTTTGTCTATTTAAATCCTATTTACAAACTCACCACACACAATAATGGTCAATAACTGTAATTTGTTGAAAGCTTACCTTTTTCTGAAAAAGATGACACCTTGCACATGAAGATAGCACATTGTTTTAGAATTTTACAGTCAAAAAATCAAATTATGTGAAAAACACCTATTTTAGCTTCAGGTTCTAAAGGGTTAAGAAAGACATGAATCTGATATTAATTTTTAACTCATTCTTCATTGTTTTTCATCAGAACATCTAGTTTCTCTTCCACTTCTGCTCTTCCATGCAAATGCAAGATATGCTTTCATGTATCTTTGAAACTGGACACTTTTCTGATGCTTTGGCTCTTATAAGTCAGTAAAGAGAGAGATCTGTCTTATTCGCTTTCACTTTTACTTAATGGTTGTGTTTGCTTCATGTATTGATTGATTAAACTCATTTGATCAACATTTCATTGTTATTGCCCATTTTTATTTTCTGCTGATTCTGCTTGAATCAGGAATAATTCTAGTTCTGAAAGTCATGAAGTATCCTGATATGATTGCTTTTTGAGCTTTCCATGTTTTATTTTTCTCAATAGAGCTTTTAAATGCCTAACTAAATTATACATTTCTAGTCAATTTGATGTTTCATTCACACCATGAGGCTTTTACAAAATACACTGAAATTATCTCCATCTCAACATAGCTTTACAAAACCAGAAGAAAGAGAGCAGCGTGAACAAAGAGAAGTTGTGTGTAATCCTTATTGGTGTTTTGATGAGTTTTGAAAATACCATTTACTGCAGATGACGTCATCATTAGCAATGTTGTATCCATGTCAGTGGTTCCCTTTCGTCTTGGGAGCTCCCTGATGAATTGGGATCACGCTAGGGAGACCAATTGCCTACGAGTGAATTAAAACTAGCCAATGAAAATTGGCATGCAGGATTTGCATTCCGCAGCCCGCCTACCAGCGTGGGTATAAAAAGGCGGAAGCAACGCATGCATAGTGCTTTTAGCTTCGGAGCCGACCGGTTGTGTCCTCTCTGAGTGAATGAGCTTTAAGATTGTATCTATCTTAAAGTTTGTACCCAAAGTTTGAGCAGTCCACTTCCTCTGAGTCACTCACGGGCCCCAGTGCTCAGATGACAGTGAGGGCTACGGCTCGTTTCCCCTCACGGTCGAGTCTGGCAGACCAGTAAGACCAGTCTCCTCCATCCGAGAGGGTCAGAATGGCAGTGCGCACCGTCCCCGAACAGCGCCACTCCCATTCCCCTCTCCCCAGCTCGCGGATAGCAGTGACGCAGCCTCGGCTGCGTTGCTCCTGTCTGCAGCTGGGCACGGAGGCACAGAGACCAGGTCACGAGGAGTCAGGGCCTCGTTCCTCGTCTCTCCCATTCCCACGGGCCTTCTCTGCCGTCTGCCCACAGGTGGAAACAGGTTGGTGTCAAGTTAAAACGCCCAGACCCCGCTCTCGGTCGCTACACGAGACGGTATCTGGAAGCCTGGCTAGCGCTTCCGGGTCCGTCCCAATGACTCATCCGCACCATTCTGTTTGGCTGTGCAATTCAGTTTGCACGCCGGCCTCCCAAGTTCAGAGGCGTCCACTTCAGCCGTGTGCGGTCAGTGGGTGCCCCTGTCTTGTGGGAAGAGATTGATGTCCTGCTGGCGAAGGACGCGATCGAGCCGGTCCCTCCTGCCGAGATGAGGTTTGGGTTTTACAGCCCCTACTTCATTGTACCCAAGAAAGGCGGTGGGTTACAGCCAATCCTGGACCTGCGAATTTTGAATCGGGCCCTGCACAAACTCCCGTTCAAAATGCTCACACAGAAGCGCATTTTCGAATGCATCCGTCCCCAGGACCTGAAGGAAGCGTACTCTCAAGTCTCGATTCTTCCGCGACACAGACTGTTTCTACGGTTTGCTTTTGAGGGTTGAGTGTGTCAGTACCAAGTCCTACCCTTCCGGCTGGACCTGTCGCCCCGTGTCTTCACGAAAGTCACGGAGGCGGCCATTGTTCCCATGAGAGAACAAGGCATTTGCATTCTCAACTATCTCGACTATTTTCTTGGAGGATGGAAATTAAATTTATGGGTGAAGTCGTCATAAGTTAAAATTTGATTTGAGTTATTTAATAATTGGGATACCAGTAGAATATCATGTTTAAACCAGTTTTCTATAAAGAGAGTCTTGTTTCTATGTTCATGTTGTTCCAGATAAAACATTTGTGAGGGGAGAAATTGTGCTTGTATAGAAGAGACCAACAAGTTAGAGCCTGTTTATGGAATATTCGCTTCTTATTTATTAAATCCATGCAATTGGTTGATGACAAATTGCTTAAAATTAAGATACAATTACAATACAAACGCTCTGTATAAAACCTGTGTAGAGAATGTGTATAATCGCCAGGCACAGATGGTCTCTCAGTTGAATTTTATCTCTGCTTCTGGGATATTATTGAAAACCCCTTACTCGAAATGTATAAGGAATGTATTGATTCGAATGAATTATCGACTTCGATGAAACAGGGATTAATAACCCTCCTTCCGAAACCCGATAAAGATCCATTGATCTTGGATAATTGGCGCCCTATAACATCATTAAATGTAGATTATAAATTGTTATCTCTTGTTTATGCAGTTCGTTTGAAAAAAGGTCTAGACGAAATAATTAATGAGTGTCAAACTGGATTTATGTCTGGACGGCACATAAGTTGGAACATTAGACTAATTTTGGACTTATTAGACTACTCAAATTTAGTAGATTCAGAGGCTTTAATTGTTTTCTTAGACTTCCACAAAGCGTTTGATACGATTGAGCATCAGTTTATGTATAGGGCTTTTGAATCCTTTGGTTTTGGGGAAAGATTTATTTCTATAATTAAAATGTTCCATAAAGGTATTAATAGCTCGATTAATTTATATCCTAACACCTCTAAACGATTCCCCATCTGTAGAGGAGTGCGCCAAGGTTGTCCTATAGCCCCTGTCTTGTTCCTCACTGTAGTTGAGTTTCTTTCCATAAAAGTCTTGAATTCTCCAAATATTCAAGGACTTACCATCTTCAATAAACAGCTTAGACTAGTGCTGCACGATTAATCGTATCGCAATCGCGATGTCAAGCCTACGCGATTATATGACGCAAAATGCTGCGATTTTATATTAAATAAACAAATGAATGTAATTAACGCAGCATCTCTTATTTTTTGGCATCCTTTGGCTAGTGTTACATGATCCCCACTCTTATTCATGCAAATGCTTTTAAACCATTCATGCGCGATAAGACAAGAACATCAGTGAATGTCCTCCTGACACACACACACGGCCCACAGATAGACGCGCGCCAGTATCAAGTTCTCTTTCGCGGTAGAACGAACAACACACATGTATGCCAAAATGAACGCGCTGCCTGTGAATGTCCTGACTGTGACACACAGAAAGACTCGCGCCAATATCGTGCGTGCGCACAAAACAGCATGCCAGAATACAGTTCTCTTTCGAGCTTGAACGAACAATAACACACACAATTATGCCAAAATGTCTTTTTGTGAGTATCTTCATAACATAAGAGCAGTCTTATGAACGTGAAGAGATGTGACTCGAGAGAGAATGAGGCGCGTGTGAGATCCGCGTCTCTGACAGCAGCGGCTGGTCTTAAAGGGACAGTACACAGTAGCCACTAATTATATCTGTCGCTAAAGTTAATCAAAGAACAAAGGGAACAGAGAAAAACACTCACTGCTCTTGACTAAAGAACTTTTTTCTTTAGGCAGAATATCACTAATCTGTGTGTGCATTTATTTTCCTTGTCCAAGCAAGTTGACTCATGAAACCATTTGTTTATTATATCGCATATCGCAATATTGACCTCAATTATCGCAATATGATTTTTTCCCCAAATCGTGCAGCCCTAGCTTAGACTAACTCAGCTTGCGGATGATACTGTTCTTTTTTTGAAAGATAAAGAACAGTTGCCCGCAGTATTGCAGCTAGTAGGTACATTTTCTGATGCCTCGGGATTAAAGCTAAATGTAAATAAATGTGAAATAATGTGTCTCTATGACTCAAAAGAAAAAATGATATGTAATATCCCAGTAAAAAACAAGGTTAAGTATTTAGGATTAAATGTAACAAAAGATAAAGCGGAAAGACAAGAATTACATTTTTCCCCCAAACTTAAAAAAACTCAAAACATCTTTAATAATTGGCTTCAAAGAGACTTGACTATCATAGGCAGAGTCCTATTAACCAAAGCAGAAGGGGTTTCTAGATTTGTTTATCCAGCTTTATCTCTTGCTGTTCAAGATTCGATTTGTAAAAAAATCAATGAGTTATTTACAAAATTTGTTTGGAGGAATAAACATCATCATTTAAGAAAGGAGGTTCTTCATGGTCCAAGAAATGAAGGTGGTTTTGAGCTTTTGGATTTTTTCGATTTAAATTATACTTTCAAAGTAAAATGGCTCAGAAAATGTCTTCTTAAATCAGACTCAATATGTTTTTTTATTCCATATAATATTTTTAAAAAGATTGGAGGTTTAAATTTTTTGTTAGTATGTGATTACTCTATTAGCAAACTGCCTGTGACATTATCCAACTTTTACCAACAAGCTCTTAAGGCCTGGAAGTTATGTTATGTACATAACTTTTCCCCACATAAAGCAATCTTGTGGAATAATGCTTATATTACAGTAAACCGGAAATCTCTTTATTTACAGAGTTGGAAAGATAAAGGAATTTACTTCTTATCTGACCTTTTAGATCAGTCAGCTCAGTTTCTTTCTTATGAAAATTTCATGAATAAGTGGGCATTTCCTATTAAATATAAAGAGTATTATTATGTAATAAAAGCCATTCCTACTGGTCTAATGATGTTAATGAGAAGTCATATGCTGTCCCTTAACATTTGTAGAATTGATCCCATTCTTTATTTAAATGCTGTAGACATTATCAGTAAAAAGTGCTCAAATAAATTCATTAGAAATATGTTTTATAAAAATAGATTTGTTCAGCCTAGAGGGAAAATTTTCTGGAATATTTGCTTCCAGAGATTATCTGGAAAAAAGCTTGGTTGCTTCCCTTTCAGTTTTGTATATTTAACAAACTTCGAGAAGTACATTTGAAAATACTTCATAATATTTATGTTTGTAATTATACTTTATCAAAATGTATGGATATTGATGAAAATTGTACTTTTTGTTTGGATCAGCCAGAAAAAAATCTACATCTTTTCTTTGAATGTTATCATTCTAAAAAAATTTGGGATGATCTTTCTAGGCACTTTCAACAGAAGTCTGGTCATAATTGTGAACTTGCATCCAAAGATGTTATCATTTATTTTGATTCGAAAATTGCTTCTGTTAATTTTATGATGAATCTTATGATATTGTTAGGTAAATTTCATATTCATAAGAGTAAATTGAGTAATTCTAAACCATGTTTGAAGGTTTTTTTGAGTGAATTTGAATTGTATATTGAGTCTCTCAAATGTATTGATAACAAAAAATGCAGTGATACAATTATATTTGCTAAAGAATTGAAGTTAATTGAAATTTAATTTAATATATGTTTTTTTTTTAAGTAGTACCAATTATTGGTTTCTATACATAACAGATTGGTTTTATCCCCTTACATTTTTTTTTTTTTTTATTTTTTTTTTTTCTATTCTGACATTTTTCTTTGAAAAAAAAAATGTTTTTAGATTATCTTTTTGGATGTCATGTTATTGTGTTTTTTTGATGTTTGTTATGTTTAATGTCTAATAAAAAAAAAATAATAATAAAAAAATAAAATAAAATAAAATAAAAAATAAATAAAAAAGAAGCTGCCCTCATGTGATCAGTGCGGATCTAGTTTCAAACTCAAACCAACTCTTAGGCATCACACGAGAGTTCACACTGGGAAGAGGCGGGAGTCAGGTGTGAATCACAGTTTCACGCCTCCCCGCATACAGCCATTATGACAATAAAGGCCCTATTTTAACCATCTAAAGCCCTATTCAGACGTGATTTTACAAGGGTAGATGGAGTAATGTAATTTTACTACAGGACGTCTATAATATTAATGGCCAATTCGCACGGGATAAGATATCTCAGTAAAACTAGCAGAAGTGGGAGAGTAACTCGATTTGCGCATCGCTGTCACCATGTGTACAATACAATGTGTGTATTACTTTGCTTCCTGATATCATGTGCGCAAACACATATAACCTATATTTATATATATATAACAGGTATGTCCAGTCGAACGATGTATTAATTAACTTCAGATTGGATTGTGTTGGTAATAGGCACTTAACTAACTCTAAGCTTTCGATCTTCTTTCTGATCTGAATGGTGTGTGGAAAACACTTGAGTTTTGCCACAGACTCGTTCCAGCGTCTAGAACGCAACAGAATGCTTTTTCAAGCGTCTCCATACTTGAAAAATTACGGAGATTACCACACATTCAGGTTTTATTTAAAACTGTGTTTTATTTAAAGTTGTGTTTAATAATTCAGAATGGATCCGTATAGCTGTACTCAGTCCAATTGGTCTTGTTTGGAATTGCAGATTGACTTCTTCTTATATGTTCAAGTTACTGTTTAACTGAGCAAAGTACTTTTAAGTTGTAAAGCTTTCCTGTAGTTCAGACAGTAGAGGGTTCGATTCCAAGGGAAAGCAAGAATTGTTGAGACTGTGGATGTGTGGACCTTCAATTGAGTTGAAAATTAATAATACTAGCATAGAAATGTTTTTGTGAATAAAAAACAGTATTGATTTGGCGAGGAGGGGGCCTTGGAGTAATAACGTTGGGGAATCACTGATCCATGTCATATTGGGAGAAATAACAGTTTTGTCTTTACAGGCTTTTATCATGTATCCTGACTCAAATAATGTGTTTCTAACAGCAAACACTCAGAATAAAGTGAGATGATCTGCTGATGATCCTGAATGGCTTGTTGAATGAGTGTTGATAGTCTGAGGCTCATCAATATTAACAGATCTGCTGAAAACACTCTTTATTTCATGACAATAGTTGCTGTTTTCACCTCATTTATTATGCTGATGTCTTCAGATCTCCTGTAAATTGACACTTAAAGCTCATTTCATTGGTGTCAGCAGACTGAGGGGATGTGTTGGTTACTATGTAGGCTACATTTATTCTTTAGTCTTTATGCATTGAACCCTTTTTCTTACCATTATTTATATTCGGAATAATGTCATTACATTATTTATATTCTGTTACCAATAAGTATAAAAAACAAACTCAGTAACTGATATATTTTTTTTAGTTTGGGCAGATCAGCTCCTCCCACTAAAATTTACCATAGTTGAAGCCCTTCCCATGTCAATCACATCACCAGTGAAGCTCCGCCCACATAAATTCTCCAATAAATGCTGTAAATTCCCATCATCCTACAAAGTGAAGACGAGCATCAGAGCATCAGGAAGAGCTGAAATCGGCAAAGACTGAGTTTATTAAAGAGGACAGTGAGAACATGAGTGATCCAGAACCCTGCAGAATGAAACACACTGAAGATCCTGAAGAACAAAGAGGTTGGTGTTTATTCTTCATTCATTCATGATGCTGAAGAACATTCATGTTAGAAACATTCAAGCACTTCATCACTTTTAGATAAACAGTTTAACTATGAAATGGGTACAAAAGTTTCATTATTGGTTTTCAAAAAATGGTCAGTAAAGGCAGGTTTGAGAAATATTCATATTTATTGTCAACATCGGGTCAAAGTAATTATAATTTGATCTCTTTTATTTTAAATATATATCTGGTTCACATTTTTTGTTAAAATGTGTTTCATAGTTTATAACAATTGTTTCTTGTTTTGTTTTTTTGCAATAAACATGCTGTATCAAGTAAATGAATGGCAGACAGAGTTATAAGCGTAACCGTTTTAATAAAGTATTGATTTGGCACCGGTAGCATAAAAAACCCAAACAATACCCAATTATTGATAGTTATAGAGATTAGTCTTCTTATAATATCTTTGGTAACAGGGTAGATGAATGTAGTCAACATTGTGCCATTTGTGTAAAAAAGGAGACAATGGATTGAGATTATTTTCTTGTCCTCCAATCATGCTGTAAAAAGAGCCCAGATAATTAGTGATCGACCATACGGTTTTTTATGATCAATACCAAGGGCTGCACTGATATAAAAATTGTTCGATAACTGATAATTCTTTATATTTGAAAGCCGATAACCAATATATTATCCAATTAATCTAAATCCAAATGTGTTCAAATTTTTTGATAGCCTGATTACAAAAGTATCACCGTTAAAAGCCATGACCCAAACACACAATTATAATGTTATATCGTAATTTTATCTGGCCTTTATGATAGACTTGCACTGCAGATGTTGCACTGAACTGTATTTTCCTTTTGGAAGTGATCAAATCATATTTTAAGCAATCTAAATCTCTCATCACTCATCTGAAGGAAATAATCCTTTATGTATTGCCTATTTATGTCCCTAATAACTGATATACAGAACAAATACTTATTTATTGTTTTTTTTTCCTGTTTTTGACAACTACAGTAATAGCATTGAACTATAAATCTGGTTAACACTTGTTTTCAATGCTGTAATTTCAGTAATTTAACTTTCATACAAAACCAAATAATAAATAGGAGTAAAAAAGAGTGCAAAAATAAATAAATAATTGCACGGTGACTAAAGCGTGTTTTTTAAATAACACGTAACATATAAAGCATTGAAAAATAATTCAAACACATTAAAAAACATTCTAAACCACCTGAATAAAAAACATTGCTACTTCAATTAACCTTAGTGCTCTCAGTTGCATATTTTATTTATAACAACAGCATTTATATGAACTATAGGCAAAATATGAACTATATTTCACAACATAAATAAACGACGGGGAAGTCTATCAACTTTGCAAAAATATAATCATTCGTTTTAAACCACAGTTTTAAAAGGTTTATGTGTTTAATAGGCTAAAGAGGGAAGAGAATGGACTATGCTGAAATATGAACTGCAATATGCATACATTGAAAAATAAACAGAACAATGTTCTGTATCACATTATCACAATTACCAAGTCCATCTCATCTGGCGTGTCATCAGAATTATTAATGTTTTTGTCTGTCTAGATTGTAAAGAACCAGCTGACAGAGCGCTGTTTTTATCTGTGCGTTTACACAGAACTTAGTAATTAATAATTTAGATGTTTAATAGCGAAATAAAGGTTATATGTTAATACAATTATAGGGAGTTTTAAATAAGAGGATCAGTCTAGACTTTCAGCTTGTGAAATTTCTACAGACACTGTTGTGATATGTCACACTCTGTGGTGTTTTTTGTTAAGATGAATTCAATGTATAACAAATAATAATAAATCCAACATTTAATAATATACAATCTGCTCCACTAAACTGCAAAAATCTTGTGTTCTTGTAATTCAACTAATTCGCCAAACTCGAACTGGAACACAGGGGAACTCGCTTTATTTAACTTTATTTAATTTTTTTTTTTTTTTAAACAGCAAAATGGTAATATTTTATAGCAGTTGTCTACTTTAATGTCCTTTTACTTCATTTTTTTCTCTTTGTATTATTTTGATGATTTTTTTCTTTCACTTCAGATCTGATGGAAGAGAACGAGGAGAGTGAAGAACACTTGAGTCGCTCAAAGAATAAACAGACATTTTTAAAGAAAAGAAGAGCCAAAAAATGTACAACCTGCACTCAGTGTGGAAAGAGTTACACAACCAAACCAAATCTTGAGCGTCACTTGAGAGTTCACACTGGAGAGAAGCCGTTCACATGTGATCAGTGTGCGAAGAGTTTCTCAGGATCAGCAAACCTTGAAAGACACATGAGAATCCACACCGGAGAGAAGCCATTCTCATGTGATCAGTGTGGGATGAGCTTCACACAAAAACAACATCTTCATTTTCACACGAGAGTTCACACTGGAGAGAAGCCGTACGCATGTGATCAGTGCGGGAAGAGTTTCTCACAATCAGCACACTTTAAAGAACACATGAGGATCCACACCGGAGAGAAGTCGTTCACATGTGATCAGTGTGGGAAAACATTTCTTAGGGCATCACACCTGAAGACACACCTGACAGTTCATACAAAGGAGAAGCCACATTCATGTTCTGTGTGTGGAAAGAGTTTTTCACGGCTGTATAGTTTACATAATCATCAGAAAATTCACACTGGTGTGAGAGAGTACGTGTGCTTTGAGTGTGAGTCGACTTTTATTACAGTGAACAGTTTAAAACTACACCAGAGAATTCACACTGGAGAAAAACCTTACAAGTGTTCACACTGTGACAAGAGATTCAGTCGATCATCATCTCTGAAAGCACATGAGAGGATCCACAGCAGAGAGAAGCCGCACACGTGTGATCAGTGTGGAAAGAGTTTCTCTTTTAAAACTCATCTGAAGCGTCACATGAAGATCCATACAGTGGAGAAACCGGATCAACACAGTCTGAGATCACAGTAAGTAGTTCAGGGGTACTCAAGTTCAGATGCCAAGGGGGCCACATTTTAACCATATTAAATGTGAAGGGCCACAAATTACAACTCGCATCGTAAAACTTTATTTATGACAATATTTACAGTTTTTACTTGTATAGAAATTCAGTTTATTACCTATTTTGCTATCTTGAGTTCATACTCAAACAGAGTATTAAAAACCTCCTTGCAAGGTAAGTCTTGCTAGCCTTTGTCCAATTTAAAATAATACTGAACATGAAAATAAAAACAATTACAATTCTGGAACAAAAAGGTTGATTAACATGAAGTAGATTAAAAAAGTATAGGCCTACTCGGAGTATTAAAAAATGTATGAAGAAAATCATTGAGCAAATACAGGCTATTATATTTTGCTACTGTTTATAACCCATTGACAATTTGAAAATACGTTTTGTTTTTCATGCTGTTAAGAGGATCATCGGGCAATTACACACTGCAGTAGAGATGCGCGGATCAGCTCTATCGTCACCCGAATCAGCTGTGAAAGTGCGCAGCTCTGAATGCACGAGCTATGCATAGCGTGCCGCACACACAAGTTGCCTGACAGTTTTACCGCTTGTTCTGCTATTGTTGCGCTTAGCAAGTTAATGGTACATTTCGGAGATATCAAGTAGCTATATAAAGTCTCACTAAACATTCCACACACATCACAATGACGATGATGAATGTTATTTTTTATTATTACATAGCTTGGTTGAATTCCAATGTAGAATGCGGTCAGTTATTTCTTGATAACAGACCGCTGCGAAGTATAACACACCGCTGCCATGAAAAACAGAGTGTTGCTATGGACGCGGAACAGACTATTTTCTTTAGCGGAAGAAGTACAATTGTTTTTAAATCAATAAACTCCTTTTTAAATCAATATTTTGTGTCAAATTATTTATTTATTTTGTAGGTAGCCATGTAATAAGCGGGATAATGTATAGCGAGGCGGTTGTTATAGTGAATAACAACCCCTTCAGGCTGATTCAAGCTCCGCTTCGCGTCGAGGTCCCGTTCAGCCTGTCGGGGTTGTTATTCGCTATAACAGCCGCCTCGCTATACATTATCCCTTACTTAATCGACCAACGGATTATCGACCGTCCGCAATATACATAGATATAAATCACACTGTCTAATATTCACACAACTTTTGAGCTCAAATTATAAAAAAAAAAGTGCGTTCATCTTTTGCATGACGCGGGCCATAAAATTAATGCCAATGGGCCGTATGCGGCTGCCTTTTTATGTGCTGAGCATTAAAGTCGACGAACACAGAGGTCCTGTGATAATATTAGTCCCGTGTGAATCGGCATCTCTGTGATTTGGTGGGGTCGTTTATAATTTTTTCAAGGATTTTGTTTCCTGCGATATTTTTTCCATCTTTCGCGAAGAATGGAGGCTGCGTTGGAGTGTTTTGATAGTATTTTGGGTGCTGGGTCGCTATACCATGATACAATACAACTATACAATTTGCAGAAAGAGAAAGCTGAAAACCATCAGAAGAGCAAAAATAAAAATAATGATTAGATGGAGGTGGACAGCAGCATGTGGTAAGGTGATATATCATACAGCTAAACCTATAATAATGACAAGACATTTCCAAGCAATAGCCTATTGACATCATATCCGGGAGATAAGTCAGTAATTTCGCGTAAAATCACAGGCTTCATTTATCCCGTGCGAATGCGCCACAGATTCAGATCGAAATTCAGATGTGGGGGGGTAATTTCTAAATCACACGAGGTTCCCAGATAATACTAATCCAGTGCGAATAGGGCTTAAGAGACACAGTGATACTTCTCAAAAGTGAATAAGCAATGCTTTATTTCTTGCAAGAAAGGCGTTCTACACACAGACAATGTCTAGCATGAGAAGGCAAAGTGTCCTCCTCTTTTCAAAGTTAATATAGTACTTTCTTCAGCATCCACACCCTAACACCTCTCGTCTTATTTGCTATTGGTGTATCAGTAAACATATTACCCTACATGGCATGTTCAATTCTGCTGATCCTGCTCTTATGCGTGCACAGAAAAAAACAGAGTTCGATATGAAAAACAGAGTAATTATTCATTAGAACACAACACACTTCCTTTCCTTTATGTGGGAACACAGCCCACTAGGGACAAGATATCCCACCATATTTCACTCAAGCCTACGTGCGTTATGCAGCTTATATCCATCAATGCATTCAAGATAAGCAAGAATAAAGTTTCCATTACAAAAGCATAAGTAAGAATACAATTTCCATTACACTGGACATCTTGGTGGTTGCTTGCATTCTGCTTCACATTTTTCACATTATTATGAGATATTGAGTTAGAATTATAAGAAAGTATCTCATTATTATGACAACATTTCTCATTATGAGATGTTAAGTCGTTATTATGAGAAAGGATCTCGTTATCATGCAATGTTAAGTTATTACGAGAAAGTTTCTAATTAGTATTAGATACTAAGTCATAATTATTGAACAACATTTCTCATTATTGTGACTTCCATATTTATATTATTTGCGTAGCTGTGATGGAAACAGGCTTCCATACTTTGTCCCCCCGACATCATGTGACTAAACAGATGAATATAAATCAGCTTTCTGTTTCTGACATCTGCTGGTTATGCACCTACCGGCAGACCACAAGCTCAGATTTTTTTATATGGGGTACCATATTTCATATATCATACCATCTACATTTAAAATGCATTTACAATGAACAAGGACTGCTATACAAAGAATATCATAAAAACATATCTTACCTAATGCAGAAGAAGCTGCCTCGAAGAAGTTGCATAGATGTCCACTATCTTCTCTTCTGATAAATTTGCAGTCAGGTCGTTCTCTATATGCAGTAGGGAAAGATCCGAGAATCTGTCCTGAGCCATTGCAGATCGGAGCCAGTTTCTGATTCTTCTCATAACTGAGAAACTTCTTTCTGACGTAGCAGAGCCAACTGGCAGTGTGAGTGCAAGCTGCAGCAGTTTGGATATCTATCCTTCCGTACTTCATCTTGAAGTTTTTTTCACATTTCACAAGATCCATTTCAGCTGTCACAAGCTGAGGGTGAATCTTAAAGCTCGCATACATGCTTAGAAAAGGATTGATGCCGTTCTTGTCACAATTGAATACAGCATCACATGCCACACTCAGGGCCATTGCTTCAGTTGAAAATCGCCTGTCCAATTCAGCCAGCATAATGTCTAAAACAGGGAGATACAAATGACATTTAAATGTCTGTGATTCTGATCCCCATTGCGTCTCATTTTCATCACGCCATCCAAGTGCGGTTGGTACTATGTACTGCGAAAGCCCGGGAGGTTGTCGCAAAGATCTTTTTCGTTTTCCTGCAGTTTGGGGGGCAAACCTGCAAAAAGCGTCATCCTCACAAAACGTTTTCACCTGCATCCACATTGCCTCCCATGAACTCTCCTCTCTGCAGCGCTGGAGATGTGTTATCAGACTATTGACTGCTGAGGCCGCATCAGCCATGGTTGTACTTGCACCTTGCAGACGTTTGTGTGTTACATGTACAACTCTGAGAACTTCCTCGAGAACAATTAAGGACGTAATGAAGCGGAGACTTGTCATATGGTTATACAACCCACTTGCATCTACAGACCACTTTTCTCCTTCTTCTTCCATCTCTTTCAAACAGCGAGTGATGGCAACATATTGTGATTTGACAGCAGACGGCAGAACAATCCTTCCATCCACCATAGATAATTTCTCAAATTGCTTATCTGATCTGTCTCAGCTGCTGCCTGAACCCAAACAAACAGATGAACTAGAAGAACTAACTAGCACTATGAGCACCATTCTCTCTAGAACATTAGATATTGTTGCACCCATTAGAATAAAAAAGGTCAGAGAGAAAATTAAAGCACTATGGTACAATAATACTACGCATGTTCTAAAGAGAGAAACCCGTAATTTAGAGCGTAAATGGAAACAAACTAATTTAGAGGTCTTTAGAATCGCGTGGAAAGACAGTATGTCACGTTATAAAAGGGCCCTAAAAGCGGCCAGGGCTGAGCACCTCCGCAAACTAATAGAAAATAACCAAAATAATCCAAGGTTTTTATTTAACACCGTGGCTAGATTAACAAATAAACAGACGTCACCTGAACAAAATATCCCGTTACAGTTTAGTAGTAATGATTTCATGAACTTCTTCACTGAGAAAATAAAAACATCAGAACCACAATTGTAAACGTTCGATCTTCAATCGCGCCTTATAATTCAGCTTCAATTATCACCCCGCAAGAACAATTACAGTGCTTTACAACTATAGAACAAAAAGAGTTAAATAAACTTATCACTTCATCTAAAACAACAACATGTTTATTAGATCCTATACCAACTAAACTACTGAAAGAAGTGTTACCTATAGTGAAAGAGCCTCTCCTCAATATTATTAACTCATCTTTATCTTTAGGTCATGTTCCAAGAACATTTAAATTGGCAGTTATGAAACCACTCATTAAGAAACCACAATTAGATCATAATAACCTACCAAATTATAGACAATTATAGATTTCAAATCTTCCATTTATGTCTAAAATACTAGAAAAAGTTGTGTCCGCTCAACTGGGCTCTTTCTTGCAAGAAAATGATATCTATGAAAAGTTTCAGTCAGGATTCAGGCCACATCATAGCACTGAAACTGCGCTCGTTAAAATCACAAATGATTTACTCTTAGCTTCTGACCAAGGCTGTATCTTAGTGCTGCGTTCGATACAATAGTTCACACAATACTCTTAGATCTACTAAAAAATTATACTGGTGTTCAAGGACAAGCATTAAGCTGGTTTAGATCATACTTATCTGACCGCTACCATTTTGTCTATTTAAATGGAGAAAAATCGATCATAACTCCAGTAAACTATGGAGTGCCGCAGGGATCTGTGTTAGGCCCTCTATTATTCTCAATATATATGCTGCAACTTGGAAATATTATAAGGAAACATGGAATTAGTTTCCATTGTTATGCTGATGACACTCAAATATATATTTCATCACGGCCAGATAAAAACGCTAAATTATCCAAATTGACAGATTGTGTTAAAGATATAAAAGATTGGATGACGCGTAATTTTCTTTTATTAAATCCAGACAAGACAGAGGGTACTAATCATCGGTTCAAAAAACCACCCACAAAACCTCTCACAATATAACTTTGACATCGTAGGATGTCCTGTTACTTTATCCTCTACAGTAAAAGACCTGGGTGTTATACTAGATTGCAACCTGTCTTTTGAAAATCATATTTCATATGTTGCAAAAACAGCCTTTTTCCATTGCTAAGCTACGTAATATGCTATCAGTTTCTGATGCAGAAAAGTTAGTTCATGCATTCATGACCTCGAGACTAGATTACTGTAATGCTTTATTAGCTGGTTGTCCTGCATCCTCAATAAACAAGCTACAGTTGGTCCAAAATGCATCCGCTAGAGTTCTTACTAGATCAAGAAAATATGATCATATAACACCGATTTTATCATCACTGCATTGGTTACCTATAAAGTTCTGTATTAATTACATGGTATTGATACTGACTTATAAAGCCCTAAACGGCTTAGCTCCAGTCTATTTAACGGATCTTTTATCGCCCTATAATCCATCGCGCTCTTTAAGATCACTAAATTCAAGGCTTTTGTTCATACCTAGGATATCCAGATCCACCAAAGGAGGGAGAGCATTTTCACATTTAGCTCCAAAACTCTGGAATAGCCTCCCTGATACTGTTTGTTGCTCAGACTCGCTCTCCCAGTTTAAAACTAGATTAAAGACGCATCTTTTCGGCCAGGCATTCATATAATATTTTTAATCTTACAGTTCAAACTACAATCCGGCCTCTAGTTCATAAACGCCAGAGGAGAACCGGCCCCCGACTGAGCCTGGGTTCTCCCAAGGTTTTTTTTTCTCCATTAGGTCACCTGATGGAGTTTCAGGTTACCATTAGGTCACTTGATGGAGTTTTTCGGTTCCTTGCCACTGTTGCCTTTGGCTTGCTCAGTTGGGGATATTTTGAGGATATTTAATTTAATTTTATCAATCAATAAATTCCACTAGAAACAAACCTTGTTGTATTATTTTACTTGACTTGACTTGACAGCAGAAACACACCTATATTTGCAAGCCCATCGTGTTTCACTTTGCTGAACTAGCTCTTTTGGTTTAAAGGGGTCATGACATGTTTTTTTCTTTTCTTTTATTGTGTTCCCTTATGCCGAGTTCAGACTGCATGATTTTAGCCCCGATTTTGGCTAAATCAGTGTGAAACCTCCTGTCGCCGATGCATCGTGCAGTGTGAACACACCAGCAACTAAATGTTACCCTGGATAGTCATGCAGTGTGAAAAGAACAGTGACCCGACTACTTAGAAAATCGTGCAGTCTGAACTCGGCATTAGGTGCAATTATAGTATTACTATAGTTTTTTGGACAAAAAACGTTTAAAATTTATAACGTCAGTGCCTATGCATCAATTGTTAACGCCCCCTTTTCAAAACGTGCGGATTTTGCGGAGCTGTGTTTACCGTTACCATAGTATCGGGTGATGTGTCATGCGTGCGAGGCGATGGCGATTTCAAAAGTTTGAGTCGGAATCAGAGGAAATGAACCATCAACACAACTAAGAATGCATCAGCCCGTCCACATAGAAAGTGTGAAACTATTTTGTCAGTTTAACAGCCTACATCTTTTAATAGCCTACGGGGCATGAACATGGCGGTTATAAAACAATAAGTAGGCTAAAAAACACGGTGATTATTCATAATGAATTAAACTGCAATTAACGTTTTTAAAAAGTTTTAAGTTTTAAATAGCCTATATTACTTACAGTTTGCGCCGTCGTTGTGTAGCCCAGAATAGTCCACACGGCCTTATCTTGTACAAAAGTTTTCTGACAAAGCCAGCATCAAACTGCGATTGTTCTCAACTGTCACTCATCCTTGAAATGTGGAAAACACACGCTTAAATTAACACTGCCGTGACTGGGACGTCCGCGAAAAATAAACTGGATCCATCTTCCCCTGACGTCTGGATCTTTCAGCAGCGTATATTATTCAAACATGTTGTTTGTCCACAGCCAGGAACAGCACATCTGCGTGTCGTGACATCGCAATCTTCTTGTAAACAGACCCACTCGCTGCACGTCGACTGAACACATGTGAAGCGCGTGACAGATGCGATGATGAAATGAGGTAGTTATCTTGCGCTTGAAGCGTAGTTGTCTACGCTGGAGGCGGTCATATGCAAACGACTGCTACGTCACTTCATACCGTGGATCCAGAACGAGCTGTATTTAGAGCTTGATTAAATAAATGATTCGTTTATAATGGGGAGGACGTCTTAAGCTATGAAACTTGCAGGACGTTTTAATGGTACAAAGACCTCTTATATGCCAAAAGATCAAGGCAAATTTGGTTTCTCATGTCATGACCCCTTTAAGAGCTAGTGTTTTCTGCATCATGAGAAATCTGCAATGGTAAAATATAATTTGTCAATGACATTTAGACAGGTTTTAATGTCCCTATTCACTGTACAACGATTAAACGAGTACGAGATTTAGTTTATGTGCCATGCAATGCACATACACAGCAAAGGGGAATTCCTCTCTGATCCGTTGCTGAACTCCACTCAAATGCCCCGACATTACAGAGGCTCCGTCATATGCCTGAGCAATTATGGGAATGTCCTTCAGCCCACACGACTGCAATCCTTCTTTAATGCCAGAAACAATCCCTGCAGCTTCACGAGAATTGGAACAGTCAACAAAGCAAATAAATCGCTCCTTGATCTGAAGTCCCTCCGTGTATCTAATGCAAACAGAAAGTTGCTCAGTCTTTGAGGACTTTGCTTCATCAGCAATAACAGCAAGAAAACCAGTCTTGTGTACTCGTTCTCGTGTACGAGCTCTGCACACAATGCAATTATTTCATTCTGAAAGTCTCGGCTTGTGCAGTTAAAGGAACACTTCAACTTTTTGGAACTTTAGCTTATTCACCGTATCCCCCAGAGTTAGATTAGTCCATACATACCTTTTTCATCTCCGTGCGTGCTTTAAGTCTGTTTGACGCACCCACCGCTAGCCTAGCTTAGCACAAAGACTTGATGTAAATGGCTACAGCTAGCATACTAATCCCAATAAGTGACAAAATAATGCCAACATTTTCCTATTTACATGTTGTGATTTGTATAGTCATAGTGTGTACAAATAACAAGGTCATGAGACACAGACATTTTTTAAACATTTAAATACTGGGAAATATATTCTCAGAAGGCGAAGCACTGCTACTTGGGCGGAGTGATTAGCGCAGCACCCGAGAAGCGCCGTGGTGAGGAGCAGAGAGTTCGCTCAGAGTTGGAGTAATAGTCAGTAATTACTAAATAGTTAATGCAAAGTTTAAAATCATGTGTGTTTGCTGTATTGTAAAGAGCTGCGACAATAAACAGGGGAATTCCAACCAAAAACGCTGACCTGACGAAGCGTGTTTTGTCAGCTTCTCTGACAGTTTTTTTTCCAGTTCCGAGCTCTCACTTTTGTAAGTAGTTTGTCTGCGTCTGAACTTGAAGAAAAGTGGCGACAGCAAAAACAAAAAACTGAATCCAGTGAAATTGAGTTCTCCATTCATGGGAACTTGTGATAGTAAATGAGAAGGCACGATTAACATTTGCAATTAGGCGCTTAGGGAAAGAAGAAATTATGGGCTGTTTCGGCCCAATAGCTTTCACCCCAAGGTCAACGTATCCAGATCCAGATGCGGCAGGTTGAGCGGGTAACTCCGCTGACACGGTGGCGGTGCTGCTGGATCCCAGGCCGGCTTTGTTGTTCTCAGATGCGGCCTCGATTGCTGTGTCAGTAGCAGCAATGGAATTGATGGTTGAAGTGTCAGAATTAGAAAACTCCACACTTTTACTAGTGGGTTTACAAAAAAAACGACAAATGTACATTTTCTTTATTTAGCATGTAGACTAAAGCGGGAACAGAACGAGAAGAGAATCCACTCACGTACCGCGATACTTTGAGATCCGCTAGTCGCGAGAATATGAGCTTCTTTTTAAATACAGCAATTAAAAATAATTTATTCTTAACTTACTCATTATACCCACAAAAATTATAAGATAAGACAAATAAAATGAGAAAATATAAATTCTGTAAAAAAAAAAAATATTTTTCAAAGCACAAGACAGGCATTAATTGGCTCTGGTCTGGTCTTGGCTTCTGTTCATTTCACATGTGTCTCTCATTTGAAATCTCACTTGATTTAATGTTTCTTTTAGACCTGATGGATGCGAACGAGAAAGGAAAAACAGAAGCCAAAAAATCTGTCACCTGTAAATCTGTCACAGTTTCACATGTAAATCAAGGCTGAAGATTCACATGAGAGTTCACATTGGAAAGAAGCGGATCAGGCTTTCGCTCTGAAATCACATCTTCTCATTCTGAAGAAAGACCATTTAACTGTGATCAGTGCGGTAAACAGTTTCATTGGGCGTCAGTCCTGAAGATTCACACAGAAAAGACACGGCGGTGTGTGTTTCAGTGCTTCACTACAGAAGATGAACTGAAAGACTGCCAGAAAATGCACACTGAAAAAAAAAAAATTTGAATGCAAAGTTCAGGAGCTGAAGAAGAGGCCATAACACTTTTAAGAGAGACATGAATCTGATATTAATTGTTAACTCGTTCTTCATTGTTTTTCATCAGAACATCTAGTTTCTCTTCCAGTTCTACTCTTGGAAATGCAGTATATACTTTCATGTATATTTGAATCTGGACTCTTCTCTTCTTCTCTTGAGATGCTTTGGCTCTTATAAGTCAGTAAAGAGAGAGATCTGTCTCATTTGCTTTCACTTTTACTAAATGTTTGTATTTGCTTCATGTAATGATTGATTGAACTAATTTTATCAACATTTCATTGTTATTGCCCATTTTTATTTTCTGCTGATTCTGCTTGAATAAGGAATAATTTTAGTTCTGAAAGTCATGAATTATCCTGATATGATTGCTTTTTGAGCTTTCCATGTTTTATTTTTCTCAATAGAGCTTTTAAATGCCTAACTAAATTATACATTTCTAGTCAGTTTGATGTTTCATTCACACCATGAGGCTTCATGAAGTCAGAACCATTACTAGTATGAACTTTAAACAACACACAGTTTTCAATCACTAGGGGGCCACGAGATAACTTGAAATTAATGTAAATATATTAATATAGCTTAATTCATTGATTTTTATTATTAATACATTGATTATTTAAAAAGATAAATGAAATTAATAAAAAAATTAAGACAAAGCACCTTCTGTCTCGTAAGTATTCTGTAATACAGACCGAACGGCGGCTCAAATCACCCGACCGCTTCATGAACATAGGATACGCAAACTACATCTCTCAGTTGGAAAAAGACAACAAGTGTCACAAATAAAGCTTTGATGGACGACAATTGTAATGAAGGTAAAGACGAATACAGTGATAAAGGAGTTATAGTCCACTATTATTGATGCGCAAACAAACCGTCTCGGCTCACTGATCGCTTAAACATCGTATTTCTGCATAAACACAGTTCAATATATTCACGCAGTTGTCTAAGTGAATGTACTGTGTGTGTTTTATAACGGATGCTCGTCTAAAGAGAAGTTTGTGAGGATCAGTGGTGTTTATATACACATAAACATCAGACGCTCCAAACATAGACACGATAAACGCTTGTTCTAGCAGAGGAACGGTTTACTGATGACATCGACCCGCCTTCAGATCGCGGAGTTACCACACATTCAGAATGTTTTTATTTTGTTGTGTTTAATCATTCAGAATGGATCCGTATAGCTATACTCAGTCCAAATGGTCTTGTTTGGAATTGCAGATTGACTTCTTCTTATATGTTCAAGTACTGCATAACTGGGCAAAATACTTTTAAGTTGTAAAGCTTTCCTGTAGCTCAAACAGGAGAGGGTTTGATTAAGTCGCTCTGGATAAAAGTGTCTGCCAAATGTGTGAATATCTGTAAAGTATGTTTGCAAAAAAAAAAAAAAGAACACTGAAGGTTTCAATCTATCTTGAATTTCTTTTGTTTAAAAAATAACATGTATTGGACATTAATAATACTAGCACAGAAATTTATTTGGCGAGGAGGAGGGCCTTGGAGTAAAAACGTTGGGGAATCACTGATCCATGTCATAATGTGAGAAATAACAGTTTTGTCTTTAAAGGCTTTTATCATGTATCCTGACTCAAATAATGTGTTTCTAACAGCAAACACTCAGAATAAAGTGAGATGATCTGCTGATGATCCTGAATGGCTTGTTGAATGAGTGTTGATAGTCTGAGGCTCATCAATATTAACAGATCTGCTGAAAACACTCTTTATTTCATGACAATAGTTCCTGTTTTCACCTCATTTATTATGCTGATGTCTTCAGATCTCCTGTAAATTGACACTTAAAGCTCATTTCATTGGTGTCAGCAGACTGAGGGGATGTGTTGGTTACTATGTAGGCTGCATTTATTCTTTAGTCTTTATGTGTTGAACTCTTTTTCTTACCATTATTTATATTCGGAATAATTTCATTGCATTATTTATATTCTGTTACCAATAAGTATAAAAAAACAAACTCAGTAACTGATATATTTTTTTTAGTTTGGGCAGATCAGCTCCTCCCACTAAAATTTACCATAATTGAAGCCCCTCCCATGTCAATCACATCATCAGTGAAGCTCCTCCCACTGCAATTCACCCATAAATGCTGCAATATTCCCATCATCCTACAAGTGAAGACGAGCATCAGAGCATCAGGAAGAGCTGAAATCTGCAAAGACTGAGTTTATTAAAGAGGACAGTGAGAACATGAGTGATCCAGAACCCTGCAGAATGAAACACACTGAAGATCCTGAAGAACAAAGAGGTTGGTGTTTATTCTTCATTCATTCATGATGCTGAAGAACATTCATGTTAGAAACATTCAAGCACTTCATCACTTTTAGATAAACAGTTAAACTATGAAATGGCTGCAAAAGTTTCATTTTTGGTTTTCAAAGAATGGTCAGTAAAGTGAGGTTTGAGAAATATTCATATTTATTGTCAACATCAGGTCAAAGTAATTATAATTTTAGCTCTTTTATTTTAAATTTATATCTGGTTCACATTTTTTGTTAAAATGTTGGACTTTTCATAGTTTACAACAATTGTTTCTTTTTTCTGTATCAAGTAAATGAATGGCAGACAGAGTTATAAGCATAACCGTTTTAATAAAGTATTGATTTGGCACCGGTATCGTAAAAAACCCAAAACAATACCCAACCCTAATTATTCATAGTTATAGAGATTAGTCTTCTTATAATATCTTTGGTAACAGGGTAGATGAATGTGGTCAACACTGTGCCATTTGTGTAAAAAAGGGGGCAATGGATTGAGATTATTTTCTTGTCCTCCAATCATGCTGTAAAAAGAGCCCAGGGGTGCGTTCTCCGATAACGTTGTCTCTTAGCGCGCTACGAAGACTCAAAAGGTACACCTTAACTACAGGTATACCTTTCCTACGTGTGTTCTCCGAACTATACCTTAGGATGTTGCTTAAGGTAAACCTTCTTAAGTTCGACCTTAGCAGGCGCTGTCCATGGTGGAGGTGCTGAATAGGTTGATATCGATGCCTCGATGATCGATTGTGCGCTCTTTCCTTCACAGCGGTATAGGTAAAGTATTGAGAAAACAATGTTCTTTATAAAGAAATAGTACAAACTGCATTTATCGGGGCTCATTGAAATATGTACATGCAGAAATAAATATGAGTATGTGTTTATAATTTAGCAAGAGTGCAATCCCAAACCCTTACGGCCATAAGTGTGTTAATGTTCTCCACGTATGCTGATTATCCACCAGCCATGTAGTTGACATACACTAACTGGCTCCGCGGACGGCGCCGTCTTTGATTTAAAATAAGTACTCGCTGTCTCGCTGCCATAGCTATAAAGTTTGTGTAAACTCATCTTTCTTTATATAGACTCCTAAGCCTTTTCTGTCAAATGGTTCGCCAGCTGATGTGCCTTAGGATAGTAATTAAAAAAGCTAACAACCATTAGTGTATGGAAACTTTATTAATGAAAACACTTCCATACACTGGGTGTAGGCTATAACAACTTAAGTATTTTATGTGTAAAATTTTAAAGTAAAGTAAAAATGTAATTTTAATACTAAATCAGATTTTATATTAAATGTTCATATAAAATGTTCTATGTGTAATTAAACTGCGATGTAAAAAAGCTTTTTGCGTAGTGGTGGCCACTAGCGGTATGAACCGTCAGCAGCGATAAGGTATAGCTAAGAGCGCTCCAGACCAACCTTACGAACGTATGACTTACAGAAGGTATACTTAACTAAGAAGGTTTCGGAAACCACGTATTAACGATAAGGTACTTCTTAAGGTACAACTTAAGAACGACGTAGCGTTAAGGTAGTTTCGGAGAACGCACCCCAGATAATTAGTGATCGACCATACTGTTTTTTATGATCAATACCAAGGGATGCACTCACTCTAAAAACTGCTGGGTTGTGTTAACCCAATTTTGGGTCAAATATGGTCTCACCCAACGTTGGGTTAAAAATTCAATTTAAAAATGGACAAACCCAGCCGTTGATTTACATTTTTAATGTAACCAATGCAATTTGTCCATTTTTAAATTGCATTTTTGTCCATTTTTGATTTTGTCCAAAATGCAATTTGTCCATTTTTAAATTGCATTTTTTAACCCAACGTTGGGTGAGACCATATTTGACCCAATATTGGGTTAACACAACCCAGCAGTTTTTAGAGTGCTGATATGAACATTGTTCGATAACTGATAATTCTTTATATTTGTAAGCCGATAACCAATATATTATCCGATAAATCTAAATCCAAATGTGTTCATAATTTTTGATAGCCTGATTACAAAAAGTATCACTGTTAAAAGCCATGACCCAAACACACAATTATAATGTTCTCATCATAATTTTATGTAGCCTATATGATAGACTTGCACTGCAGATGTTGCACTGAACTGTATTTTCCTTTTGGAAATGATCCAATCATATTTTAAGCAATGTAAAACTCTCATCACTCATCTGAAGGAAATAATCCATTATTTATCTGCTTTAATATATTGGCCAAATTTTCTTATTGGGCCGATAACGATAACATTAAAAATGAACATATATCAGTCGATACGATATGGTGGCCGATATATCTTGCATCCCTACCAATGCCAATTATTTGCCTATTTATGTCCCTGATACAAAACTTGTAAACTTAACAAATAAACGTATTTATTGTTTTATTTCTGTTTTTGACAATTACAGCAATAGCATTGAACTATAAATCTGGTTAACACTCGTTTTCAATGCTGTAATTTCAGTAATTTCACTTGCATACAAAACCAAATAATAAATAGGAGTAAAAAAGAGTGCAAAAATAAATAAGTGCACGGTCACTAAAGCGTCTTTTTTAAATAACACGTAACATATAAAGCATTTAAAAATAATTCAAACACATTAAAAAACATTCTAAACCACCTGAATAAAAAACATTGCTACTTCAATGTACCTTAGTGCTCTCAGTTGCATATTTTATTATAACAACAGCATTTATATGAACTATAGGCAAAATATGAACTATATTTCAACATAAATAAATGACGGGTAAGTCTATCAACTTTGCATAAATATAAGCATTCACTTTCAACAACAGTTTAAAAAGGTTTATGTGTTTAATAGGCTAAAGAGGTTCACAAGTTCACACTTACATATAATTTTGAAGGGGTAAAGTTTAATGCGTATTTGGCGTGCTGTCCGGAGGGAGGGCTCCGAGCTCGGAGTTCGGCCCGAACCCAGAGTACTCCCCCCGTATGTAAGTGTTTAGGACTAGAAGCGTGGAGAAGGGGTGGTGGAGGGATGCTGCAAAAACTGTCAATGAAATGAGATGAGACTGCTGCGTATATATACACCTCTTACCATTGATTGCTGAGTGCTCTCCACTTGTGTTAATTATCTGAACGTGCTCCTCCCGAACCTTGTTAATAAAACGTCATGAAGAGAATGGAATATGCTGGAATATGAACTGCAATTTGCATACATTGAAAAATAAACTGAACAATGTTCTGTATCACATTATCACAATTACCAAGTCCATCTCATCTGGCGTGTCATCATCAGAATTATTAATGTTTTTGTCTGTCTAGATTGTAAAGAACCAGCTGACAGAGCACTGTTTTTATCTGTGCGTTTACACAGAACTTAGTAATTAATAATTTAGATGTTTAATAGCGAAATAAAGGTTATATGTTAATATAATATAGGGCGTTTTAAACGAGGGGATCAGTCTAGACTTTCAGCTTGTGAAATTTCACAGACAATGTTGTGATATGTCACACTCTGTGGTGTTTTTTGTTAAGATAAATTCAATGTATAACAAATAATAATAAATCCAAAATATAATAATATACAATCTGCTCCACTGGACTGCAGAAAGCTTGTGTTCTTGTAATTAAACTAAGAGGCCACTGTGACGTTTCTGTGGCAAGCAGAGCGAGAATTGAGTTCGCCAAACTCGAACTGGAACACAGGGAAACTCGCTTTATTTAATTAATATATTAAAAAAACCAGCAAAATGGTAATATTTTATAGCAGTTGTCTACTTTTATGTCCTTTCACTTCATTTTTTTTTCCTCTTTGTATTATTTTGATGATTTTTTTCTTTCACTTCAGATCTGATGGAAGACAACAACGAGAGTGAAGAACACTTGAGTCGATCAAAGAATAAACAGACAATTTTAAAGAAAAGTAGAGCCAAGAAATCTTTCACCTGCACTCAGTGTGGAAAGAGTGTCACACAAAAACAACATCTTAAGCTTCACATGCGAGTTCACACTGGAGAAAAGCCATATGCATGCGATCAGTGTGGGAAGAGTTTCACACAATCAGCACACCTTGAAAGACACATGAGAATCCACAATGGAGAGAAGCCGTTCAAATGTGATCAATGTGAAAAGAGATACTCGCACAAACATGATCTTAATCTTCACATGAGAGTTCACACTAGAGAGAAACCGTTCTCATGTGATCAGTGTGGAAAGCGATTCTCAAACAAACAACATATTGAGATTCACATGAGGATCCACACTGGAGAGAAGCCGTTCTCATGTGATCAATGTGGGAATAGTTTCAGTCAATTAGCACACCTTAATGTTCACATGAGGATCCACACCGGAGAAAAGCCGTATGCATGTGATCAGTGCGGGAAGAGTTTCACACAATCAGCACACTTTAAAGAACACATGAAGATCCACACCGGAGAGAAGCCGTTCACATGTGATCAGTGCGGGAAAACATTTCTTAGGGCATCAGAGCTGAAGTCACACCTGGCAGTTCATTCGAAGGAGAAGCCGCATTCATGTTCTGTGTGTGGAAAGAGTTTTTCACGGCTGCACAATTTAAAAGTACATCAAAAAATTCACACTGGTGTGAGAGAGTACATGTGCTTTGAGTGTGAGAAGACTTTTATTACAGCTCAATCTTTAAAACAGCACCAGAGAATTCACACTGGAGAAAAACCTTACAAGTGTTCACACTGTGACAAGAGATTCATTCGTTCAGAAGATCTAAAATCACATGAGAGGATCCACACTGGAGAAAAACCTTACAAGTGTTCACACTGTGACAAAAGATTCATTCAGTCGGCAGATTTGAAAGCACATGAGAGGATCCACAGCAGAGAGAAGCCGCACACGTGTGATCAGTGTGGAACAAGTTTCTCTTTTAAAACTCACCTGAAGCGACACATGAAGATCCACACTGTGGAGAAACCACATCAACACAGTCTGAGATCACAGTAAGTAGTTCATCTTTATGTGCTGAGCATTAAAGTCTCTCCTGTGTAAGTTAGTTTCCTAACAGCCATGATGAGCAACAGGACATCTTGGTGGTTGCTTGCTATCTGATTCACATTTTTTACATTATAATGAGATATTGAGTTGTAATTATAAGAAAGTATCTCATTATTATGACAACATTTCTCATTATGAGATGTTAAGTCGTTATTATGAGAAAGCATCTCGTTATAATGCAATGTTAAGTTATTATGAGATACTAAGTTATAATTATGACAACATTTCTCATTATTGTGACTTCCATATTTATATTATTTGCGCAGCTGTGATGGAAACAGGCTTCCATACTTTGTCCCACGGACATCATGTGACTAAACAGATTAATGTAAATCAGCTTTCTGTTTCTAACATCTGCTTGTTATTATTAAATTCATGAATTAGTTGCAGCCCTAGTTCATTTAAGTTAGTTTTGATCATTAAAAACAATTGAAGAAAAATAGTTTGTTGCTGTGGCTTCGACAAAACCTGATTATCATGTTATACTGCGCGATTTGAAGATCTTGAGTTACAGATGTCACAGTTCTGTTCAGTTAGTTTCATGTTTCTCTCTCATTTGAAATCTCACTTGATTTAATGTTTCTTTTAGATCTGATGGAGGCGAACATTCTTCTCATTCTGAAGAAAGAGCATTTAACTGTGATCAGTGCGTTAAACAGTTTCATTGGGCGTCAGTCCTGAAGAAACACCTGAAGATTCACACAAAGGAGAAGATTCATTAGTAATATTACAGCAGAAAAGACATGGCGGTGTGTGTTTCAGTGCTGGAAGTCCTTTACTACAGATGATGAACTGAAAGAGTGCCAGAAAATACACACTGGAGATGAAGCCATAACACTTTTAAAGGTGCTGTATGTAGGATCCAGCGGCCTCTAGCGGTGATGTTTCAGATTGCAACAACAGCGCTCGTGCTCGTGCGGGTGCTCAAACTCAAGAGCGCGCGCCACACTCACTACCGGCCACACTGAGACTTTCAACACAACGGAGAAAGCATCACACAACATGCTGGAAACTCATGTAAACTCCCACTGCTACATTACCATAATAGGCTACTTTTATCAGCTTGACGTATAACTAATGCTCCATGCTCGTACCATGATAACGTTACATTGACTGTATTTTGCCGACATGTGGTGTTATCTAGCATAAGGCATTTCACTAACTATTCGTGTATCTTTCACAATTAGCAATGTCAACATAGGTCAATGAATGATAACGAAAACGGTTAGTCAACTAGACTGAACAATTTCAGTGTAACAATAAGACAGTAGGAAGTAATATTACTGTAGGCCTACTGAACGTGTCTGGAAATGTGTATTATAAACAATATGATCGTAGTGGGATGAGTGACGTTAGACATTAGACCTAGTACATAAAATAAAAGTTACATCCTAAAGCACCTACTTTTTGTTATCATGGAACAGTCTTTTGTATTCATTTCATGTCTCATGTATGTTGTATTTTACCTTGCTATTTCATTACAGTTTACTATTATTTATTTCAGCATATCTGAAAACTTGTAATTTATCAGAAAAAAAGCCAACTCAGGGTCTGTTTTTATAGGCTACCTAAAACAAAGCGGAGGTCTCTCCATAATTCAAACGCTCTGCCAATGTTGATCCGTGTTTTCGTCCTGAGTCGATCCGATTGACGTTTGGCCTGACGAGCTTCAGCAGATAATTTTTTTTTTTTTTTTTTTTTTTTTGGAGTTTGTGTTGGAGTCTGTGTTGTGCTGGAGGCAGGTCGCTTTTTGGTGTTATCAGACTCCATGTCGTTAGCTGCAGTGCCGTCGCATAGACTGTATATAAAAAGGAGAGAGGCTCGGGAGCGCGCATGCACGTCACATCCGGTGGATTTCGCAGAAAATCCGACCCGGAGACTTAACATAAAAATAGGAATACTGGCCTTCAGAGGTAATAGCAAAACATGAAAAGTGGATCATTGTAATGTGTGATTACAACCCCTTCACAGAAAGGCAATAAAAAAAGGATTCATTTTATAAAAAAAGTTACATACAGCACCTTTAAGAGAGACATGAATCTGATATTAATTTTTAAATCGTTCTTCATTGTTTTTCATCAGAGCATCTAGTTTCTCTTCCACTTCTACTCTTCCATACAAATGTAAGATATGCTTTCATGTATCTTTGAAACTGGACACTTTTCTGATGCTTTGGCTCTTATAATTCAGTAAAGAGAGAGATCTGTTTCATTTGCTTTCACTTTTACTTAGTTTGTAATTGCGTCATGTAATGATTGATTAAACTCATTTTATCAACATCTCATTGTTATTGTCCTTTTTTATTTTCTGCTGATTCTGCTTGAATCAGGAATAATTCTAGTTCTGAAAGTCATGAAGTATCCTGATATGATTGCTTTTTGAGCTATCCATGTTTTTTTTCTCAATAGAGCTTTTAAATGCCTAATTAAATTATACATTTCTAGTCAATTTAATGTTTCATTCACACCATGAGTCTAAACAACACAGTTTTTAATAAATAAACTGAAATGATCATCTCAACACAGCTTCAACACATGAATGTACTGTGTGTGTTTTATAACAGATGCTCGTCTAAAGAGAAGTTTGTGAGGATCAGTGGTGTTTATACACACATAAACATCAGACGCTCCAAACATAGACCTCATTTTTCCGGACCTCTTTACTGAAGGTAAAAGTCGCCGTAATCTTTACTGACATTGTCCGTAATGATTACTTAATGATTACTTAGATGGCACATTTGCACAGGACTAAAATTACGTAGAAGCTTTGGTAACTATTACTTTTCATCACCTCTCCATGTACAGTGGGTACGTAAAGTATTCATACCCCCGGTAAATATGATCAAAAACGGCTGTAAAAAATAAATCTTTAATTCAAAAAATGTGATCTTTCATTCAAAAAATTGCCAACAATCTAACCTTTCATTGAAGTAAAAGAATTCAAATTGGGGGGGAAATCACATTATGAAATAAATGTTTTTCTCCAAAACACGTTGGCCACAATTATTCATACCTCTAGAATGTTTTATGAATAAAATATCTCTGAAGTATATTCCCATTAATATTTACCTTTTTCAGCACACCAGGGGGACTAGGAACATGAAATTGTCCAGCCATGACTTCTTGTTTCACAGGATTTTAAATATGATGAAACACAAAGGCCAAATTCCCTTAATCATCCATCACAATGTGTAAAACCAAATAATACAGTTCTGAGTTGCAGCAAAAGATTGTTGAGCGTCACAAAATAGAAAGTGGCTGTAAGAAAATAGCTAAATAATTGAAAATACCCATTTTGACCATCAGGGCAATAATTAAGAAGTTATAATCAAGTAAAAATGTTACAAATCTGCCAGGAAGAGGACGTGTGTCTATATTGTCTTAATGCACGGTGAGGAGGAAAGTTTGAGTGGCCAAAGACTCTCCAAGGATCACAGATGGAGAATTGCAGAGATTAGTTGAGTCTTGGGGTCAGAAAGCCTATTAGAAAAATCAATCAACCCCTACATCACCACATGTTGTTTGGGAGGGTTTCAAGAAAAATGCTCCTCGCTCATCCAAAACTAAACTCCAGCATATTCAGTGGTCAGACACGACTGGATCTTCAAAAGGCACAGGGTTCTGTGGTCAGATTAAACTAAACAAAGAGCTTTTTGGCAGCAAACACGCTAGATGGGTTTGGTGCACACAAGGATAAAAAGTACCCCATGTGTACAATTTAATATACCACTGGATCTTTAATGTTGTGGGCATATTTTTCTGCTGGAGGTCCTGGACTTCTTATTCAGATACATGGCATTGTGGATTCTATCACATATCAACGGATAAAAAAATCCAAACCGGGCGGCTTCTGCTAGAAATCTTATAATGGGCCGTGGTTGGATCTTCCATCAGGACAACAATCCAAAACAAACATTAAAATCAACACAAAAATGTGTTAGGGAGCACAAAATGAAGCTTCTGCCATGACCGTCCCAGTTCCCTGACCTGAACCATATAGAAAATGAGTGGGGTGAACTGAAGAGAAGAAGCACCAACATGGATCTGTGAATCTGAGGATCTGGAGAGATTCTGTATGGAGGAATGATCGCTGATCTCTTGTCAGGTGTTCTCCAAACTCATCAGGCATTATAGGACAAGACTCAGAGCTGTTATCTTGGCAAAAGGAGATTGCAAAAAGGTATTTACTAAAAGGGTATGAATAATTTATTTCATAATGTGATTTCCCCCCCAATTTGAATTATTTTACTTCAATGAAAGGTTAGAATTTTGCCAATTTTTTTAACGAAAGATCTAATTTTTTGAATGAAAGATTTATTTTTTTCACTGATGACACCGACCTTCAGATCGCGGAGTTACCACACATTCAGAATGTTTTTATTTTTCATTTTTTGGTAGGCGGGCCGCAGAATGCAAATTTTGCATGTCAATTCAGTTTCTCTTTCATTGGCTCGTTGTTAACTCTCTCGAAGGCAATTGGCTCCCTAGCGTGATCCCAATTCGTCAGGGAATTTTGAGCACTTTCCTTGTGCTTTTGGATCAGTAGTTGTGGTGTAGTCTTGGAGTTCCTGTGCCTGTTGCCACCAAGTCTTGCTGCAGGTCTTTTGTAGTCACTCGAGGTCTTTTCTGAACCTGCCTTCTCAGAAATCTGGTTGCAGCCATTGATAGCTTCCTTGTTTCAGTAACTTCACTTACCATGCATAAACATAATTTTCTCAAAACTACAAACTTTTACATACATGCTTACATACATATTTTGTGCTGAATAGAGTGTAATCAGACTTTAGACATGAAAATGTTACAAGTACCAGGAATAAGCACAAATGTCAGGGCATGTCAGAACACCTCAGACCCTAGAGGGTTAATGTGACACAAGGGATTTTGTTTTGTAACATGCAGCCATTTTTTTAGCCAAAGATCCTCAATATTTTAAAGGACATACGAAGAATGTTGTTCTAAGAATGTTTACTGCCAACATTACGAGAACATTCATAAAATATGAATGAGAATATTTAAATTCATGAACATTGCTTTGAAAGTGTTTAATTATAACACTTGCATAACCTTTACATAAATCCAAGAGAAATGTTAGAAACAACAATTATGGGGCAATCAACAAAACTTTCCCAAATTTCAAGTGTTTTTTGTTTGTTTGTTTGTTTGTTTGTTTGTTTGTTTAAACGGCAAACACACAAAACACAATCTTACATATGAGATCATTTAAAGTTAGTTATCAATCTAATGTTTGAAGGATGTTTATGAATGTTCTAAGAATGTTTTCTATCAACATTATGAGGACATTAAAAAAAATCATATTTTAAAAACATATTATTAACGTTACCGGAAGAATGTTTATTCATAACTTTGAGAGAACCTTGCAGAACATTAGCCAAAGTTATGACAACATTCCATGTTGGCTGGGAACGAATCGTTCCTTCAGTAAGTACTCCCAGAAATTTTTAATATAATCTTTTAACTCTATCAGCATCATTCCATGTGATTTTGAGGCAAAAGTTGTAATAGTTTTCTTTAGTTCCTGAATGTTGTCACAGTAGTTTGGGTTTGGTGGTGCCATGGGTGGGTTTCCCTCCCAGAGCTGAGAAAAATACTTCACATCATACTGAACATCAAATCCAGCAACAGAAGTTTGTTCATAACAACATCATCACTGAAACATTCTGCATCACTGACTTCATCTTTAGCAGCAAGTTTTGTCATATCATCCAGTTTCTCCTGCAGTCGTTTCTTTCCCTCCATGTTTTTCTCTGCAGTTGTGACATAAGAAAAGTTCTGATGCACAAACACACAGCTGGGATTCAGTCTGACCTTCTTCATCCTCATGAAGGCCTTAAAAACAATCTGAAGAATCTCCTGCAATTCAGTTGGGTTTTCTCCAAAGATATTGATCAATGTCAGATTTCCAAGACCAACAACAAATGTGGCCAATTCATTATCATGATGTCTTGTTGAACTTCCAGCCAGTTGTAGACCCTCAGTATCAACGACCAGAATATAGTCAAAGTTCATCTGTGGTTTCATCTCCTCTGAGACTCTGACCAGTTGCATGAAAGCTCCTCTGGTGGTCCTGCCAGCACTGACGGCAAACTGGAGCCCAAACATGGCGTTCAGCATGGTGGATTTCCCAGAGCTCTGAAGCCCTAAAACTGACACCACAAAGACTCTCTGGTGTCCCAGTTTCTGGATGAGTTCTTCTAGAACAGCAGAGATCCAGATCACAGGAACATGAGCAGCATCTCCATCCATCAGCTCCAGTGGAAATCCAGAGATCATCATCTCTGCGGCAAGACTCGGGAGAGAAGAGAAGTCAAACTGCAGGCCTTTCTTTTGCTTCTTCACAGATGAACATGATTCAAAGATCTGACCGATCTCCCTCATGATGTCCTCCAAACCAAAGCCTGCATCTTGAAGATCCTCAGATAGTTTGACATGTTTCTTTGGTTTAGGGTGGGGTTGTCCATATTTATCAGGTTTCTCTTTCAGTTTTACAGTTGACAATTTTTCATTAGACTTGAGGCCACCTGAAGTTTGTTCATCCAGGAGGATTGTGAGCCATTTGAGGAAAAACATCTTCTCATGTTCAGCATTTGAGTTAATTTCTGTAATAAAGAACTTTATAATCTCACTGATGTCAGATTTATTCTGCTGTTCACGGATTTTATTCATTTCTGTTTTCTTTTTATTTGTTTCCTTTTCATTTCCTTGTTCTTCGCCTTGAATTTTATGTAGTTCTCTGTTCTTCTGACACCATTGATGCCACAATTTCCCCTGACAGGGCAGAATTGATTCTTTATTTTTTATCAAATCTTTCTTCTTCAGTAAACTCATCATCTGCTGTGCAGCATCTCTTCCTCTCCTGCAGTCATCATCATCTTCCTCATCTACTCTGGTGTCTGAATGTTTGGCTATATCTTCAAGTCTGAAAGTGGAAGATGAATCTGAGAGACAATCATTTATCGCTCTTCTGAGTTCTTCAGATACATCTGACTGATTTCTGTCTTTCAAACCAATGTTGTATTTCCCTTTCTGCATCTCAGGTAGAGTTGAAACATCCTCAGTAAAAAGACAAATAAGAGGCTTTGAGTCATTGTAGAGTTTTTGAACTTCTGTCATGCTTCTGTCATTCCTCTGAAGTTTTGGCAGAATAACAACATTGACTGAGGCCATTTCAGAGAGGATCTGCAGCTGTTTATCATTGTGTCCTGCATCACCGTGTAGATTACAGAACGCAACACAGTCAGTGAATTTATCCATGTTTTTCCCAGAGGGGCAGAACCAGGCGATCTCCACCACTCCATCCATCAGGACTCTGGATCTGCTGCTGCCTGGGCAGTTCCTGTGGAAGAACGTGTTGTGTCTCTCATTGATCAGACTGTTCATCAGCTCAGACTTGGATGAAGAGACAGAGCCAAACCTGAAGAAAAACACCATTGGAGTTTCTGCTTTGTAGATAGGGAAGGTTTGACTGATGGTTTCATTGTTGGTGTTTCTCATCTTCCAGCTCTTGTTGATTTGTCTGAATGTCCAGAGAGGAAACTCAATATGTTGTGTGAATGGATCAGGAACAAGCAGAGGCAGAGCATACTGACACTGGGAAAGTTTAGTGACCATCAGCTGCTTCAGGAGACCATCAGCACAGTGAAATACGGCCATCTGAACATCCATCGGGTGAATTCGCTCAGGTTGACTCATTCCTTGGTTTGATAAAGATAAATCTTTAAAAATATCACTCTCATCTTCAAATGAGTCACTGGTCTCTTTAGCATGAATGTATCTTGCTCTGTAGTTCATCATCAGTAGTTTTTGTATGAAAGTTTGAATCAGCTCCTCTTCAGCACAAGACTCATGGGACTGTAATGAATGTTTAGTTATCCGAAGAACATCTGCTGCTTTCAGTTTATTGTGGCGTCTGTGAAGATGAAGTCTATGAAATAGATTCTCTACTGCTCTGACTCCTGCTGTTCCATTGCCTTTGTTTTCTCCCTGTTTAACAGACAACAATACAGTAAACTAAAACAAATAATTTCATTCAACTATTGTTATTATTAAAAGCAATAATATATCAAATCAAATCAAATCAAGTATATTGGTATAGCGCTTTTCACAATACAGATTGTATCAAAGCAGCTTCACAGTATTAAATTAAAATAAAATAATACAACAAAGTTTGTTTCTAGTGGAATTTATTGATTGATAGAATAAAATTAAATATCCCCAAAATATCCCCAACTGAGCAAGCCAAAGGCAACAGTGGCAAGGAACCGAAAAAAACTCCATCAACTGACCTAATGGTGTCCTAAAACTCATCAGGTGACCTAATGGAGAAAAAAAAAAAAAAACTTGGGAGAACCCAGGCTCAGTCTGGGGCCAGTTCTCCTCTGGCATTTATGAACTAGAGGCCGGATTGTAGTTTGAACTGTAAGATTAACAATATTATATGAATGCCTGGCCGAAAAGATGCGTCTTTAATCTAGTTTTAAACTGGGAGAGCGAGTCCGAGCAACGAACAGTATCAGGAAGACTATTCCAGAGTTTCGGAGCCAAATGTGAAAATGCTTTCCCTCCTTTGGTTGATCTGGATATCCTAGGTATGACCAAAAGCCTCGAATTTATTGATCTTAAAGAGCGCGATGGATTATAGGGCGATAGAAGATCCGTTAAATAGACTGGAGCTAAGCCGTTTAGGGCTTTATAAGTCAGTAGCAATACCTTATAATTAATACGGAACTTTATAGGTAGCCAATGTAGTGATGATAAAATCGGTGTTATATGATCATATTTTCTTGATCTAGTAAGAACTCTAGCAGCTGCATTTTGTACAAACTGTAGCTTGTTTATAGAGGATGCAGGACAACCGGCTAATAAAGCATTACAGTAATCTAGTCTCGAGGTCATGAATGCATGAACTAACTTTTCTGCATCAGAAACTGATAGCATATTATGTAGCTTAGCAATGTTTCTAAGGTGGAAAAAGGCTGTTTTTGTAACATACGAAATATGATTTTCAAAAGACAGGTTACAATCGAGTATAACACCCAGGTCTTTTACTGTAGAGAATAAAGTAACAGGACATCCTACGATGTCAAAGTTGTATTGTGAGAGGTTCTGTGGGCGTTTTTTTGAACCGATAAGTATTACCTCTGTCTTGTCTGGATTTAATAAAAGAAAATTACGCGTCATCCAATCTTTTATATCTTTAACACACTCTGTCAATTTGGATAATTTAGCGTTTTCATCCGGCCGTGATGAAATATATATTTGAGTGTCATCAGCATAACAATGGAAACTAATTCCATGTTTCCTTATAATATTTCCAAGTGGCATCATATATATTGAGAATAATAGAGGGCCTAACACAGATCCCTGCGGCACTCCATAGTTTACTGGAGTTATGATCGATTTTTCTCCATTTAAATAGACAAAATGGTAGCGGTCAGATAAGTATGATCTAAACCAGCTTAATGCTTGTCCTTGAACACCAGTATAATTTTGTAGTCGATCTAAGAGTATTGTGTGATCTATAGTATCGAACGCAGCACTTAGATCGAGTAAAACTAGTATTGAGATACAGCCTTGGTCAGAAGCTAAGAGTAAATCATTTGTGATTTTAACGAGCGCAGTTTCAGTGCTATGATGCGGCCTGAATCCTGACTGAAACTTTTCATAGATATCATTTTCTTGCAAGAAAGAGCCCAGTTGAGCGGACACAACTTTTTCTAGTATTTTAGACATAAAAGGTAGATTTGAAATGGGTCTATAATTTGCTAGATTATTATGATCTAATTGTGGTTTCTTAATGAGAGGTTTTATAACTGCCAGTTTAAATGTTCTTGGAACATGACCTAAAGATAAAGACGAGTTAATAATATTGAGGAGAGGCTCTTCCACTACAGGTAACACTTCCTTCAGTAGTTTAGTTGGTATAGGATCTAATAAACATGTTGTTGTTTTAGATGAAGTGATAAGTTTATTTAACTCTTTTTGTTCTATAGTTGTAAAGCACTGTAATTGTTCTTGCAGGGGGATAATTGAGGCTGAATTATAAGGCGCGATTGAGGATTGAACGTTTACAATTGTGGTTCTGATGTTTTCTATTTTCTCAGTGAAGAAGTTCATGAAATCATTACTACTAAACTGTAACGGGATATTTTGTTCGGGTGATGTCTGTTTATTTGTTAGTCTAGCCACGGTGTTAAATAAAAACCTAGGATTGTTTTGGTTGTTTTCTATTAGTTTACGGAGGTGCTCAGCCCTGGCCGCTTTTAGGGCCTTTTTATAACGTGACATACTGTCTTTCCACGCGATTCTAAAGACCTCTAAATTAGTTTGTTTCCATTTACGCTCTAAATTACGGGTTTCTCTCTTTAGAACATGCGTAGTATTATTGTACCATGGTGCTTTAATTTTCTCTCTGACTTTTTTTAATTTAATGGGTGCAACAACATCCAATGTTCTAGAGAGAATGGTGCTCATAGTGCTAGTTAGTTCTTCTAGTTCATCTGTTTGTTTGGGTTCAGGCAGCAGCTGAGACAGATTAGATAAGCAATTTGAGAAATTATCTATGGTGGATGGAAGGATTGTTCTGCCTGGTCGATAACGCGGCGCCGCATGACATATTACAGCAGTACGTAATATGCAAGTTACCAAGTAATGGTCAGTGACATCATCACTTTGTGGAATGATATCTATATCGGTTGGATCGGTTCCATATGATATAATTAAATCGAGTGTGTGATTAAGACGATGAGTTGGTCCGGTGACGTTTTGCTTGACCCCAAAGGAATTTAATAAATCTATAAACGCAGCTCCTAACGCATCATTTGAATTATCTACGTGTATGTTAAAATCTCCAACAATTAATGCTTTATCTACATTGACCAATAGATCTGAAAGAAAATCTGCAAACTCTTTTAGGAAATCAGCGTAAGGCCCAGGCGGTCTATATACGGTAGCCAAGGCTAGAGATAATATGGATTTTTTTCTAACATCTAAGAGCGTAACATTTAGTACAAGTACTTCAAACGAAATAAACTTATAACCCGTTTTCTGAGTAACATTGAGAATATCTCTATAGACCGCTGCAACACCGCCGCCACGACCAATCAGATGGGGTTCGTGCTTATAGGAGTATCCTGCTGGAGTAGACTCATTTAGACCAAAATAATCATTAGGTTTAAGCCAAGTTTCAGTAAGGCAAAGTACATCGAAGCTATTATCTGTGACTATTTCATTTACAATAACTGACTTAGGTGTGAGTGATCTAATGTTTAGAAGACCTAGCTTTAAAAATTGTTTTTGTTTACTAATAGCAACATTTTCTGTTTTAATAACAATTAGATTTTTCCTAGATCCTGCAGTAGAATTATTATTTGATCTCACTAAACGAGGAATAGACACAGTTTCTATGCAATGTAGTATTTATATCATTTAAATTGGTGCAGGAGAAACTATGATTTGGACTTTTGGTTACTAGTCATTTAATGGTATTTAACATTTTGGAGATGTTATCCGACAGAAGATCCACTCCGAATCTGCTTGGGTGTAAGCCATTGGCACGGAAAAGCCTAGGATGCTCCCAAAACAGATTCCAATTATTTACAAAGAGCAGTTTCTGCTCATTGCACCATGACATTAACCATTCATTTAGCGCGAATAGTCTACTAAACTTTTCATGTCCTAGTCGGTACGTGGGAAGCGGTCCTGACACTATGATCGTTGTTTCAGGCGATGTGCTGCGTACCGTATCGATCAGATTCCTGAAGTCTTTCTTTAGAACCTCTGTCTGGCGCAGCCTGATGTCGGCCCCTCCCGCGTGCAAGACCACAGTTCCGACGTGCTCGTCATCGTTCAGAATCTCGGGTACGCGAGCAGCAATTTCAGAAACACGAGCACCAGGAAAGCAGTGACTAAGCACCTTACTTTTACCTAACGTAGCGTGTACGTGCCGAACGATGGAATCGCCGATGATCACAGCATCGCGTTCGGTTTCGCGAAGTGGGGAGAAGCGGTTTTGTGTGGATAACTCGAAAACCGGGAGGGGCGGAGAGAGTCTTGGTCTAGACCTGACTCGCGTCTTCCGCTGCGGAACCATCCAGGCTTCGTGGTGGCGTGTTGGAGCCGGAGTGAACGAGACCATGGCTGATCGCGACCTCGGCGCTCGGGCTTGGGACCGATGCTGAGTAACGCACGGAGTAGATGAGGTTGGAGTCAGCGGGTTAGTAACGTTAATTACTGATTTGTGTGCATCGGCGCGTGATGTTTCAAGAGCTAACCGCCGGTCTATCAGCTCGGCTTGTCTCACTAAAAGGTCGTGGATCTGTTTCTCAACAGCTTCCAGCTCAGACTGCAACGCGTGCAGCTCAAATGTATCCTCACCTGCACCTGCAGGTAGACTACTTACATCTGATATATTTGCCATGTTTTTTGAGTGTGGAGAAGACGCGTTCAGCCGTGATCCACGGACGTAACCTATAAGAGTATGCAGCGTTGGATCACTAATAGGCTTGAGGCGCGTTGTAACTATGAGGTTTGAGCAGTAGTGCTTCTCAGTGAGGAAAAGTAGAAAATGTTCGTTGTAAGTGAGTTTAAAGGGAAAAATCAAGAATTATAAATCAAATCGATAGAGCTCCAAAGACAACAACGCGTTCAGACGCGACGCATGCGCATTCCTGGAGTGTCGATATACTGTTTCCATGTTACATGACATATCTATAAAAATAATCAAAGCCTTTTCTTTTGTACTCAATCATAACAGATATTCAGTTCATTATGACTGTCAGCATTGCAATGATTATTTCAGTTTATCAGAATATTACTGACTCCAAGATTCTCTGAACACTCACCTGTAGTGAATGATCAGTTTCAGAGCAGATCATCTTCATGATCTTTTCTTTCGCTCGTTCATATTGCTCTCTCCACTCCACTCTTCTTCTCTTCAGTTCATTTTCATGCTGTTCTCCAAGGAGTTTCAGTTTCTCTTCAAAAGTCTTTTGTTGGTCTTCTCTCACATTTATTTCATCTTTCAGTCTCTTCTCTAAATCCTCTAGTTGTCCTTGTCTCTCTCTTCCTATTCTCTCTTTCTCTCTGATTATTCCCTCCATTTCAGTCTTGAGTCTCTGAAACTGTTCATCGTAAATCTGTTTTTCTCTCTCCCACCTCTTCCTATCCTCTTCTTCTCTTCTCTTTCTGTCTTCATCATGATTCTCTCTGTCTTCCTCCATCATCATCTTCATTCTTTTTTTCTCTTTTTCTAGTTTGTCCATCAGTTCTTCTCTTTCTCTGACTCTGTCCATCACGATCTTCATCTGTTGTTCTTGTTTTTCTCTTTCTATCTGTCTGAACAACTTACACGAGTAGAAACTCCCTCCGTTTGCTTTCACCATGTTGTCTATCTTCTCCAGTAGATCAGACACCTGTGTTCGGTCTCCAGGCTGATTATTATTGAACACATGGAATCTGTTTCCACACGCTTCAATCAGCTTCATCAAAGCAGATCCAGGTTTCCCCAAACACTGTTCAATAGTTTTGTCCTTCAGATCATCTCCTCTTGTGAAGAGCACCATGGTGTACATTAAAGATTTCTCACCAAACGTCTCTTGGATGATCTTCACTGTTGCTGTTTCTTCTTTAGTGAATCGTCCCAGTGATATCAGTATGAGAATCGCATGTGGTCCTGGCAGTATCATGGAGATGCAGTTGCTGATTTCTCTCTGGATCTCCTCATTAGTAAGTTCAGTATCAAACAGTCCTGGAGTGTCGATCACAGTAACGTGTCGGCCGTTGATTTCAGATGTTTCTATCTGATTCTCTTTAGTAACTGATTCAAAAGACTGCTCCACATTAAATGAGTCTCTTCCTATGATGGTGTTTCCTGTTGCACTCTTCCCAACTCCCGTTTTTCCCAGCAGCACAATCCTCAGATTTTCACACTCTGTTGACCCTGTAAAAGAGGAAGTCCATCAGTCTTAAAGCATAAAACGAGTTTTTCAAATGTCTGATTATGTGACTTGCAGAGTGATCATTTAATCTCTAATAACCCTGTATTTGTGAGAAGTCTGCTTGTGTAGCATGTAGATAGTTAAGTATGGCCTACTAAGGCATTGGGAGGAAGAAAGTCTCTCCTTTCCGACACTCACATCTGAGGTCTTGGAGTCTTTACTAACAAGCTGAGTCCAATCAGGTGTGTTTGATTAGGTAGACATCTAAAATCTGCAGTGCTGGGGGGCTCAAGGACCAGGGATGGAAATCATTAGGTTAAAGTAATGTTTTTATTGATATTATTGACTGTAATCTTTTTGTTTAAACAAGATCAAGTTGACCTCTAAAAGGTCACTGCATAATATGTGCATTTTAGATCCCTGGTGGAACAGTTCAGAGACATACCTCCGTGGGCATTTCCAAAGTCAAATGTAATATGCAAAGTTTAAAGCAATCATTTTAACACAATTGGTGTATCATGACAAATGAGTGTTTATGCCAGGGGCTTGCATTCCATATAAGCTGTGAATGAGTCTCCCATGAGTCTCCAGCCCATAGAAAGGCAAGGGCTGACCAAGGGCTGAAAGTTTGGCAACAGCTTGGTGTGATGGCCACACAGAACGTGCCGCGTTGCCATGCCCATCTTGGGACTTGGCTCCCAGGTGAGACTACAATACGTCAGTATCGACGTAACATCGAACGTAACTGACTGAATGGGAACTGGTAGTTTGCTTATTATAAACCCATCCAATGTAATGACGTCAATTCCATCATCCCGGCAGATACAAATACATTAAAATAAAGTTATTTGTAATCCTAACTTTAATTAATTAATTGTAATCATTGTCATAATCATCTTGGATAAGTTTCTTACATTTATGTTTTGCAAATGAACCCTATAGGCGATGCGCAAACTGCTTTATGCTTTATGTCTTAAAGATATAAAGTGAATAAACTGGTCTTCATCAATTTTATTTCATTTATTTTATTTCAAATTTACATTTCGTCGAATTCGCCCCCTCAAGTCCCTCGGTTCACCCGTGCTCATGAATCAGCACAACATGCAGTTGGCTGAAAAAAAAAATTGGTTCAGACAGTGCTATCATGCATGCTCAGTATCTGCAGCTCGTCAGTTTGAACGTGTCCGAAAGAAACTGTTCTCAGTTCTGTACCATGTAAGTTTGGTAGTGTGCGCATGCTCAGTATCAGCTGCTCGTGCTCATCACTTCTCTCAGCACAACATGTCTCAGTTCAACTTGTGACTTGTGGATCAGCGCTGACTCAAGACTGTTTTGAACGATTCAGTCTGATTTGGTGAACTGGTTTCGACCGTTTTACTAAAAAGAACCGGTTCAAAAGAACAATTCGTTCAGGAACCGGACATCACTATTTCATTTTAGATTTGTATTTTAAAAGACCAAGTTATTTAGATAAATGTTCAGCCTCACTGCTCCAGAGAATTGTAGTAATTTTGTGATTGGCCACAATGATCAGTTTGAGGTTTATAGTAATCTACATTTACTGTGGAACACTAAAGCTTGACCTTTGACCTTGTTTTTGTTCAATCAGAATTGTTTTAGGATGTTTCACCTCTACAGTTTTAAAATAAAAACCTAACACAAAAACAATTTGTAAATGTCACATTTGTAAATGTCACATAAATGTTTTTTATGTCTTTTTGTAATTTTTCTTGCCCCAAACTGATGTTCTGATCACTACCTGTAAATGACAGTAAATGTGTTTCTAGTGAGTCGATTTTCTTCTTCATCTCTTCAAATTGCAGCAGTTTTTTCACCTGCGCCTCAAACAATGTTTTTGTGGAGAAAAACTCTCCTCTGTTTTCTTCCACCATCTGCTCAACGTTCTCCATCAATGTGGACACTTGTGTGGTGGGACCAAAAAAAAAATGTCGTCCTCCAAAAGTCTTAATGACAGACTGTGTTTCTTCATTTAGCTCTGCTGTCTGATGCTCTGAATTCTGCATTATGACGATCATGATGTGTTTGTTGATTCTAGAGCCGAATATCCTCTGGATCTCCCCCATTTCTGCTTTGTCTTCATCAGTCACTGGAGCTTCAGGAACTATGAGGAGGAAAACATGAACTCCACGATCACGGAGAGACACACAGCGGAGAGTCTGACGCATAACTTCCTCCTCTGAGAGCTGAATGAGAGCTGGAAGCTCCACCAGACGGATCAGACGCCCATGAAGCTCCACGTCTGATCTTCTGTCTGTCTGCTGCAGGATCAGCTCTGATATGGAGGATTTTAATGTCCCGTCACTTCCACACACAACCAGATTTAGCTTTTCTCCCTCTGAAACTGATAGAAGAACATGTAAAAAACACAAATTTATCACTAGCAACATCAAATATGTTCACACTCACATCTTTCTGTGGCCTGTTGCTCCATTGTGAAATACTGTGAACCTTCAGCACAAACCAGGTGCCGTCCATCATTCATTTGTACAATGTCGTCAAACGTCTGTAGAAGATCATCGGGAGAGCTGCTTCTCTGAAGACAGAAGTGTCTGTAGCAGCATTTTCGAATGATTTTCTGAAGGATGTCATTGGTTTCAGTCGGCTCTTGTGTGGTGAGAACCATGCTGTGTTGAAAAACCTGCTCAGAGAAAGAGTCCAGCACCTTCTCCACACACTCTTGATCTTCTGTTGAACACTGATCATGTTTGAGGAGCAGAACGATCACAAGAGGCCCTGGATCAGACAGATACACACACTCTCTCACCGTCTGTGTGATCTGATGGTCTGAGATGTTTTTCTGGAGCAGCTGAGGACTGTTGATGACCATCACGTGTCTGTCCTTCAATCTTCCTCCGACTCTCTCTACAACATCTGGAGGAGCCAGTGGCGGAGCCAGAGGGGGGTCCGGGGTGGCACTGGACACCCCTGACATGCGATTGGCCACCCCGGGTGCCACCCCAAAATTTTATTTGCTACTGGCAGTTGCTGATGCTGATTAAAAAAAAAAAAAAAAGTATGTTCGCCGGCAACGCGGCGCGCGCGCAGTTTTCAAACGGACGAGCAGAGGACGAGAGATAGTTGCAAGATACCGAACTTCACCGAATAAGAAAACATCATATTTGAAGTAAGTTTTTAAGGTTTAGCATCAGGGGGGTTTGCTCCGAATACATTCGGCCTAATACACGCATATACAGTAGGCTACCTTGCCGTGTGTAGCCTACGTTACAGTATACAAATGTTCTAGCTAATGTGAGGATAGGAGATCAAAACGCAGGCAAAGAAGAACAGAAACAAGCGATATCATAATGCGATTACTATAGGACTGTGAAGCTTTATGGGTGTAGGGTGTTGATGGACTCGAGCTGTGTTTTGATCATCATTAAATCTGATCTAGATGTAGTCTTTGATAAAAATGCGATTTTCTCAGCTTTTTGCTCATGTTGCTTTTTATGAAACTTGCCAACATTCAAGTGTTGATAAACAAGTAATAAAAACTCAGTAAGTGTTTTAGCGCAATTTTCTCACCTCATGGGATCACAACACTAAGAGATAGTAAATCTTTTCCTGGATTTTTTTTTGTGCGTTCCCGAGATTAGACCTTCCTTAACATAATGCCGAAAACCCGAAGTCTCTAGGTGGTCTGGTTGAGGAGTAGATAGAAGTGCAAGATTGGTGCGCACAGACGCACAGAACAGAAATCATGAGTTAACCAGCGCAATTTGTCCGGTGGAAAATTGCGCTAAAAAGACGCACGAAGCTAGAATTTTTTTTTTTTAAAGCACAGGGTCTGTTCTTTCTTATGTTCAGATATTCATACAACAAAATATTCTGGGGTGCCATGAAATTGTGAAAATTACCAAAAACACCATTTTTTTTTTTATACTGGAAAGAGTTAAGATAAAAATATTTTTAATAAGCACAAACATAGTCCAGTCATTTTATGAAAAAAGGTTTAACAAATTGCAACAGAAGCAAACTCAAATCATTTTGTATCCTCAATATGTCCTGAGTAAGGAAAAAAGTCCAGAAGAATCCCATTAGGGGAAAGTTTTGAAAACTGTTTCTGGGGATTCACTTTTTATTTTACCTACCTTTTAGTCTTCAGCATTTTCCTTAACATTGTCTCCTGTTCTTCCCTCAGACTCGTCCCCCAGAAACAGTCCCACAGACCCAGCCCCAAACCCAATCTCTTAATAATTAATAAAGGCTGGTTTCTAAAGTACTTCTTCCTGCCTCTATGTATTAATGTTCATGGGTAGCCTAAATGGGTTCCATTCAGACCTTAACATTAAGTATTTTACTGTTATATGTCAACAAGATTCAACAAGACATTTTCTCCTGGCTATATCCAATGTTTAGACCTGTTGTGGTATTTATGCAAATTATCACATACATAATTAGATTATGCACCATTTGTCCATGTTAACAACCAATTTAAAAAAAAACTTGTAATACATTTTTTGTTTGTCTTGATGCAAGTAATCAACTCAGTAATTTTCATGGTGATATCTAAAGGTTACAATTTTTACCCTATTCACGTAAGAAAAAGAATGAATAGGCGTATGAATAGGCTATATTTGGGTCTTTTTCAGAATGGGATTCTTCAGGACTTGTTTTTCCTTACTCAGGACATATTGAGGATACAAAATCAGTTGAGTTTGCTTCTGTTGCAATTTGTTCAAGGTTGACCCCCATTTTGGCTTAAAATGACTGGACTAACAGGCAGATCAGACCCCAGCCCTTGCATCATCACTGGCTAGTCAGAGTCAGTGTGGTCAGACTTCAGAACCATCAACAGCTCAGAGCATCTACCAGACACAGGCAGTCAATCACATACCAAATTCAGGAATTTAAGTTGAGAAGATTTTGCCAGATTAAAAGGATAGTTCACCAAAAAATGAACACAAAAAAATAATTATAAATTAAATAATTATAATTAGAAAGATGTTCAACACTTATAGACACAAACAGAGTGACCCAATTCCTTCCATAAGCTTTTCCACTGTCTGTCTGTCTGTCTGTGTGTGTGTGTGTGTGTGTGTGTGTGTGTGTGTGTGTGTGTGTGTGTGTGTGTGTGTGTGTGTGTGTGTGTGTGTGTGTGTGTGTGTGTGTGTGTACTGTGTACCCCCGCAAGTAGCAGTGGCCACCCCCTGGCCACCCCATGTATAAAACTCTAGTTCCGCCACTGGGAGGAGCTTCACTGTCAAATGCTGCTCGTCCCAACAGGATGTTTCCCACTCGACTGTTTTCTGACATACTCTTCCCCACCAGAACAATCCTCAGATCACACACTGAAACACAACAGAAAACAATATGTTATTAGACATCCAGTATGGCGTATGTAATGATTTTTACATCAAAAACATCCTAATTTAGAAGTGCACCAAACTGTGTCTTGTTTAAAAAAACTAGTGATGAAAAAGAACAACAACTTCCACAATCAAAGTTTCTTTAAAAAGGGGTCATGAATTGGGAAATCAAATTTTACTTGATCTTTTGACATGTAAGAAGTCAGTATATAAATATATTGTAAGTTTCAGAACTCAAAAATCAAGCGTAAAAAAAATCTAAAATCTATTGATCTCAATGCAACATCAAGTGTCAAGGTTGAATTTATCCTTCTGACCATAATTACCACATTCTCTTCATGTATTTGTTTATCAATTTAAAGACTTACTCGCAGGAGGAAGATCTCTGCTCCATCTTTTCCTACGAGCAGGATCCTGGGTAACTATCACTGTGTGAAAAAAAAGATTTACATTACATTTGTAAAGGGCTTACGTGTCACCACAGTGAGACATAACAACAGAAAACTATAAAATCGCTCCGCACTATGATCGAAATGGCACTTTACTATAAGCGATTAAAGGAGCTTGAGCACCGGCCACGCCATCAAATCAAATCAAATCAAATCAAGTATATTTGTATAGCGCTTTTCACAATACAGATTGTATCAAAGCAGCTTCACAGTATTAAATTAAAATAAAATAATACAACAAAGTTTGTTTCTAGTGGAATTTATTGATTGATAGAATAAAATTAAATATCCCCAAAATATCCCCAACTGAGCAAGCCAAAGGCAACAGTGGCAAGGAACCGAAAAAACTCCATCAGGTGACCTAATGGTGTCCTAAAACTCCATCAGGTGACCTAATGGAGAAAAAAAAAACCTTGGGAGAACCCAGGCTCAGTCGGGGGCCAGTTCTCCTCTGGCATTTATGAACTAGAGGCCGGATTGTAGTTTGAAACTGTGAGATTAACAATATTATATGAATGCCTGGCTGAAAAGATGCGTCTTTAATCTAGTTTTAAACTGGGAGAGCGAGTCCGAGCAACGAACAGTATCAGGAAGGCTATTCCAGAGTTTCGGAGCCAAATGTGAAAATGCTCTCCCTCCTTTGGTTGATCTCGATATCCTAGGTATGACCAAAAGCCTCGAATTTATTGATCTTAAAGAGCGTGATGGATTATAGGGTGATAGAAGATCCGTTAAATAGACTGGAGCTAAGCCGTTTAGGGCTTTATAAGTCAGTAGCAATACCTTATAATTAATACGGAACTTTATAGGTAACCAATGTAGTGATGATAAAATCGGTGTTATATGATCATATTTTCTTGATCTAGTAAGAACTCTAGCGGCTGCATTTTGGACTAACTGTAGCTTGTTTATTGAGGATGCAGGACAACCGGCTAATAAAGCATTACAGTAATCTAGTCTCGAGGTCATGAATGCATGAACTAACTTTTCTGCATCAGAAACTGATAGCATATTACGTAGCTTAGCAATGTTTCTAAGGTGGAAAAAGGCTGTTTTTGTAACATACGTAATATGATTTTCAAAAGAAAGGTTACAATCGAGTATAACACCCAGGTCTTTTACTGTAGAGGATAAAGTAACAGGACATCCTACGATGTCAAAGTTGTATTGTGAGAGGTTCTGTGGGCGTTTTTTTGAACCGATAAGTATTACCTCTGTCTTGTCTGGATTTAATAAAAGAAAATTACGCGTCATCCAATCTTTTATATCTTTAACACACTCTGTCAATTTGGATAATTTAGCGCTTTCATCCGGCCGTGATGAAATATATATTTGAGTGTCATCAGCATAACAATGGAAACTAATTCCATGTTTCCTTATAATATTTCCAAGTGGCAGCATATATATTGAGAATAATAAAGGGCCCAACACAGATCCCTGCGGCACTCCATAGTTTACTGGAATTATGATCGATTTTTCTCCATTTAAATAGACAAAATGGTAGCGGTCAGATAAGTATGATCTAAACCAGCTTAATGCTTGTCCTTGAACACCAGTATAATTTTGTAGTCGATCTAAGAGTATTGTATGATCTATAGTATCGAACGCAGCACTTAGATCAAGTAAAACTAGTATTGAGATACAGCCTTGGTCAGAAGCTAAGAGTAAATCATTTGTGATTAACTAACAAATAAACAGACGTCACCCGAACAAAATATCCCGTTACAGTTTAGTAGTAATGATTTCATGAACTTCTTCACTGAGAAAATAGAAAACATCAGAACCACAATTGTAAACGTTCAATCCTCAATCGCGCCTTATAATTCAGCCTCAATTTTCCCCCCGCAAGAACAATTACAGTGCTTTACAACTATAGAACAAAAAGAGTTAAATAAACTTATCACTTCATCTAAAACAACAACATGTTTATTAGATCCTATACCAACTAAACTACTGAAGGAAGTGTTACCTGTAGTGGAAGAGCCTCTCCTCAATATTATTAACTCGTCTTTATCTTTAGGTCATGTTCCAAGAACATTTAAATTGGCAGTTATAAAACCACTCATTAAGAAACCACAATTAGATCATAATAATCTAGCAAATTATAGACCCATTTCAAATCTACCTTTTATGTCTAAAATACTAGAAAAAGTTGTGTCCACTCAACTGGGCTCTTTCTTGCAAGAAAATGATATCTATGAAAAGTTTCAGTCAGGGTTCAGGCTGCATCATAGCACTGAAACTGCGCTCGTTAAAATCACAAATGATTTACTCTTAGCTTCTGACCAAGGCTGTATCTCAATACTAGTTTTACTTGATCTAAGTGAGCGAGTTCGTCACAGGAGAAACCAGGATCGACAAAGCAGCAGCATCAAATAGTGTGAATAGTGCGGGAACGTCTCCGAGACGCTTGAAGAAAGCTACAGTACCGTGAAAAGCACTGGCACTTGTGTTAAAATGCTGTAAAGTGAGAATGCTTTCAAAAATAAAATTACAAATTGAATTTATTTATGATTTAACTTCTATTAACTAATTCAAATCAATATATGGTGTAACGACCCTTTGCGTTTAAAATGGCTTTTGTCCAGGTACACTTGCGCATAGTTTTTCAGGGAGCTTTGCAGGAAGGGTTCTTCAGGCATCTCGGAGACGTTCCCGCAGTTCTTCTGGATTTAGTCTGTCTCAGTTTTTTCTGTTTCTTCATGTAATCACAGACGGACTCGATGGTGGTGAGATCAGATCATGTTGTCAGACTCCTTGTGCATACACAAATCTCACTGGATTATTACAATTAATGGCAAAAAGAATCTTTGGAAATGTAGACTGATATTTCCTACTGACACACTACAGCAAAAGATACAAATAACTGACTTAAAAACATTTTTTTTTTAGCGGGGGGGATATTAACATGCCTTAGACTTTTGCACAGTACTGGATACCTTACATTTTCAGAGCACTGAAAAAGTAGTTGTTTATGCAATGATAAAAAAAACAATCCAAAAAGCAAATAGTTTGTCATATAAACAAAACCAAAGTCCCAGACCCTCCCAGTGATAAACCACAGTGTGAAATGAGAGACGGAGGAGTTAGACCAGAATTTAAAAAAAAAATTAAAGCTAAAACTATGCTTAGGCGTCTTAGATCTTATTTATACAAAAATATTTCAAACAGTATTTTTGTCCATATGAAACATGTTGTCAAAGTTTGTCACAATGTTTCGTTGTTGTTGTTTTTAAGAAATCTGAGGACTGTGCATTGCTCTTATTTAGATTAAGTTGTATCTTTTAGAAAATCACCACACATTTTCAGAGACGCGATGTGTGAATCTACACGTGAGAGGCCTTCAGAAGTCATAACTTCAGGGGTCAACGGCTTAGGTCACTTGGCGAAAACACTGCATGTGAAAAATATTTTCACATATTTTCTTTTTGTTTTATAAATGTATAAACTTTTAGGCAGCAGTGGCTCAGTGGTTCATGTAGGTTGTCTACAAACTGGAAGGTTGGTGGTTCAATCCCCGGTTCCACCTGGCCAAGTGTCGAGGTGTCCATGAGCAAGACACCTAACCCCAGCTGCTCCCGACGAGCTGGATGGCGCCTTGTATGGCTGACACCGCCGTCGGTGAGTGAATGGGTGAATGTGAGACTATATGTAAAGCGCTTTGGTGGCCATAGGTCTGTGAAAGCGCTATATAAATGCAGTCCATTTACCAAATATCAGCCTAATAAATATGGACTTAATACATGATTAAACAAGATAATCATGCTACCAAATACGTCTGACACAATGTTTTTAAGAAAAAGCAGTGTTTTAAAATACAAATAAACCATGATAACAGATGATTTTTTTTGACAGACCTACAGAATGAGAAATCTAATATTGTTGTAATCTTTGCGAGGTCTCACTCACAACGCAAAACTTTGTGTTGGCTGATCCAGGCAAAGCTTTACTAAAACTAAATATTATGGAAGTCATTTTCAAACTGTAATTATAGCATATTTTATTTATTAATATTATGGCTTCATGTTGATTTAAAGTTTTTGTTTGTTTGTTATTAACTAATACCTTTATCTTTTAACTAACACTTCAACATCCAGCACAAAATTAAAGAGATGTATAAGCTAAGGATGTTCTCTGACCCCAAATAAACAGATAATGGAATGTTCACAATCTACAATATACAGTAAGATATTCTCCTATTTAGTATGTGTGTAAATAGTTGTGCTTAAATCTTTGGGTGTATTTTTACACAGCAACATATTTTGTTGGTTCCACACTCTTGTAAAGCCTATAGGACTAACTTTAAAACATAATCTTTATACAGGAATCACACATGTCCAAAACATCCATGTAAGATTCAAAAGAAAAGAAAATCACTAAGAAAAGAGGGTTGAAAAGCACAGTTTATAATAACAAGTTTCCAAATGATGGTATTATTACTCCACTAGATTTAGTCATCTTGTTCAGATAGCAGATGACGCTGCATCACATTTTGTATGCTTAAGTGAAGACTTTTCTTTGAGAGCTGTCAACATTCAGTGTTTATAGAAATAAATGAAATTAAGAATTTAAGTGGTGTTATCAGTTTTTCAGCACGTGATTGATTATAACCAATGAGACTGCTGGAACTGCACGTGGGAAATCATCAGGTTCTCCCTTCTACGAACTTGTTGTTGCTTCCGTCAGGTAAGTGTCTTATGTCTTTTGTAAGAATTTGTAAGAATATTCAAAATAGTGGTGAATTAATTAATTGGATTAAAAATACATGAATTTTAGCCTGATTACAACTTACGAGTATTACTTTTATAATTGCTGTTCAAACTAGAGGGCCTAATGTGGCCAACTAGCCACTAACGTTATTGTTATTCTTCGAGGTAACGCTAATTTCTGAGTTAATTTATGTTTTAAATGTTTATCTTTTAAAACTTACAAAAGTTAATTAACTGGAATTCATTTACGTCCATTTTATTTATTGTTATGAAGGGATGTGACGTTAATGGCAGAGCTATGGATATAAAGGCCGGGCTAAGTCGATATTGTTAGCCTACATATTGAACAGTGCCCTCCACAATTATTGGCACCCCTGTTTAAGATGTGGTCGAGGACTTCTAAAAATTCTCCTTTTTTTTTAAACAACATAGAACCTAATGCAAAAAAAGAGAAAAATCCAACCTTTTATGTACATTACATAAGTACATTACTTTGGTGGTAAAAAAAAAATCACACATTTAGACAAAAAAAAACTTGAAATCATGTGTCCCACAATTATTGGCACCCCTGATGTTAATACTTTGTACAACCCCCTTTTGCCAACAAGACAGCACTTAATCTCCTCCTATAACATTTCACAAGATTGGAGAACACAGAGAGAGGGATCTTTGACCATTCTTCTTTGCACAATCTTTCTAGATCATCCAGTGTCCTGGGTCCTCTCTTATGCACTCTCCTCTTTAGCTCGCCCCACAGGTTTTCGATTGGGTTAAGGCCTGAGGACTGAGATGGCCATGGGAGGACCTTGAGTTTGTGACTGCTGAACCATTTTTGTGTAGATTTTGCCACATGTTTTGGATCATTATCCTGCTGAAAGACCCAATGACGACCCATCTTCAGCTTTCTGGCAGAGGCCATCAGGTTTTTATTTAAAATGTCCTGGTAGTTCAAAGCGTTCATAATGCCATGCACCCTAACAAGGTTCCCAGGGCCTTTGGAAGAGAAACAGGCCCACAGCATCACAGATCCTCCACCATACTTCACGGTGGGCATGACGTGCTTTTCGGCATACTTATGGCGTTATTTTCCTGTCAAATGTCAAGAGCACATTATTGTAGCGCGAAAGTACATTAATATAATGCGCGAGCGCGAATCTCTCTGCTCGCGCACAGAATATAATGTGCCGAGTGCGAATCTCTCTGCTCGCGCACGGTATATAATGTGCCGAGTGCGAATCTCTCTGCTCGCGCACGGTATATAATGTGCCGAGTGCGAATCTCTCTGCTCGCGCACGGAATATAATGTGCCGAGTGCGAATCTCTCTGCTCGCGCACGGTATATAATGTGCCGAGTGCGAATCTCTCTGCTCGCGCACGTTATATAATGTGCCGAGTGCGAATCTCTCTGCTTGCGCGCGGAAACTGGGCGCGCGCTCTCAGATACACGCTGCTTGTTTTAACCGTGGAAAGACGTCAGTACTCTCCGTTTATCAAGTTCAAATCCTCCAAGGTTAATCTACTAACTCTCCTGACTGCTTTGTCGGACAAAATGGCGGATGGCGAAGTATGATTGGTCAGATCACCTGTCAATCAAGCTCCCTGCGAAGGGTCAAATTGAGCGTTTGCAAAACCAATTTTGTCAGACAAAATGGCAGATTATGATTGGTCAGATCGCCTGTCAATCAAACTCCCTAATTGATAGCTGGCTTCACAAAAAAAAAACACGCAATGTATTTCATGTAAATGTAAGTTTTTGCTTTACATCATTACAAAAGTTAAGGTTACTTTGGCTGTGAGCACGCAAGCTCTCTTTCATCAACGCGCTGGAGAGAGAGAAGATTTGCATTATAAGTAATAATAATATACAATCAAAATAAGACATTTAGGCCATGTTTACATCAGGAAAAAATAAAATTATGTAAGAAGTAACTATTTTTCTGTGCCACATGGTGATTTTGTACAGTTAAAGGTTGTTTCAGCGATTTCAGGCCCAAACATAAATGATCACATTCATCTAATCTTTCCAAACAATCCGCTAGCTACCCGCCCAAAAACCTCACAACACCCTCCCCCTGTCTTTGATTGGTTGGAACACTATTTATTTTGGTTTTGAGTGGTGGTGAAACCAATTGTTTTTATGTGCAGATCTCAGAGCCTAGGCTGCTTACAGAGACGCGTTTTTTTGACGGCATGCTTATGGGGCGGGCAGCTAGCGGATCGTTAGGAAAGATTAGATGAATGTGATCATTTATGTTTGGGCCTGAAATCGCTGATACAACCTTTAAAGTGCCGTTAAATGTCTGTTACCTCCGGGACCAAGTATAAATGATAACACTTACATAATAAGAGTATAGCATTTTGATAGATCTGTAGCCGGTACTGAAATGCAACATAAACATATTCTAGCACATATTGTCCACCCAATTCTTTTTCTTTCCATAATTTGTTGCAGTATAGTCTACTTATGATGTTCACATTCATAACATATTGGTGTAATATTTTCTATTGACTATATAAAGTTCATCAGTACATGTTTATCCATGCAGACCTATGTAATATTTGATTAATTTTAAATCTTTTTAATTAATTTTTTTGTTCCCTTTCTTCTTGTGAAATCAGATCATTTGTTCTGCTCAGTAAGTATTCTATTTCTCACTATTCTATTCAGACTTACTGTATATGATTATAGACATTATATGATCATAGGCATAGCATATTGATTGATCAGTGATGATTTCTCTTTAGATTGTATTTGTATATAATTAATCTGCACATTGACTCAGATATTCAGTGATGTTTTTTTCTTCTTCCTTTTACACTTCAGAAAACGGTCATTGTTTCTGCTATGTAAGTATTCTTTTTGATTCACGCTTTCCAAATTCTCACACAGGGAATTTGGGGTGGAACGGTACACAGAAGTTACGGTTCGGTTCATACCTCGGTTCAGACATCACGGTTCGGTACGAGTTCGGTACAATGGAGGGAAAAGTAAAACAAAAATGTAGAAGGCAATTTTTTTTTTTAATTGTGCATGTCTCAGGCTGTACCACCAAAGGAAAATAAATGTCTTAAGCCTTGTATTTTTTAAACAAGTTTTATTAAAGGTGCTCAAGTGATGTCACACATTTTTTAGGCCCAAACATTTTTTGTCACATACAGCAAACATCTCCTCAATATATCCGCTAGCTGCCTGTCCCCTGAACACACTGTAAAAAACACGGTCTCTGTAGACACCCCAGGCTCCACAAACGGCAACAAAAACAAACTGGGCTAACCCGCACCACGAAACACAACAAACAGTGCTCCAGCCAATAACCGACAAGAACAATTTGGGGTGTGGTTTGGGGAGTTAGTGCGCGGATGAGGAGGAGGGAGGGTCTAGCTAGCCTCTGTTTTGTTTGACAATACTTTAAACGTCAACAAGAAGTGACATCACCCAACATCACTTAGAGCACCTTTAATAAAGTAAAGGCATAAAACCAGTTTATTTGTACTGCACTGACAATAGTTTTATATAATTAGTTTATTAATTAAATTAACAAAAAGACAAAAAGACCTTGAGATATATTTGGTTATTGTACCTGAATGAATTTAAAATGAATTTGCTATATTTCAGATCAATATATTTGTTTTCCTTAAAATTTAATTAACACTAACTTTATTCTCATCTGAATTATACATAATTTATTTCTGTATAAAATAATACTACCATTAAAACACATTTTGATTTTCTTTTTTAATCAATGTAGAATGTGTGACTTAAAAATAAACAGATTAGTGCCCTGTTTGAGGACAAGAAATGAAAACCAATGCAATATGATGAATGTCCAAAAGATGGCACCGACAGACTGTTTTTAAATGGGGTTGGATCAATATTTTCTGCTTTTAAACAGTGTGTGTGTGTGTACTCGTCTACCTATATAAGTGGGGACCTTGGTGTCATTACACACTCACCAACAGGGGACCGCCGAGCCAAGTGGGGACATTTTTCAAGTCCCCTGTTGGTCATGCTTTAAAACATGTTAAAATCAGCTAAAACACACTGGTGATTTTTTTACATTTTTGACCAAATGTGTGTGTGTTTAAGTCCATACTCAGCAGCGCTCCTGTAGGCTGGAGCAGGAACTGCAATGCCCCATTAACTCATTATTCACACTTCTCTATTGTCTGAATGGCTTGCTGTCCTAAAGAGGCTCTGAGACTGTAGAGCTGCTGTTTAACTGGCTGCTTAGTTCAGGAGCTTTCAGTAACACTTTATAATAACTCCATGCTATTAATCATTAGTTAAGCATTAGTAAACAGTTAATTCATTTATAAAGCATTAATAGACTTTAATAAGCAGTATATAAATACAGCTATAAATGATTTATTCTTGTTTTAAAAGCATATCTATAATGTGTTTAATAATTGTATTTTCATACTTTATTAATGATCAATTTATCATTTCTAAATGAAGTATTGCATTGTTTACAAACCGGTTATTTAAGAGTTGTCAGTGGTTCATAAGATCACTTAGAAAGTGTGAGTAAATGATTAAACTATTTCAATGTACATTCATAAATCTTATTATTCAGACATATAGTAATAGTTACTTAGTGTGTTAATAAATGCTTTATTAACATGTATTTCTACTGTAATGCAGGGTTAATTCAGGTAGTTATAAAGCATTTAGTAGTGGTCAGTTCACTATTTTTGTGAGCTCATCTAAAGTGAGGACTAGTTATGCCTTGTAAAACATTTATAAAGGAGATTTAAAGGCTGTTAATATTTCTATGTTCTGTATCACCGTGTTGTGTTTGTTTCCTTTTTTTCTGTTTAGAAGATTAATGAGCCTTTAAATCCCCTTTATAAATGCTTTACAAAGCATAACTAGTCCTCACTTTAGATGAGCTCACTAAAATAGTTAACTGACCACTACTAAATGCTTTATAACTACCTGAATCTACTACATTTACTTAAACTTTCTAAGTGATCTTATTAATCACTGACAACACCTAAATAACTGGTTTGTAAATAATGCAATACTTCATTTAGAAATGATAAATTGATAATTAATAAAGTATGAAAATACAATTATTAAACACATTATAGATATGCTTCTAAATCAATAATACATCATTTAAAGCTGTATTTATAAACTGCTTATTAATGTCTGCTATTATGATTTAACTGTTTACAAATGCATAACTAATGATTAATAGGATGCTAATATTTTTCATAATATAACTTCAAATATGCATTTTTTTTTAAACGTGCCAAGAGGGGATCTGCAACACAATGTTGTAATTATAATGTAATTATTATTATATTATTAAGATATTAATAATGCAACTGATAGTATTGGCTGCCTATTAAGTAAAACATAATTTCTACTCTAAAAAAAAAATCAATAGACATGTCCTTATTTTCTTTTTTCCTTTGTTTCTAGGATGTTGATGTACAGAGATATTCAGTGTTTGAAATATTGCTCAATTTAAATGCAACCAAACATATGTCACTCGTTACCATCCATCAGTAGACATTTCTTTAAGATCAAATTCAAAACTTTTAAGTTGACTTGCTGTATTTGGTCATTTTGAAACAAAAATGAAATACAAAATGTTCTTTTAAGGTCTTTTTTCATAATATAACTTCAAATATGCAACAACAACAACAACAGCAACAAAAAATCTTAAACATGCCAAGATGGAATCTCAACTCTGAACGATCTCTACCTATCCGACAGGGGACTTCATAGCCTGCAATGGAACTGTGTGTGTGTGAATAGTTAAGTCTGTCTTTATTTTGTAACTATAAGTTATATTATATACTTTATATATATATATATATATATATATATATATATATATATGTTTGGTTAGGATTAGTGTTGTAGGGTGCGTGTGTATTACACGCAATAAAGTGCGTATCATATGCATGTAAAAAACTAATTTTTGCGTAAAAATTGCACGATAAACACAATGCGTGTTATAGAGATGCATTTTCATGAGATCAGGCTGGTCATGCACAAGTATATCACATGTTCACATGCGTACTTATGATCACGTGTTCACATGTTCATGAGTATTACGTGTTTTTTTGACAAAGCGACATCAACTACTGGCCTGGCTTGCATAATACAGCCCTTATAGTGTTTATAGGGTTTGTTTGTAAACAATGTTATAGTTGTATTTAACAATATTTTACATTTTGCACGCAGTTGTGTAGTGTATTGCTTTAGTTTGAAAATTATTTACATTAGGCTATCTTTTTAACTGTTAAATTCTCATTAATTTCTCTTTTATTATGCTTAGATGAGGTTAAATCTTGGCTTGCTCAAAACTTTTCGTCTTTAAATGAAGACAAAACTGAGGTGATAGTTTTTGGCCCCACTGATCATTTTAAGACCACCAGCATCGATTTGAGGAGCTTATCTGCATTCAGATCTACGCATGTGCGGAATTGGGGTGTGCTTTTAGATGGGCCTTTAAAATCTGACAAACAAATATCTTCGGTAATTGGATCTAGTTTCCATCAACTCCGTCTTTTGTCTAAAATTAAACACTTCCTAACTGACAAAACACTAGAGATGGCTGTTCATGCTTTTATTACTTCCCATTTAGACTACAGCAACTCATTGTATTGCGGTATTTCCAAGTCACAAATTGCTCGCCTTCAACTGGTCCAAAATGCTGCAGCAAGATTTATTCACAAAAGTCGTAAATATGATCACATGATGATGATACATTTTATTTATATTGCGCTTTTCTCCAACCCAAAGCGCTACAAAAAAGTCAGAGGAGTAAGTCAGAGGAATGCTTATTTCTTCCTTTGGTTTCAGTTTTGAACACGTTGCAGTTCTTTTAAAAAAGGCTTTAAAATTATATAACATGATTTATGATTTAATACTGTATATTAGCAGCAATTACACATTTTTAACTTTAGCAACAAAGTGGAGACCCTCTTTTCTGTAATGAAAGACCAATCTAATGGGTTGTGGTCTTTCATACATTGGCAGTAATAAAAATTAAACATTGTTTCCCTTAGGGCTTAAATTAACCTGATTTTTTTTTTTTTTTATGTTTCACATCATTACATTGTTCCCCTGACTGACAGGTGATGCTTGTAACCCGATCATAATCCGTTAACCAACAAGATTATAATGTTACATTCTAATTAAATTAAATTAGAATGTATGTATTTCTCAATACTTATCACTTTTTCAAAGCTCTTCACCAACTTTCAGTTTCACTGCAGTTAATTTCAGATTCAAAACGCATTAAAACTACCAAAACACATCATTCATGTTTCAAATTAAGTCATTCTTTCAGAACTCTAGTAAAGGTTTCACGCAACAAACACAATTAAATATACAAAACAAAAAACACAAACAACAGGCAGCAATATGCACTACTTTCTGCTGTTCAGAATTCAATGCAGTTTATGTTACATGGTTCATGTTTACATGTACAAAATGATTTCCTTTTGTATAGATGGTGAAGAAAATGAAAGACTAAGGGCCCTATTTTAACGATCTGAAACGCAAGTGTCAAAGCGCAAAGCGCAAGTAACTTTGTGGGCGGGTCTCGGCGCTGTTGCTATTTTCCCGGCGGGATAAATGACTCTTGGGCCCAGCGCAAATCTAAAATGGATTGGTCTGAAGTAGCTTTATTATTCATAGGTGTGGTTTGGGCGTAACGTGAAATAAACCAATCAGAGCGTCATCTCACATTCCCTTTAAGAGCAGACGCGCTTTTTCTATAGCGGAGTCCTATTATAACGGCGGATTTACGTTTGCGCCGGAACACGCCTCCTCTTTGCGCTGAACCGCCCCGGGAGCGCAAGTGTATTTCTTAGTTAACCGACGTGTGTCTGTGGAGGGAAAAGTCCGCTTTGCGCGGGTGCAAAATAGGAATGATACATGCGTCGCTGTACAAAGTCAATTGCCCTAATAAAAAGATAGGGCCCTAAGACTTGTGTAGGTGTTTAGTTAAATCTTAATTTTTCTGTTTAGTTTTTTTTTTTTTTTTTTTTTTTTGATTCAGAATATATTTCAGTGTGGTATACGGTAGAAATATTGCAAATTTCAGTCTTATTAATTTTTGTGTTATAAGATTTTGAACTTAGATATAATAGTCTTGGAAATATGTAATCATGTGCAAATTGGCCTGTATAGTAAATCAAGTTCTGTTGGTCTTTGTGTTTAAGTGAGAAATGAATTAATGTAAATTGAAATATCTCAGTTTAGCAGCAGACTGATCTTGTGATCACTGTGTGAAGAGTTTTGAGAAGGTGTTCAATGTTGTATTATGATCAGTTTTGAACTTATATATAACAGTTTTGAATAGACTGTATAGAAATGGGCTCTGAGTTTTGGCAGTGGTTGTGTCTAAGTGACATACTGTATGTAGTTTGGAAGATGTAGTCACTGAATGCATTAATACAACATTGAATGACACAGACATTTGCAACACTTCTACAATAATACCATATTAAAATATATTCAGAATCTAAAAAAAGAAATACTATCAAAACAATTAGATGTAGCTGAATACATACACAGTTATTAATCTTTCAGTTTCATCACCATCTATACAAAAGGGAAAACTCGGGGGAAAATGTGTACTATAATGTAAACATTGACCATATAACATAAAATGCAGAAATATTTTATAATGCTACCTGTTATTTGTGTTTTTTTATTTTATGAGTGACAAAGTGTGTTTGTTGGGTGAAACCTTTACTAGTGTTCTGGAAGAATGAGTTGATTTTAGACATGAATGAAGTGTTTTGAGCATTTTATTGCGTTTTGAATGTGAAATTAACCACAGTGAAGCTTAAGGTTGGTTATGAGTAGGCCTACTGAGTGAAGCATTCTGAAAAAATTACCAAAGTATTGAGAAATGTGTCCTAGCGTCTGTAAAAAAAAATAAAAAAATACCTGTAATAGCAGCCGTACATGGAGCCTTATTTATCACTCAGAATTAGTGTTAAACACATTTACACAAACAAATGTAGATCACTGCCTCTCTAGGGTCGTCCACACCATCACAATATGGGGATCCTGTGCCTGAGTTGCTCTCTTTTGGGTTTATTTAGCTGTTTGACACATCACAATTAAGGAAAATAGAGAGAAGACTGAATATTAGTCAAATATTACATAAATCTATACAAATAAAATTGTTTCTTTTTTCATCAGTGATTATTGACTAATTATTATGTCAGGAGTCCTCAACTCTGGTCCTCGAAGTGCACTGTCTTGCAGTTTATGTCCAGACCTGATCAATCTCACTTGCTCTTTTAACCAAAAGAGCTCGATTAGCTTGTTCAAGTGTGCTGGACCAGGGTTGGTGCTAAAGTCTGCAGGACAGTGGTCCTCAAGGGCCAGAGCTGAGATCCACTGCAAAATGTTCTGAACATGACTAGATCAATCACTTACAGCAGTGGTGTCCAGTCCTGGTCATGGAGGAGTTTAGCTCCAGCCTGTCTAGTGTCCGCTGATCCTAAAGAACTCGATCAACTGGTTCAGGTCTGCTTAACTGGGGTTGGAGCTCAATTCTGCAATCAGGATTAGATGGCAATAAATACTGAAAAGAGAGAGGACAAACCACATTTCAAATACAGTATTTGTTCAGGGAATGAGGAACATCTCATTTAAAAAATGACAGTTTTTGTAAATGTCTATGACAAATCTACAATGCAAAAACTGAGAATGTGTCAGACAGTGATTCCAACAGAATACTTACACAGAGCAGTACCAATTATCTGATTACACATATGGAAAAGGGAGAAAAAGAAACTACTTGGTTACTGACGTAACCTCAGTTCCCTGAGATGAGGGAACGAGTATTGCGTAAGGCTAGCTTACGCTATGGGAAAACCTTCTTTTCTCGAGAATATTGAAGCAAACATTTTAAAACGCAAGCACAACTGAGTGCGAGAGCGGTCATTGGCTGTACTGCGGCAACTGCACGAACATATGGCGAGGCGGCTTTGACGCGAGAACCAAGCAGGACGTGTGGCACCCTGGCGCGCCAGAGCCCGCCAGTATGGGCGTGATCAGACGTTATATATTGGCGTGTCTCGGGTACCCGTCGAGGAGCCATGCGTGGAGGGCCCATAAATCGGGATGGGGTTGCAAAACCATCCCGTTTGCCTGTGTGAGGAGGTCGTTCCTTAGAGGAATCGGCCACGGGGCTGTTTCCATCAGCTGTAACAGCTCTGGGTACCAGCACTGGGTTCTCCAGAGGGGGGCTATTAACAGCACTGTACATCTGCACTCCCTGATCCTTTCAATGACCTGTGGTAGCATCGTGACAGGAGGGAATGCGTACAGAGGGCGGCTCGGCCAGTCGGTGAGTGTGTCCCTGTTCTTTGTAAAAAAATATTTGGCAGTGAGCGTTGTCTTCTGAGGCGAAGAGGTCAACCTCTGCCCTGCTGAAGACATTCCACAGCAGCTGAGCCATTTGTGGGTGAAGATTTTTCTGGATAGCATATCCACACCCTGGTTCAGAACGCCTGGTACATGCGCCGCCCTCAGTGAGCACAGGTTGAGCTGGGACCAGAGAAAGAGATTCTCGGCCATGCTGTGCAGGCTGTGTGACCTGAGACCACCCTGGCGCTTTATGTAGGACACCACTGCCCTGTTGTCCGTCCGGACCAGGACTTGGAGGTCTTTTAAGTATAGGAGAAAGGCTTTTAAGGCTAAGGCTAACGCCTTCATCTCTAGACAGTTTATGTGTAGGCGTTTCTCTGGGTCTGACCACAGACCAGAGACGGGCCTATCCTTGTAAAGGGCCCCCCAGCCTAAGCTGGAGGCATTTGTCGAGATTGGGTGTGATCTCGAGGAGAAAAACAATCTCATGCCAGACCGATACCATTCAGTCGCTTTCCAGGGAGTCAGGGCTTTGATGCAGCCGTGACTCACTCTGATTTGTAAGTGACCAGTGTAAGGGTGGATTTCCTGCAGAGGTTCAAGCTGCAAGAACTGCCGAATGACTAAAGAAACATTATTAGCAAGATGGTAGAAAACTGTACATTTCTTGTCTATTCCACCCACTGCCACTTATATCAATGACGTAAATAAGCGCAGTTACAATAGATTAATATTTGTGGGAGAGCGTTGCTATAGAGAGTGACGATATTGTATTGCAATATGTAGCACTTCAAAGTCAATACCAAATCAAAACTAGTTAGCACATTAGTTGTAATTGAAAAGGTTTAATGACAAAATATGGTTATGGTTACACTTAAAATAGTTACAAAATAGATATATGAGATGATGATATAAGTTATCATCATCTCATATATCTATTTTGTAACTATTTTAAGTTGTAGTTAGTTTAAGTTACCATTAATCTTACTTGTTTTATACTTTCCTTGACCATGTGACTAAAACCCAACTGTGAGACGTTCAAAATCCTTTGGGGCCCATGTGAGCTTTCTGTGGGCAAGCCCACAGTGAAATGCCCACAGTAAATCCTAATGGGGGCCCAAATTTAATTTAATTTAATGGGCAAAACTGCTATGGGCCCCGCATGGGCTAACCCACTAGGGATCCGTGTGGGTTTTCTTTGGGGCCCACACTGGCTTGTTTGCTGGGGTGTTATACAATACAGATAATTTCAAAGCAGCTTTACGGAGATAACAGAAAAATAATGCAACAATGTTTGTTTTATCTGTCCAGCAGATCTAGAAGAAAATAGTATAATTTTTCAGCTGAAGTCAGTTCAGTTTTGATTCAGTTCCAGTGTAAAGATCATCAATTAATTATTAAATTAGTTAATTTCATCTATAAAGTAGCTCTGCAGAAGAACAGTGATATATTAGGGAGATATTTTCTTTTAAAGAAATTATGTTTTATTACCAAGGTTCGGGAGGAGCACGTTCAGATAATTAACACAAGTGGAGAGCACTCAGCAATCAATGGTAAGAGGTGTATATATACTCAGCAGTCTCACCTCATTCCATTGACAGTTTTGCAGCATGTAGCCTGACAGTATCGTCCTAACAGGTCCGAATCGAGCAATTCCCGTCCGATGAATAATCTCTCGTCTATGAAGAACCTCTGCCGCAATCCTCTGACCAATATCGCGGGCGTCAGGCTTAACAAACGGGATCATAACCGCGGGCGAAACATCCGCTATCTCCTTCCGCATATTTCTCTACACCGGTCCATACAATAATTCCCGCCATAGAGAAATGGTTAGTAAGGCAATGCCGCCCTGGGTCTTCCTCCTTCGTCAGGCCGCCACAGCAGGCCCTAAAGTAAGCCGCGCCGTGCCGCGCCGTGCCGCGCCGCAGATTCAGTCCCGGCCAGTCCATACTCAACGTTTGCCGGGTCAACTCAGTGAGTGCTCAGCTCGGCCCTTCTCGTGTCTGTCTTGGTTGAGCTTGGCATTGCTTCAGTTGTTTGAGTCACGAGCCAGTCATGCCATCTGTATACAAATTTGATCGGGGGAATGCACGTTTTAAATTGTTTCTGTACAAATGATTTACTGTCATACAGTAGGTCGCACGTTACGTGCAGATTGATCACAGAATCATTAAGAACCTATCGTTAACACTGTCCTGCAATTTATCTGCAAAATCTCGTAAATCTATTTAAAAAAAAAAAAAAAAAAAAGTGTGTAGGCTATACAAGCAATGTGTTTCATGCCAAGAGTTTAGTTATCCTTAATTGAAACACAGTTAAATAAATACAAGATGCCTACATTTATGCAAGCTTCGTCCTTTACCATAAACCGTCTCTTTTGTACTTAACTTAATAAACTTCAGACAATCAAAATTGTTCTAAACGCAAACTGTTATCTTTGCTCGGTCACTTAAACTTCAATGTGCATAATCCTGCAAGGATTTCATCTCGCCTCCTTTTTCTCGCGTCTTTGATCTAAAGCACAAGAAGACGAGCGTCAGCCAGCTAAGCCCCACTCTCCTCCTCCCTTTGTTCAGCCACACACCGCAGGAGCTCAGTTTCTCCAGGTAAGTTTATCCACTGCTGCAACAGTGATGTCTCCTCTGGTCCTGGAGGAGCTCAAATTCTCTGGCAAAATTTTCTCTAATATTGCAACAGTAATGTCTCCTCCGCTCTCACTAGAGCTCCGTTTCTCTGGCTAATCTTCTCCACTGCCGCAGCAGTGATGTCTCCTCTGCTCCCACTGGAGCTCTTTTACTCTGTCTAATGTCTCCACTGTCACAGCAGTGATGTCTCCTCTGCTCCCACTGGAGCTGTTTTACTCTGGCTAATCTTCTCCACTGCCGCAGCAGTGATGTCTCCTCTGCTCCCACTGGAGCTGTTTTACTCTGGCTAATCTTCTCCACTGCCACAGCAGTGATGTCTCCTCTGCTCCCACTGGAGCTGTTTTACTCTGGCTAATGTCTCCACTGCCACAACAGTGATGTCTCCTCTGCTCCCACTGGAGCTGTTTTACTCTGGCTAATCTTCTCCACTGCCACAGCAGTGATGTCTCCTCTGCTCCCACTGGAGCTCTTTTACTCTGGCTAATCTTCTCCACTGCCACAACAGTGATGTCTCCTCTGCTCCCACTGGAGCTCTTTTACTCTGGCTAATCTTCTCCACTGCCACAACAGTGATGTCTCCTCTGCTCCCACTGGAGCTCTTTTACTCTGTCTAATGTCTCCACTGCCACAGCAGTGATGTCTCCTCTGCTCCCACTGGAGCTCTTTTACTCTGGCTAATGTCTCCACTGCCACAACAGTGATGTCTCCTCTGCTCCCACTGGAGCTGTTTTACTCTGGCTAATCTTCTCCACTGCCACAGCAGTGATGTCTCCTCTGGTCCCACTGGAGCTCTTTTACTCTGGCTAATCTTCTCCACTGCCACAACAGTGATGTCTCCTCTGCTCCCACTGGAGCTCTTTTACTCTGGCTAATCTCCTCCACTGCCACAGCAGTGATGTCTCCTCTGCTCCCACTGGAGCTGTTTTACTCTGGCTAATCTTCTCCACTGCCACAGCAGTGATGTCTCCTCTGCTCCCACTGGAGCTGTTTTACTCTGGCTAATCTTCTCCACTGCCACAACAGTGATGTCTCCTCTGCTCCCACTGGAGCTGTTTTACTCTGGCTAATCTTCTCCACTGCCACAGCAGTGATGTCTCCTCTGCTCCCACTGGAGCTCTTTTACTCTGGCTAATCTTCTCCACTGCCACAGCAGTGATGTCTCCTCTGCTCCCACTGGAGCTCTTTTACTCTGGCTAATCTTCTCCACTGCCACAGCAGTGATGTCTCCTCTGCTCCCACTGGAGCTCTTTTACTCTGGCTAATCTTCTCCACTGCCACAGCAGTGATGTCTCCTCTGCTCCCACTGGAGCTCTTTTACTCTGGCTAATCTTCTCCACTGCCACAACAGTGATGTCTCCTCTGCTCCCACTGGAGCTCTTTTACTCTGGCTAATCTTCTCCACTGCCACAGCAGTGATGTCTCCTCTGCTCCCACTGGAGCTCTTTTACTCTGGCTAATCTTCTCCACTGCCACAACAGTGATGTCTCCTCTGCTCCCACTGGAGCTGTTTTACTCTGGCTAATCTTCTCCACTGCCACAGCAGTGATGTCTCCTCTGCTCCCACTGGAGCTCTTTTACTCTGGCTAACCTTCTCCACTGCCACAACAGTGATGTCTCCTCTGCTCCCACTGGAGCTCTTTTACTCTGGCTAATCTTCTCCACTGCCACAGCAGTGATGTCTCCTCTGCTCCCACTGGAGCTCTTTTACTCTGGATAATCTTCTCCACTGCCGCAGCAGTGATGTCTCTTCTGTAGTACTTCTCTCGCTGGAGCACTCAATCTCCTCTTTCTCTTCTTTCCTGTCTCCTCTTTCTGTCCAGCGAGCATTGGTCTCACAGCGGATGCAGTGTGAGAAAATCTCCCGGGCAAGCACTCATTTTCCTCTTTTCCGCTTCCTCTTTCCGTCCAGTGAGCATTGGTCTCACAGCGGACGGAGTGAGAACTTTCCCGGTAGAGCACTTACGTTTTCTCTTTCATCCAGCGAGCATTTGGTCTCACAGCGGATGCAGTGTGAGAAAATCTCCCGGGCAAGCACTCATTTTCCTGTTTCCTCTTTCCGTCCAGCGAGCATTGGTCTCACAGCGGACGGAGTGAGAACTTTCCCAGTAGAGCACTTACGTTTTCTCTTTCATCCAGCGACGCAGTGTGAGAAAATCTCCTGGGCAAGCACTCATTTTCCTGTTTCCTTTCCGTCCAGCGAGCATTGGTCTCCCAGCGGACGGAGTGAGAACTTTCCGGCGGCTGTCCTCTGCTCTTTAGCCTTTTGGGGGGAGTACTCTGGGTTCGGGCCGAACTCTGAGCTCGGAGCCCTCCCTCCGGACAGCACGCCAGATACTCATTAAACCTTACCCCTTCAAATTATATGTAAGTGTGAACTCGTGAAATGATGTTTTATTAACAAGGTTCGGGAGGAGCACGTTCAGATAATTAACACAAGTGGAGAGCACTCAGCAATCAATGGTAAGAGGTGTATATATACTCAGCAGTCTCACCTCATTCCATTGACAGTTTTGCAGCATCCCTCCACCACCCCTTCTCCACGCTTCTAGTCCTAAACACTTACATACGGGGGGAGTACTCTGGGTTCGGGCCGAACTCTGAGCTCGGAGCCCTCCCTCTGGACAGCACGCCAAATACGCATTAAACCTTACCCCTTCAAATTATATGTAAGTGTGAACTCGTGAAAGGGTTAAAGGTGTAAGAAAGAAAAAAAAGACACACCCACGAAAATTATTTAAAGGGGTCACATGGCAGTTCTAAAAAGAACATTATTTTGTGTATTTAATGCAAGGTGTCTACGCAGTTTGGGGTTTTAAAAAGTCATTATTTTACACATACCATGCATTATTGTTGCTCCTCTATGCGCCGCCTTTCTGAAACGCGTTGATTTTTACAAAGCTCATCGTTCTGAAAAGCACGGTGTGCTCTGATTGGCCAGCGATCCAGTGCATTGTGATTGGCCCAAAAAACCTTACGCTCCGTCAAATGTCACGCCCGTTCCATATTTGGAACATCCGCTCTCAAAGCAATAATGACAGGTTATAATGTCGGTACTACTTTATCAATTCAAGCCCAAATCTGATCCGGATAAAGCAGAAGACCAAGCTGATCGATCAACTTTGCCAGCGCGACTGGACCAGAACTTATCAGATTGCGAATGTTTTATTTATTTGGGGACATGATTACTGATTATAATGACTTACACTGTATTACGCGTTACGGGTGTGAGAACACTATGTAAACATAAAACCATGTCTGCATTTGTGATCATAGAAATGACAAGCAAGTGCTACTGCTCAAAACTCGCAATTGAATAGTCAGTAGCAAATTCTTAAAATATGAAAACATACAGGCTGTGTGAGTCAGAATAAGCGCCAGACTGTATTTAGGATCAGCCTTTGTGCACAGATGTCATTGTTTGAGGAATGTGCGGAAAAAGCCTGGATATCTCTATTAGCTGAAAAGTACTTGTCATTGCAGGGCGCAAAAAACTACATTTAAGGTTACAATAAAAACATAATTGTAATGTAATACATATTTAATTAATTAAAATTATATATATTATTTTACCATCATTCATCATTAAGCATCATATCATTATCATTAGGGACACAGAAGTTGACACAACACTTCATATTTTATTTTAATTAAACAACACAATATTTATAATTCAATTATTCATTTTGTCTTTATTCATTAAAATGCATAATATCAGCATCATATATATATATATATATGCATACATTATAATAGTCATTACACTTCAAATCTCATCATAAAACCTGACAGCCACAGGAAGAAAACATCAGTATTTGTTACTTTCTTTAGACAAAATACAATATCACTCAATTTTACTATTAAATACTTTGGTAATGCCGTAAATGACTCCCTTCTCTGCCTTCCCTTATAAAATAACCTTTTTATCATAGTAAAATCTACACATTGTTCCCAATAAAAGTATTGTTTAGTCTAAAACATGTTGAAGTGAGCAGGATTCATTCAATGATGAGGTGTTTCCTCACAAAAGCGCTTTATTCGGTGTAGTGAAGCCTCTTCTCCATTGACATCTGTTGCATGTTTATGTATTTGTGATTTTGTTCTGTGTAATGATTTGTCTGTCCTCTAGGGGACAACAATGTTCTTGTTTGTGTCTTTGTCTTGTTAGGAACTGATTGCCTGCACCTGTGGATCGTGTAGGTTTGGGATAAGAAGTCTAAGGGGCTAAATCTGTTCGGCGGGCGGTTCTGTCCCCGATTCATTTTCCTTCTACAATAGTTTATATTCCTTTTTGTAATAAGTCCCCTATTAAACGAGTTGTGCTGTGAAGCAATTGTGTCGTAACAACATCCATTCATTAAAAAGTCCTCTGCTCTCCTTTCCTGCGTACCAGCCAAGTCAAGCCAAGCCATGTTCAAGTTTAGTCTGCGTACAGATAGGAGGTGGAGCAGCTGGCTCTTTGGTGCAGTTATAACAACCTGGAGCTGAACATGCTCAAAACAGTGGAGATGATCGTGGACTTCAGGAGAAACCTCCCTGCACTCCCTTCACTCACCATCATGGACAGCACTGTGACTGCAGTAGAGTCATTCAGGTTCCTGGGCACCACCATCTCTCAGGATCTGAAGTAGGACACTCACATAGACTCTATTGTGAAGAAAGCCCAACAGAGACTGTACTTCCTGCGTCAGCTGAGGAAATTCAACCTGCTCTCCTTTCCTGCGTACCAGCCAAGCCAAGCCATGTTCAAGTTTAGTTCTTTAACTCAATGTTTTGTTAAAGTTCTTTTCATGTCAATAAAACGGCACTTGGGTTCTTCAAACTTGCCATCAGTGGACTTACTTACATATTTTAACTTAAAAGCTTGGAATGACAGCACTGAAGAGAAAAGCAGTGAGAAAACCTCATGCATAACCAAACACTAAATTTTATTCTTAAATGAAAATACAAAATTTGTTGAATTATAAAGTCTAAAATAAAACAGTAATTTTGTATTGTTAAATTATAATTCTGTGTATTTATAGCTCAATAACATTAGCAATAACATTACCAATTCTGCATCAAAACTGGTTTCAGTTTAAACAAATTTTTTTTTTTTTTTTTTTTTTTGTCTTCATGGTTTGGTAGTAAAATGTTACGACTACATGACTGAACATGAAACTTCTGAACCCAGAACAGATACACCGATTTTGGGGCCAATTGAGACTCCAGTTCCCAGGAATTTGACCTCCACCCCATCCACACCAACAGATGCACCCGTGTCAAATCCAAGTCCCACTTTCACAGCAGCTGGACCGGCTTTACCTTCTGCAGCGAAGACTTCAGCTCGAGCCATTGCTTCAACTCCAGTCAGACTGGCTTCAGCCTTTACACCGGCGTTAGGGCCTCTGGCTTCTGCCTCAAAAACACTGTATTCAGCACGAGCTCGTCCATATCCTGCTTCTGCTTTGTATCCGTACTTGGGAATTCTCTTCCCTGGTTTGTCTTCATAAGATGACGCATATGATCCTTGTCCAGCAAAAGCGCCTTCTGCTGTGGCATCTGCTTCTCTGTCATATGTGTCATACATGCCTATGACCTCCTTTACCAATGATGTATCTTGTGCTCTTGACTTTGTTATAGTAATCTCATCGACTTCACCCTTGTTCTGCCGTTGTATGGTAGAAGGTATATCAGACTCTAAATCTGCAAATGAAACAGATGAGCTTTAATGCAGTGCAAATAGACAAACAAAACAAAAACAAGCTCCTATGTAAATGTACACCATTTTGCCCTGAACATTACAACAAGTTGGTTTTTACGGAGCCCGGGACGTCGCCTGTGGGAGAAAAAAACAAACAATTCATGGCGACGGTTTTGCAATCCGTCCCCTCAGTTTATAAACCGTACTCACGAATCCTTAAACTGTTCCCTCGGTTAAACAAATCGTGCCCACAGATTAATACACCATCCCCACGAGTTCCTAATCCGTGCTCTCAGATTTGTAAACCGTGCCTTCCGTGTTGCAATCTGCACCCACAAATTCATAAACCGTGCCCACGCTTTCCCAATCCGTTAACACAGGTTTGTCCTCACGGATTTGTGGCCCGCCCTCAGTCTGTGCTGGCGGATTCAACCAGGCCACTGTTTAGCTGCGGGATGCATTGCATTGTGTTTAAACTTTATTTTTCTAAATTAATGATTTCCATAATAAAAAAATAAAAAAAGACATTTACTTGCATCTTTTAAAGTCCATGTTTTTTTGTTTTTTTTTAGCTCAGTATAATAGAATAAGCAAAAAAGACTTCACATAGGCCTATACAAAAGAAATATAACACAAACACATTTCCAAAACTGTAAATGGTTAGGTTAGATAAAAATAAAACATTGATGAATTATTTTATGATAAACATATTACTGCCTTAAGTGAACTTGTTTATAGTTATAAACGCAAATAAGAATATTAATGATCAACATTATTATTAGGCTATATATTTAGAGGACGCTTTTATCCAAAAAAGGAACAAAGCAATTTGTTAAATGTCAGGTTAGACAATAATAGTACAGGGCTAATATTATCACAAATAAACACAAGGTTTTGACGCATATCCAATGTTTGTGCGGAGTGTGACAATTACTAATAAACTGTTGTAATAAACAATTAAAATGCCTTCTTATTTTTTTTATCTTAATATATGAAGAGTTCAGATGCAAAAGCCTCTAAGTGCCATCTGAAATTTTCTTCTAGAATGATCATTTTTATCAAGCTTGTATATTTAAGTTCAGTAATTTCACTTAAGTGGCAATTAATAGGTAATTTTCATTGAAATTTAAGTGAAATTACTGAACTTAAATATACGGGCTTGATAAAAATGATCATTCTAGAAGAAATTTTCAGATGGCACTTAGAGGCTTTTGCATCTGAACTCTTCATATATAGAACAACTATTGGAATACACTTACCATTTCCACTATGTTCATGTTTGTTAGGGGGCACGTCACAGTCTTCATCTGCAAATAAAACAAATGAACTTTAATGCAGTGCAAACAGACACAGATGTTTAGAAAAAACAACAAGCTTTATATTAAAATGCACTTACCACTTTTATCTTGTGTCTGGTGGCTTACTTGTAGTTTTGTAGACATTTTAGTGAGTCGCAAGTTCTCAGTCTCTTTGGTGGAGCGTTGCTGTGTCTCGGTCAGTAACGCTGCTCCATATTTATATAATTATGGGTAGGGCAACTGAAAGTGAATGTCAAAAGTGAGAGGTCCTACAGTAGGTTTAATGGAATAGCCTCACTTTTTGGAAGCTTTATTTGTAGTGTGTGTTCGCAGAAGTCACATGCTCTTCTTTGAAAGAGGATTTCCTGCAAAATCTTGAAAGGGCCAGTTCATCTTGAAACTTCAGCTTTGCGTATATTTGATTCATGGATGTTTAGTCTCTCTGTGTCAGTCGGTGATTTCTGTAATGTTACCAGTAAACTGCAGTTTTAATCAGTCATTGAAATTTTCTGGGATGAGAAGTTGCAACATTTCCAGTTAATCACCATTTTGATTCTACGGTATGTGAACATCCATCCATCCATCATCCATTTTTATTTTTACCGCCTGTATTATTATGGTGGTTATCTGTATATTACAAAGGTATAAAGCAGATATTAATACTTTAGTGAAATTGAATGATAACTTTTATTGGTTAATGAAATTTCAGGGATGTCCTGTGAAAACTAAAAGGTTACTACTGTATTGTTTATGGTACAGTACTAGGAACCACAGCAGATGTTTTTTTTTACCACACATTTAAGATTTTTTTGCTGTAAATTTAAGTCCAAAGTTAGGTTGCTACTGTATTTTTTAATGGTAAAATACTGGCAACCAAGCTGACTTTTTTTTTACCAATTATATATCACATATATCATTTTTTTAACATTGTGTTTGTAAGTCCTGTAAAACATAAAACATTGCCAACCACAGCTGCCATTTTTTTACCGTAAATTTCACAGGTTTTTCTTAACAGTGTAGGAATAATAAATAAAAAAAATATATATGTTTTTATTTATTTATTTATATTTATATTTATTGACATTTGTTTGAACATTAAAACAATAAAATAAAATAAATGAATGAATGAATGAATAAATGAATAAAAAAATTATAATAATTATAAACACATTACAGTCACAGAACATCTAAAACATAAAATAAAATAAGAAATATACATTTTGATCACTCACAGCATTTCGTAACGTTGGTCCGTGCCAGTTTGTGAACGTGCCTATTTCATCCGTCATCTGACATTTCCATAACATTTCCATTCACCCATGCGTTGCCTTTTATCATCACACCTGACACCTTGCAACTCAGACAATTGACATTTTCAACTAATATATAAACCCATATTGGATTTAAAAGTGGACTTTCCACTCATAACTTAAGTTTATTCCTTAAAAACATCCCAAAATTAACTGTGAAAATGGATTTTATGCAGAACTTGTGTTTTATTTTGCAGATTGACATGGTTTTAGTGCAAATAAATGAGTTAAAAAAAAATAATTTGAATTAATTGTAAAATTAGGTTTAGTGAAAAAAAAATAGATCTTTCAAGTTACTTTTTGAAAAATAAAAAATCTACTGTCTATTCATTGTCAACTGTTTTCTATAAATATGTTTGTATTGGCTAACATTTATTCAGCTAATTTGTGTCCTATTTAAAATGTGCAATGTTCAAATGAAAAGACAGCACGTCACAAATAGATACTAAATTTAAATTATTAAAATAATTTAATATTTAATTAAAAAGTTGTCTTATCTAATTCTCATTGCCATTTGAGTTCAGTTTAAAATCAAAAGGAGGATGCAGAAATAAAATACAGTACAAACAGTCGGACGAACAGTGGCACAGTGCTCAATCAGTAAATGCATAGCTAAACAGAAGTGTTTTGAGTCTGGATTTGAAAGTGACTACAGTAGGAGCACGTCTGATCTCCTCTGGAAGCTGGTTCCAGCTGCGGCTGGCATAATAGCTAAAAGCAGATTAGCCATGCTTAGAGTGAACCCTTGGTATTTCTAGCTGATATGATCCTAATGATCTGAGTGATCTGTTGGGTTTATATTCAGTGAGCACATCTGCAATGTATTGAGGTCCTAGGCCACTGAATGATTTATATACCAGTAATAATACTTTAAAATCAATCCTAAATCTAATTGGGAGCCAGTGTAAAGACCTGAGGACTGGTGTGATATGTTCATATTTTCTGGTTCTGCTCAGAATTCTGGCAGCAGCGTTCTGTATGAGCTGCAACTGTCTTATTGTCTTTTTGGGAAGGCCAGTGAGGAGTCCATTACAATAATCCACCCTGCTGGTGATGAAAGCATGCACAAGTTTCTCTAAGTCTTGTCTGGAAACAAAGCATCTTATTCTTGCAATATTTTTAAGATGATAGTATGCTGATTTAGTTATTGCTTTGACATGACTACTGAAACTAAGGTCTGACTCTAGTGTCACACCAAGATTCCTGACTTGATGTTTAGTTGTTTGACCCCTAGAGTGAAGGTATGCATTCACCTTGAGAACTTCATCTTTGTTTCCAAACGCAATGACTTCAGTTTTGTCTTTGTTTAACTGAAGAAAGTTTTGGCACATCCAACCGTTGACTTCATCAATGCATTGGCACAGGGAGTCAATGGGGCTGTAATCGTTAGACGATAGGGCTAAGTAGATCTGTGTGTCGTCTGCATAGCTGTGGTAAGCAATTTGGTTCTTTCTCATTATTTGGCTCATTGGGAGCATATACAGGTTGAACAGGAGTGGCGCAAGAATCGAGCCTTGAGGGACTCCGCATGTCATGGATGTCCACTCAGACTTATGATCTCCTATACTCACATAATAACCTCTCCCATCTAAGTATGACCTGAACCATTTTAGGACTATCCCAGAAAGCCCCACCCAGTTTTCCAGCCTGTCAAGAAGTATGTTATGATCGACAGTGTCAAATGCAGCACTGAGGTCGAGTAGTACCAGCACTGATAATTTGCCTGAATCAGTATTTAAGCGAATATCATTTATTATCTTTATGAGCGCTGTCTCTGTGCTGTGGTGCGGTCGGAAACCAGTTTTAAAATTGTCAAAGTATCCATTCAAGCTCAGGAATTTGTTCAGCTGATTGAAGACAACTTTTTCAATGACCTTGCCTATGAAAGGAAGATTTGAGATCGGTCTATAGTTGCTTAATATGGTCTTATCCAGATTGTTCTTCTTCAGGAGGGGCTTGACAACTGCAGTTTTCAGGGAGTTTGGAAAACTCCCAGAGAGAATTGTGTCAAGGGCACAAGTTGATGTTTTAAGGGTGCTGTGCGGTTTCTTCCAGAATTGTACCACCAATTTCTTCAAAATCAGACATTTTGCGGATCTGTTTGACCTCAGTGCCATGTTGACCTCAACGTGAGTAAAAAGAGCTGACTGGAACTGAAGTGAAAAAGAGGTGGCAGAAATGTGGGTTTGGAAAGAAGAACTGTTAATCACAGAAAAAAGGATGTGATACTGACTAGGTATGCATTCCCACCCTGAGAATATTTACATATCTTTAACATGCTGAAATGTTCCTGTAAATATAATTATCTTAGAAAATGTGCATTGGTCTCATTTGTTAATGCATTAGCTAACATGAACTAACAGAGAGCAATAACCTTTGTGAATGTTAGTTAATAAGATATTTGTGTTCATGTTAGTACACAGTGCATTAACTAATGTTAACAGATACAATTTTGGATCTTAAAAATGTCTTAGTAAACGTTGAAATTAACATTAAAGTTCATTCACTGTTAGTTCATGTTAAATAATGCTAACAAAATGAAACCTTATTGTAAAGTGTTACCATTTGTTTTATTATAAAATTCATAGGAGTGTAATTAAGCTAACAAATCACTGTTAGACGCTACACTGAGTTTGAGCTGGTAAATGCGTAGATCAGAATGACTTTGACTCAAGTGAGTCGACGTAAGGACAGGCGATACTTTCATTTCCTATTAGGTGTAAGGGGGTATACAGTTTAGACCCAGAGATCAGATATGATGAAAGAAGACCAGGAGTTGTGAAGTTCAATCAAATAAGTAAAAATTTACTGAAGAATAGTTTGCAGTTAAATTGGTAGAGCCAGCGTCAAAGTCTCACGAGGAGGTCGCAAGCTAACTCTACCTTACACAAAATCTTACACCAATTCTACTATTTCCAAGGACATACATGTAGGCCTGTCGCGATAGTCAATAAATCAATTAATCGCACAATAAAAAAAATGAGCTCGATAATTTTTCCGGCCGCGATAATTCCATTTCCTCGTCTCTCTCTCTCTCTCTCTCTACCAAAGAGACTGGATGACCACTCTTGGTTCCTTAGCATATAGGAGTGAACCCTCTTGTAAGTTGCATGGTCTTTGTGAGGGGAGGTGGCGCCGCGGCGCTTGTCAGTCACATGGTCTTTGTGCCGAATTTCGACTCCCTGCCAAATTATTACCCCCCTCATTGAAGTCAGTACCTGATTGCCTAATCCTAACCCCACCCCTAATCCTAACCCCTCCCCCACAACTAATCTAAGGCTAAGTTTACACGTGGATGGCTATTTTCATAAACGGACATTTCACCCCTCTTCGTTTTCAAAAATAACATTGTGCACACAAACCTGTGTATATGCTGTCAAGAGCATGCCAAACCTGTAGGTGGCAGTGTAACGAGAAGCTCAAGCCCACCTTAGCCAATCAGAATCCCGAAAATAGTCACATTCTGTGACGTCGCTGCCTAAAACTCTGTTTTTCTCTGTTTACATGCAAACATTTTTTAGTTTTAGTTTCATTTAGAAGTTTTTAGAAAGAATCGTTTTTTTTTGCCGAATCCTCCGTTTGCGTGTAAACGAAGGGCGCAAACGAAGGGAAATGTCTCCGTTTTTCAAAATAACCATGTACGTGTAAATGGGGCCTAAACCTACCAATACTAGGGGGGTAATAATTTGGCGGGGGTAGAAATTCGGCACGACACCGGGAGAGAGAGCCCGATCTCATGAAAATGCGTATCTATACCACGAATGTTATTTCTCGTGCCATTTATACGCCATAAATAGTTTTTGCGTGCATATGATACGCACTTTATGGCGTGTAATACGCACGCACTCCTCTCCCCTAATCCTAACCAAGCATTTTCAGTGTGTAGCATATACACGCAATAAAGTGCGTCTCCGTCTTCCCGACAGTAAACAATCACTCGGGCATTTAGTCGACAAAGTAACAGGAGGACAGTGCAAAATGGTGTGATATGGCCTGTTGAGGCTTTTTTTTTATTTGTTTACAAAGGTCCTAACTGGTAGTTTTGCCTGTTATGGAATGTATAACTATTTATGCCTAATGTCTAAAGCCTAATGTTTAATATTTTTTAAAGTGCAATTTTGTTTACATCCATTTTATTTATTAACAGACATTTATTTTGGATATTTAAAATGTTTTCCGTTTTCAATGTTTAATATTCTTTAGAAATAAAAGTTTATAGATCGTTGAAAAGGTGTACCTGCATTATAATGCCATTATCATTATATTAGATGAAAATGGTCTCAATATTATCGTTTATCACAATAATTTCTTGGACAATTTATCGTCCAGCAAAATTTGTTATCGTGACAGGCCTACATACATGACATCATCGTTGACTTCTGATTGGCTAAGAGAACATAAAATCTAAACATGAATACATTTTTAATGGATAAATAGGTATATCATCATTAATCAAAATAGTTGGTGCCCAATTCCAAGATTTACGTCCAGGATGACCTTCCAGGGTCCGAGGAATGCGTCTTCGTGTCTATATGTCGTACATCACAGTGTTAAGAACCTGTAGAGAATATCAAACGCACACACACACACACACTGACGAACAACAGTTCTCTTCAAGGTTGAAGAAGGCCTGAGCTCATTATCAGAAGAGCAGTCCACCATAACAGACTGATAAAACATTTCACTCCTCAGAAAGCAGGAATGATAATATCCCCCTTTACTTCTTAGAAAAATGCACATGAGGATGTAAACTTAATTAAAAACCAGGTAAAGTTACGTATTAGAAATTGACCCTTGAACTTATACAAGTCAACCAAGAAAGATATACGTATATAGATGCAGATGTATGAAGGTATGTGCAACACTTGAGTCCAAATTCCTTCCCGCTGCTCTCTGTATCTCAGGAGAATTATTATCAAAAGGGCTTTGCCTGCAGACACAAATCAAGGGCATACATTGGAAAGCACCTAAAAGAAACTGGTTAAACACTCACAGAAATCATAAGTATATTTGTTTGATTCATTCAATGAATATAGAAATGATTATGATAACATGCATATACTTGTTTATTGATTATTGTTAATAAGAATAATAAAGTAATCATTCAAAAGGATATATGTAAATTTAAATTGAAGAGGCAAGGGTTTCTGACCCCAACCCTTCATAGGGATGCATCGATTGAAAATTTTGGCCGATGCTGATAACCGATAATTCTTTACATTTGAAAGCCGCTAACTAGCCGATAAATCTAAATCCAAATTAAAAGCCTGATCTCAAACACTTCAACATAAACCAAACATTTACAATACAGTAGCATATAGTGAACCGATTCTGTGAATTGTGAACCAGTGATTTGAGCCAATCAGATCACAGAAGCAGAGCTTCACCTCGTCGTCGCATCACCATCAGGTGTGCATTATTTCTCTTTATTATTAATATACTGCATTATTTCAAGTATTCAACAGCCTGTCGACAATTATTCCTTATATAGGCTATAGTGTGTATGTGTGTGACGTCACCGTCGGCCTACACCTGTGATGGTGGTTACACACACTGTGGCACAATTGGTTTTCACTGAAAAGTGAATGTCGTAAAAAAAACACAAAACACATCCAAAACGGGAAAGAGCTTTGAGATTGACTGTATTAATAGATTTGACTAGAAATCTGAGGTATATTTTTACAGACTGCCGAAGGCTACAGAACAGAGAAGCAAATTGATCGCTGCGATTCACAGAAACAAAGTTGGATTTGCAGTTATTGTGTCAATATGCTGAATTTAGGGGTAAAATCATACTCTATATATTGTATTGTTATATATTGTATTGACAACTCATCAGTTAAATCTTTATCATCACAAGTTTTGGGCTGGACGATCTATAACATATATATATATATATATATATATATATATATATATATATATATATATATATATATATATACACAAGTGATCACTCAGATTTAGACCTATATTGTATTTAAATAAAGCGTTCACATGCAAATATGCTTTATGTATTTTCCCGGCGTCGACATCAGGTTCATATAAATGTTAGGAAACATGATTCCTGCCATGTCAATATCAATGATCACTGGATCTTTGGTAGAAACACTGGGTAATTATATTGAGAAACCCTGATAAACAGGCGAATAAAGATTAAATAAATAAAGACTGAGACAGAGAAGCTGAATATTCAGAAATAAATCAAGTAATTTAAAGCTGTAAAATGCATCTCTTTATCTATTATTTGCACACTTTACACCTTGACAAACTGTGTAGCAGAGCGTTAAAAAAACAGCTTAACTGCTAAAAATGCCATAACTTTTATGTAAAAAAGGTAACTTTACAATAAGGTTCATTAGTGGACATTAGTTAACTACCTTAGTTAACATGAACTAAGAATTGAACAGCATTTATTAATTTTAGTTAATATTAATTTCAACATTTACTAATACGTTATTAAAAAGGTTGTATTTGTTAACATTAGTTAATGCACTGTGAACTAACATGAACAAACACTGAACAGCTGTAACTAACATTAGTAAAGATTAATAAATACTGTAACAAATGCATTTCTCATTGTTATTAATAAACCTTATTGTAAAGTGTTACCATAAAAATGAATATTTGTCTATAATTGACAAGTTTGTCTAAAGTAACTGATGAATCTCATGTTGATGAGGTTCAGAATCATGTGTTTGTATTGTGTTATGGGATATGCAAATTTTTTTTCTATTATAAATATGCCTTTTTGTGTATGAAGCAATTATGTATTGGAGTCAACCATAATGGTAACCTTATATAATGGAAGTGTTTTTTATAAAGCAAGACACCAGAAGTTGTTGTTGTAAAATCATTTATTGAGAAAATGGTTTATAAAGAAAAACATACCTCACTGAAGCTTTGCCAAAGAAAGAAGAAAAATGCAAACAATACTGTCTATGTGTTGTGGACGAGATACAGAATGCGTCAAAGAAAAGGTCCAGAAGAAGGAGGACGAAGAGGCTTTAATGACCAAGTACTAGGGGGTTTCCAGGAGGGGATTACCAATGGACAAGTTTTAGAGAGTTACCAGGAGGGTAAGATCTGAAGATGTCAAAAAGTTGATGGACTTTAAAAAGAGCTGGAATGACATGTCCAGGGAAGGATGCTGATTCACCAAGGACGGCCTCTCCAGTGTTGGATGCCTTGCTATTGCGCCTCATAAAGATAAAAGCTTGTAAATTATTTGGTTTTGATTTACTTTTATTTTATATATTAGTACCTTTTATGTAAAATAGTTAACCTGTATTTAATAAAAAATATAAATAACTGAAATTAAGAAACTTGCCTGCCATAAGTCTCTGTTTTACAAAAGATTGAGCTGAACTGACCACGGAGACGTCTTCTGTGATCTAAATATTGTAAGTATGGAAATTCAAATGCTTATTATTTAGGACAGATTTGACTTACTTTACCTAACCTGAGAATAATTAAAATAAGGTTAAAGGTGTTTAAAAGTACGCACCATAAAACAATCTTCAGTAAGATTAAAATAGTTCATCTTTTGTTTTGCCTTTTATTTCAGACTTAGGCTACCAGAGGTTTAATATTTACATTTCATATTTGACTGTTGTTTCGGATGATCTCGTGACTTCAGCTCAGAAATATTTGACTTGCTTTGTTATAAATTTATGTTCTTGGCAAATAAATGTAAGTTTACCATTAACAAACCTTTTTTTTTCCTTAAAGAATTTAAAATATATCTTACTACAATTAGGCCTACATCTTCAGTACGTATGAAAGCAAGTATTTGTAAGAATTCGTACAATGTAATTGATGTATAGTTTAATATCTTACCCTCGTGTTCTTTCTCTCCATTTTTTTTTCTTTTTCAGCTAATCATTTTTCATTTTCTCATTTGTATTCTGATGACATTGAACATAATTAATAAATTTTGTATACAAAGATGTATATAAAAAAAGTTGCAATTAAAAAAAGTGATTGCTTCATCGTTATTACGCATCACATGAAAAAAAAGGGAGTAAAATGAATCTCCGTTTCAAAACCCACAATAGATGGCGCTAATTCGAGCCGCCAATAAAGAAGATGATGATGATGAAGAAGAGTCTTCTGAGGTGAGGAGAGCAGTTCACGGTATTTTTCATATTTACACAACCATTACACACACTTTATACAGTTTGATTAAGCGACATCATCACATACCCTTCACCATACCTAGAGATTGGCATGGGGTACTTTCCATAAGATCATCTCTCTGCAAATCAAACCAGCGAACTGAAATAATATGGTGAAGGGTATGTGATGATGTGGGGCTATATTAATTCGAAAGGCCAAGGGAACTTTATGCATAGTATCCATGAAATAACTGGCTTTTAAAAATAAAAATCTGCCTGCCTCTATTGGAATTTAACATACGGGTATCCAGACTTATGCACCCTGTATTTTAAGGAACAAAATTTAAGATACACTATTCATTCAGGAAAAAAAAAATGGTGTCCTTAAAGGTTGGAGTTTTCCTCATTTTTTTAATTAAGGCATTAAGATCAATTTCCAAATGATGATTTTTTTTTTTTTCATGGGTGTGTTCACTTATGCTAAGCACTGTATGTAGGGCCCAAACATAAACTCAAGCTCAGGGGCCTCAGACCCCTCAGTCCTGCCCTGATTCTATTTATTTGTGCTATTGTTTGCAACTTGTTCATTTGTTCTTTTTACTTGTTTTTATATTTATAAATAAAAAAAAATACTTATTTTTTGTATTTTGTTTTTTGGTGGGTCCAGTCAATTTTCTTTGCAGGGCAAGTAAAAATCTGAACCAGAATGAACCTGTAGAAAAGTGTCCAGTTTCAAAGATACATGAAAGTATATCTTGCATTTCCAAGAGTAGAAGTGGAAGAGAAACTAGATGTAAAAACAATGAAGAACGAGTAAAAAATAATATCAGATTCATGTCTCTCTTAAAAGTGTTATGGCCTCTTCTTCAGCTCCTGAACTTTGCCTTCAAAAGATTTTTCCAGTGTGAATTTTATGGTGCTCTTTCAGTTCATCGTCTGTAGAGAAGGACTTACTGCATTTCGCTTCTTCCCAGTGTGAACTCTCATGTGAATCTTAAGACTTGATTTTCATGTGAAGCGTTTCTTACACTGAGGGCAGGAGACAGATTTATTGCCTTCTGCTTTTCCTTTCTTGTTCACGTCCATCAGATCTAAAAGAAACATTAAATCAAGTGAGTTTCAATGGACTATTTTATGCAAACAACTTGCTAATCAACTCATGTAGTTAAAGCAGTGATGGGCGATTTCGAAACACTGCTTCACGAAGCTCAGACACTTTTATGAATCTTTGTTTCAAATCGTGTTCAGATTTGTGGTGGTTCAGAGCGTGTATCAAACTGCGAAAGTCATGTGATTTCAGTAAAAGAGGCTTTGTTGCCTCATAACCGTTTCGAAATGTCAATGATCTCTGTGAACCCATCATGAGGCAAACCATTGAACAAGTGTTTTGCCTGATTTCTGATCTGTTTTAAACATTTGTAGACGTTTTAATGAGACTTTTGTATTATAATACAATATTAGTAGTTGATAGTCTCTTATTCGCCTGTTTAGCTGAGCAATCCATGCAAAAAAAAAAAAAAAAAGAGCCCTGAAAATGTATTAAAACCCACATATTGTTACGATCTGCTCAGAGACACAAAGTAGGAGATCCAAATGCAGCTTTATTGGCTGGGGCAATCCAGAGGCGTAATCCAAAGTACAGGCTAGGGTCATACACAGGCAGGTAGTCAAAACAAAGAAACAAACAAAACAAACAAAACAAACAAAACAGGCAGGGACCAGAGGCAAGAGAGTAATCCAGGGACCAGAGGCAAGAGAGTAATCCAGGGAACAGGGCAAGATATCAAAAACCACCCAGCCAGCAATGACACGTGGGGCCCAGATGGGTTAACTACGGGTTCCATGGGTACTGTGTGGGCATGGGCTTTGGCTGGGTGAAATCAGCGGGTCCCATGTAGGTTTTGTAGTACGAGTCCCACATAGGAAGCCCATATGAGCTGATTACATGGGCCCCATAAGGGACAGGCATGGGCCAAGTGGGCATGGGTTTGATCTGGGAACACATATATGGGTCTTGCATAACATATTTATGGGCCAAGTGGGCATGGGTTTGATCTGGGAACACATATATGGGTCTTGCATGACATATTTATGGGCCAAGTGGGAATGGGTTTGATCTGGGAACACATATATGGGTCTTGCATGACATATTTATGGGCCATGTGGGCATGGGTTTGAACTGGGAATGCACATATGGGTCCTGCATAGAATTTTTATGGGCCAAGTGGGCATGGGTCTGAACTGAGAACGCATATATGGGTCCTGCATGGTTTATTTATGGGCCGAGTGGACATGGGTTTGATCTGGGAACACATATATGGGTCCTGCATATAATTTTTATGGGCCAAGTGGCCATGGGTTTGAACTGGGAACACATATATGGGTCCTGCATGGTTTATTTATGGGCCAAGGGGGCATGTGTTTGATCTGGGAACACATATATGGGTCTTGCATGACATATTTATGGGCCGAGTGGGCATGGGTTTGATCTGGGAACACATATATGGGTCCTGCATAGAATTTTTATGGGCCAAGTGTCCATGGGTTTGAACTGGGAACACATATATGGGTCCTGCATAGCATATTTATGGGCCAAGTGGGCATGGGTTTGATCTGGGAACACATATATGGGTCTTGAATGGCATATTTATGGTCCAAGTGGGCATGGGTTTGAACTGGGAACACATATATGGGTCTTGAATGGCATATTTATGGTCCAAGTGGGCATGGGTTTGAACTGGGAATGCATATATGGGTCCTGCATAGAATTTTTATGAGCCAAGTGGGCATGGGTTTGAACTGGGAACACATATATGGGTCTTGAATGGCACATTTATGGGCCAAGTGGGCATGGGTTTGAACTGGGAATGCATATATGGGTCCTGCATGGTTTATTTATGGGCCAAGTGGGCATGTGTTTGATCTGGGAACACATATATGGGTCTTGCATGACATATTTATGGTCCAAGTGGGCATGGGTTTGAACTGGGAATGCATATATGGGTCCTGCATAGAATTTTTATGAGCCAAGTGGGCATGGGTTTGAACTGGGAACACATATATGGGTCTTGAATGTCACATTTATGGGCCGAGTGGGCATGGGTTTGAACTGGGAATGCATATATGGGTCCTGCATGGTTTATTTATGGGCCAAGTGGGCATGTGTTTGATCTGGGAACACATATATGGGTCTTACATGACATATTTATGGGCCGAGTGGGCATGGGTTTGATCTGGGAACACATATATGGGTCTTGCATGTCATATTTATGGGCCAAGTGGGCATGTGTTTGAACTGAGAACACATATATGGGTCCTGCATGGTTTATTTATGGGCCGAGTGGGCATGGGTTTGATCTGGGGACACATATATGGGTCCTGCATAGAATTTTTATGGGCCAAGTGGCCATGGGTTTGAACTGGGAACACATATATGGGTCCTGCATGGTTTATTTATGGGCCAAGTGGGCATGTGTTTGATCTGGGAACACATATATGGGTCTTGCATGACATATTTATGGGCCGAGTGGGCATGGGTTTGATCTGGGAACACATATATGGGTCCTGCATAGAATTTTTATGGGCCAAGTGGCCATGGGTTTGAACTGGGAACACATATATGGGTCCTGCATGGTACATTTATGGGCAAAGTGGGCATGGGTTTGAACTGGGATAATATAGGCCTAATATAAAAATATATTTTTGATTTATTTACCGGTATGTTGTGACATTTGAACATTTGTTTTTTAAAGATTATGTTTGTTGTTCAATGTAACAATTTTGTATTAATGTATTTTTTGGAGAGCTGTTTTTTTTTCAGAGATTTTTTTTAATTTAAATATATTTTTGATTTGTTTACCGGTATATTGTTGTGACGACCACAAAAGTGTTGTATTTGTGTTTTAAGAATATTCACAATTATTGTCTTTTATTTGAAACAAGTGATTGTATTTAAAAAAAACAAAACAAGTATCCCAATTGTTTTATTTTTAATGTGAATTTTCGTGACTTAAAGTGAATTGTGTAGTGTTTGCTCCAGGCCAGTAGGGGCAGTGTAGAGTGACGAGTTACTGTAGCTGCGTGAGTTGCGGGTTTCTCATTACTGCAGAGAGCTCGAAACTGATAACACTGTTTCCTCGTTTCTCTCCTGTTTTACAGGTGGGTAAATGTATAAAAACACCTCAGAAGTAGCATTTATCTATGCTGGAATGTATGTGAGATATGAGTGAACTGTTTTTAGTGAAATAAGTTTCGTTAGGGTCTGTTTTTGATTTAGTTTGAAATGAGTTGAAACGAGAGGGCACAGTCCTACAGAGTAACGGTCGAGAGACATTACTAGAGAGCAAGTCAGCTCAACACACACTTTCCCCGTGTATATGATGTTTTTTTGAGCTTGTAATGTTAACAGATATGTTTAGCTCACTGTATGTCAGTTTCCCACCATCTGTTGGAAATGTTTTTTTGCTCAATGAGTTTATACAAAAATGTTTACAGTTTAAAATGAGGTTAAAAGTTACACTTTAAGCACTTTATGAGTTCTGAGCATGCTTTTGCAGTACTGTATTAACATGATACTGATAAAATACTGTGAATGGAAGATTCAAAGTATCTAAAAAAAAGCTGGTGAATATTACCATTGTCTTTACATTTCATTTTGATAAATAGTATAAAATACAAGCATGAAGAGTAAGTGAACATGCATTTGGTGGAAAGAGGTTTATTTTAATATGGATTTTGCATTGACATGGACACTGAAAATTAATTGTAATGTTAAAAAGACACTGAACATGTAATATGTGAAACATACAATGATACTTAACAATAGAGATGTGATTGCTGAAGAAAATTCAGAAAATAAATTACTGCAGAGAGCTCGAAACTGATAACACTGGCTGAGTCCCAATTCGCCTACTTATACTACGACCTAAAAGTATGTACTTTTTTTGTGATGAAAAAGTATGTACTTTTGAGTGTGTAGCAAAAAAGTATGCACGTTCTGGGACATACTTCGATGACGTCATGCAACGTGAACTTGAACGTGGTTGCCTAGTTACGCACACCGCGACTGTTAACAAAACATTTAACATTTCATTCATTCTTATATATCCAATATAATTTTATTTACTATTCCCATCTTTTTTTCCACAATACATTTACAATGTGTTTACCATATTGAGGAGTGAAGCAGGGCGTCGTCGTAGATCAACCAAACGCAGGTCGTTTGTGAGGCGGCTGGTTCTTAAAATAAGCGCTACTTATTTTCTGAGTAAAAATATTTAAAGTTTATAGTGTAACTATTGTTTAACGTATTTTATACTTAATCTTATACTTATGTATAATACTTAAAAATACCCCAATGAAAATTAACCATGCTTTTACTATAGTAAAAGTGTAGTAACCATGTTTCTTTGGTTGGACTGATAAAGTTAACATATGTACAGCCACAGTATTACTACAAATAAGTCAGACAGAAACATCAAAAGAAATACATAAAAAAAGACACTTGCATGACACTGTACTAGAGCCTTTTTATTTATTGTTTTGTAGCCTGCAATGAGGCGCTCGGTATCTTCATCGGACCCTACAAGATAAACACGGTACTTTTTTGGCACAACATAAACCCATTAATATTACGAGACAATAAAATATAATTTTAATTAGGGTTAAACATTTGAATTCTCACACTTAAAAACTGAGGGCGCATCTCCGTTGCTGCATCCGACTGCCAGGTTTACATCACCATCATCACCACAAAGCTCCTCCCTCCCGCACGCAATGGGTTGTGGGCAATATTAGCCGTTAGAGTGTGCATTGATCTGCACTTCGAATTCTAACCGGAAATAGTAGACCATCCGGGTATCTTTGGAATACTCATTTCAACATGCTACGATTTGGGACGTACTAATTCTAGTTTCGCATACTATTTAGGACGGATAGTATGCGAATTGGGACTCAGCAACTGTCTCCTCGTTTCTCTCCTGTTTTACAGGAATTAATCTGTTATCCACGGTGCCGTTGCTACGGTACCCGTTACATTGTGACATTTAAATTGTTTTTTAAAGATCATTTTTGTTGTTCAATTTAACAATATATTTCTTGCAGTTCAAAGCGTTTTCTTAGATTGTTTCCTTAAAGGAGAACTCCGGTCAATTTTAACATTGAGCTCATTTTTTTGTACATTTGGAGTGCTGTCAATACAGAGAACAACGACATTGGTGTTGCCTACACCGAGTTATCCTCTTTTTAAAATTTGCACCCTGTTGACTTCAATGGGGCAAGTTTTAAATCTGCTTTTAGCCTCTTAACATCCTTGATGTGTCATTACAAGTGCACAGGTCATGTGAGTGATTCCTTCGGAGTGAACGCGGGTCAATCTGACTGCAGTAGATGTGAAAGATATGGATAAAAATGATATTTATTTAGCCAGCGCTCATACCTGTATTTACATCCTGTTTTCGGTCAAAGTCCATAGTAATCAATTGTCGAGTTCACGCACATGATCATAGGTACTAAACCAATGCGCGTGAACTCGACAATCGATTACTATGGACTTTGACCGAAAACAGGATGTAAATACAGGTATGTGCGCTTGCTGAAATAACATCACTTTTATTCATATCTTTCACATCTACTGCAGTCAGACTCACCCGTGTTCACTCTGAAGGAATCACTCACATTAGCTGGGCACTTGTAATGACACATCAAGGATGTTAAGAGGCAAAAAGCAGGTTTAAAACTTGCCCCATTGAAGTCAACAGGGTGCAAATTTTAAAAAGAGGATAACTCGGTGTAGGCAACACCGATTTTTGTCGTTGTTCTCTGTACTGACAGCACTCCAAATGTACAAAAAAATGAGCTCAATGTTAAAATTGACTGGAGTTCTCCTTTAAACCATTTGGCATGGTTGGGCTTAGATAGGCCTTGCATGAATTGCCCAGTTAGGACCCACATAAGACTCTTACAGAGCCCATTTAAAGCCCATCTGGGTAGCCATGGTTGGATCCCGGGTGCAAGCCCACTTTAGACCCATTTGGGCAGGTGGGGCCCAAATGGGTCTGACATGAATTGCCCAGTTAAGACCCACATAAGACCCTTACAGATCCCACTTAAAACCCACCTGGGCATCCACGGCTGGTCCTCATGTGGATCCCGGGTGCAAACCCACTTTAAACCCCTTCAGACTGGTGGGCCCCAAATGGGTCTGTCATGAATTGCCCAGTTAAGACCCACATAAGACCCTTACAGATCCCACTTAAAACCCACCTGGGCATCCACGGCTGGCCCCCATGTGGATCCCGGGTGCAAACCCACTTTAAACCCCTTCAGACTGGTGGGCCCCAAATGGGTCTGTCATGAATTGCCCAGTTAAGACCCACATAAGACCCTTACAGATCCCACTTAAAACCCATCTGGGCATCCACGGCTGGCCCCCATGTGGATCCCGGGTGCAAACCCACTTTAAACCCCTTCAGACTGGTGGGCCCCAAATGGGTCTGTCATGAATTGCCCAGTTAAGACCCACATAAGACCCTTACAGATCCCACTTAAAACCCATCTGGGCATCCATGGCTGGCCCCCATGTGGATCCCGGGTGCAAGCCCATTTTAAACCCCTTTAAGCAGGTGGGCCCCAAATGGGTCTGACATGAATTGCCCAGTTAAGACCCACATAAGACCCTTACAGATCCCACTTAAAACCCATCTGTGTAGCCATGTTGCAAAGCCCACTTTGGACCCCATTGGGCAGGTGGGGCCCAAATGGGTCTGACATGAATTGCCCAATTAAGACCCATGCATTACCCTTACAGGTCCCACTTTTAGTACGTCTGGGCTTCCACGGCTGGCCCCAATGTGGATCCCGGGTGCAAGCCCATAATGGGGCCCACATTTGCCGCCCATGAAGCCCTCATCTGGGCCCCACATGTCATTGCTGGCTGGGCAAGAAACAAGAAAACCAGGGAAACGCTCAGAAATGCAGTGTAACACTTAACAAGACTTCGCGGTGAGTGAATGAATATGGTATAAATAGACAGACTAACAGGATGAGACAGGTGAATGCAATCAGTGAATGAGGTACAGGTGAATGTGATCAGTGATGAGTCCAGGCAGTGAGTTCTGGGAAATGTAGTTTGAGAGTGATAATGGTCTTATGTGGAGTGCCCTCTGGTGGCTCTCAAGGGCAACTCCAGCTGGTGATTGTTACATAGCCCCCCCTTTAAGGAGCGGATTCCAGACGCTCCTAAAACTGTCCAGGAGGGAGGTGGAGCGGAGGCGGACCCGGGGGCGGGACGGAGGGCCAGGCCCGTGCAGCAGAAGGGGACCTGAAAACTCTGGCAGGGCGGCAGGCCAGGGCGGAGCAGGCTGTGCAGGCGGCCAGGGCGGAGCAGGCTGTGCAGGCGGAGCAGGCTGTGCAGGCGACCAGGCCGGAGCAGGCTGTGCAGGCGACCAGGCCGGAGCAGGCTGTGCAGGCGACCAGGGCGGATCAGGCTGTGCAGGCGGCCGGGGCGGAGCAGGCAGTGCAGGCGGCCGGGGCGGAGCAGGCAGTGCAGGCGGCCGGGGCGGAGCAGGTTGAGCAGGCGGCCGGGGCGGAGCAGGCTGTGCAGGCGGCCGGGGCGGAGCAGGCTGAGCAGGCGGCCGGGGCGGAGACGACCCTTCAGGCGGCCGGGGCGGAGACGACCCTTCAGGCGGCCGGGGCGGAGACGACCCTTCAGGCGGCCGGGGCGGAGACGACCCTTCAGGCGGCCGGGGCGGAGACGACCCTTCAGGCGGCCGGGGCGGAGACGACCCTTCAGGCGGCCGGGGCGGAGACGACCCTTCAGGCGGCCGGGGCGGAGACGACCCTTCAGGCGGCCGGGGCGGAGACGACCCTTCAGGCGGCCGGGGCGGAGACGACCCTTCAGGCGGATCCAACGGTTCAGGAACATGAACGGGCTCAGGAACAGGAACAGACACCGGCTCAGGGACAGGAACAGACACCGGCTCAGGGACAGGAACAGACACCGGCTCAGGGACAGGAACAGACACCGGCTCAGGGACAGGAACAGACACCGGCTCAGCGGCGGCCATCTTTTCCGAAGACACTGGCTCGGTGGAGACCATCTTGTCCCGAGACACTGGCTCGGCGGTGGCCATCTTGTCCGAAGACACAGGCGTGGTTTCAGCCATCTTGTCCGAAGACACAGGCGTGGAGTCGGCCATCTTGTCCGAAGACACAGGCGTGGAGTCGGCCATCTTGTCCGAAGACACAGGCGTGGAGTCGGCCATCTTGTCCGAAGACACAGGCGTGGAGTCGGCCATCTTGTCCGAAGACACAGGCGTGGAGTCGGCCATCTTGTCCGAAGACACAGGCGTGGAGTCGGCCATCTTGTCCGAAGACACAGGCGTGGAGTCGGCCATCTTGTCCGAAGACACAGGCGTGGAGTCGGCCATCTTGTCCGAAGACACAGGCGTGGAGTCGGCCATCTTGTCCGAAGACACAGGCGTGGAGTCGGCCATCTTGTCCGAAGACACAGGCGTGGAGTCGGCCATCTTGTCCGAAGACACAGGCGAGGATTCGGCCATCTTGTCCGAAGACACAGGCGTAGAAAGAGGAAGAGGAACAGATTCAGGCTCAGTATCCGGATCAGATTCAGTCTCGGCGGGACGAGACTCTTGACGGGCGGACGTGACGTGAAGCTCAGTCTCTGGATCGGCTGACGTGACGTGAAGCTCAGTCTCTGGATCGGCAGAAGTGACGTGAAGCTCAGTCTCTGGATCGGCAGAAGTGACGTGAAGCTCAGTCTCTGGATCAGGATCAGCGCGCTCTGAGCTTGACGGGACCAGCGTCAGCGAGGGCTTTGAGCTGGATAGGACCAGCGGCGAAGAGGACTTTGAGCTGGACAGGACCAGCGATGAAGAGGGCTCTGAACTGAACGGAACCAGCGGCGAAGAGGGCTCTGAGCTGGGCAGGACCAGCGGCGAAGAGGGCTCTGAGCTGGGCAGGACCAGCGGCGAAGAGGGCTCTGAGCTGGACGGAACCAGCGATGAAGAGGGCTCTGAGCTGGACGGGACCAGCGGTGAAGAGGGCTCTGTGCTGGACGGAACCAGCGATGAAGAGGGCTCTGAGCTGGACGGGACCAGCGGTGAAGAGGGCTCTGAGCTGGGCAGGACCAGCGGCGAAGAGGGCTCTGAGCTGGACGGAACCAGCGATGAAGAGGGCTCTGAGCTGGATGGGACCAGCGGTGAAGAGGGCTCTGTGCTGGACGGAACCAGCGGTGAAGAGGGCTCTGTGCTGGACGGAACCAGCGGTGAAGGCTCTGTGCTGGACGGAACCAGCGGTGAAGGCTCTGTGCTGGACGGGACCAGCGGTGAAGACTCTAGCTTGGCGGGCATGTCGCTTGCTGTCTCAGGGGCGGCGGGCATGACGCATACTGCCTTGGCTTCGGCAGATCTGGCGTGAAGTGCGGGCTCGGCTGGACTGGCGTGAAGCTCTGGCTCGGCAGACGTGACGTGAAGCTCTGGCTCGGCAGACGTGACGTGAAGCTCTGGCTCGGCAGACGTGACGTGAAGCTCTGGCTCGGCAGACGTGACGTGAAGCTCTGGCTCAGGAGATACTGTGGGTTCACGGCGCTCCTCCTCTACCCCGCCCACAGTAAACGATGAGCCACTCAACAAAAGGGCCAGGTTGATATACTGCTCTAAAGTCCCGTGAGGATCATGCCAGGGCATGAATGAACTGAGCGGTTCAGATAGTCCTCCACGAAAAAATATCATTAGGCACTCTGTGGTCATTGAGGTAAGATGTGCCAGTTCAATAAACTCTTCGACATACCTCTCAATCGAACGATTCCCCTGACGGAGACGCAGGATTTGTGCACCTGTGTCCATGGTTGGCATGGCTGCTGGATCTTTGTGTGGCGAAGTCTTCTGTTACGATCTGCTCAGAGACACAAAGTAGGAGATCCAAATGCAGCTTTATTGGCTGGGGCAATCCAGAGGCGTAATCCAAAGTACAGGCTAGGGTCATACACAGGCAGGTAGTCAAAACAAACAAAACAGGCAGGGACCAGAGGCAAGAGAGTAATCCAGGGACCAGAGGCAAGAGAGTAATCCAGGGAACAGGGCAAGATATCAAAAACCAAGAAACAAGAAAACCAGGGAAACGCTCAGAAATGCAGTGTGTACAACTTAACAAGACTTCGCGGTGAGTGAATTAATGAACATGGTATAAATAGACAGGCTAACAGGATGAGACAGGTGAATGCAATCAGTGAATGAGGTACAGGTGAATGTGATCAGTGATAATGAGTCCAGGCAGTGAGTTCTGGGAAATGTAGTTTGAGAGTGATAATGGTCTTATGTGGAGTGCCCTCTGGTGGCTCTCAAGGGCAAATCCAGCTGGTGATTGTTACACATATTATACAGATACTTAACATTTATGATATTAAATGATTTGTTGATTGCATTTGATTGATTACCCTTAATAACACATTTGCAATAGTTTTAAAATATGTTTTTAAGCATGCTTGGCCTGAGTTGTTGTTGCATTACACGGTATTAAGAAAGTTCTCTGTAAAATAATTAAATATTTAATTAGTCTTTTTTTATTCTTGACCTGAAACAATGTAAATCTGGTGAGACGAATGACGAATGAATAAAGAATCAAGAATAAACGGCAATCTCTTTGTTCTTCAGTATCATGATGTTTCATTTTCTTAAATTGTTTCTGATGATCAAAACAAACTTAAATTAACTAGGGCTGCAAGAACTAATTGCTGAAGTCGATCATGAAAATAAACAATTAGTGAAGTTCACAATGTCATTTCGTCATTTCAATGAACCCATCTAATATTTGTGAACGAATCGTTCTTTTTGAAAGAATCTTTTAGGTGAACAAATCATTCTTGTTCATGTAATCCATTGACTCATACAGTGGGGCAAAAAGGTATTTAGTCAGCCACCAATTGTGCAAGTTATCCCTCTTAAAAAGATGAGAGAGGCCTGTAATTTTCATCATAGGTACACTTCAACTATGAGAGACAAAATGAGAAAAAAAAATCCAGAAAATCACATTGTAGGATTTTAATGAATTTATTTGCAAATTATGGTGGAAAATAAGTATTTGGTCACCTACAAACAAGCAAGATTTCTGGCTCTCACAGACCTGTAACAACTTTTTTATGAGGCTCCTCTGTCCTCCACTCGTTACCTGTATTAATGGCACCTGTTTTATCAGTATAAAAAAACACCTGTCCACAACCTCAAACAGTCACACTCCAAACTCCACTATGACCAAGACCAAAGAGCTGTCAAAGGACACCAGAAACAAAATTGTAGACCTGCACCAGGCTGGGAAGACTGAATCTGCAATAGGCAAGCAAGCTTGGTGTGGAGAAATCAACTGTGTGAGCAATTATTAGAAAATGGAGAAGACATACAAGACCACTGATAATCTCCCTTGATCTGGGGCTCTACGCCACCAGGGACTCAAATCCTGCAGTGCCAGTCGTGTCCCCCTGCTTAAGCCAGTACATGTCCGGGCCCGTCTGAAGTTTCCTAGAGAGCATTTGGATTATCCAGATCCATTGGGAGAATGTCATATGGTCAGATGAAACCAAAATAGAACATTTTGGTAAAAACTCAACTTGTCGTGTTTGAAGGAGAAAGATTGCTGAGTTGCATCCAAAGAACACCATACCTACTGTGAAGCATGGGGGTGGAAACATGCTTTGGGGCTGTTTTTCTGCAAAGGGACCAGGACGACTGATCCATGTAAAGGAAAGAATAAATGGGGCCATGATTTGGAGTGAAAACCTCCTTCCATCAGCAAGGGCATTGAAGATGAAACGTGGCTGGGTCTTTCAGCATGACAATGATCCCAAACACACCGCCCGGGCAACGAAGGAGTGGCTTCGTAAGAAGCATTTCAATGTCCTGGAGTGGCCTAGCCAGTCTCCAGATCTCAACCCCATAGAAAATCTTTGGAGGGAGTTGAAAGTCCATGTTGCCCAGCGACAGGCCCGAAACATCACTGCTCTAGAGGAGATCTGCATGGAGGAATGGGCCAAAATACCAGCAACAGTGTGTTAAACCTTGAAGACTTACAGAAAATTTTTGACCTCTGTCATTGCCAACAAAGGGTATATAACAAAGTATTGAGATAAACTTTTGTTATTGACCAAATACTTATTTTCCACCAAAATTTGCAAATAAATTCATTAAAAATCCTACAGTGTTATTTTCTGGATTTTTTTTTCTCATTTTGTCCCTCATAGTTGAAGTGTACCCATGATGGAAATTACAGGCCTCACTCATCATTTTAAGTGGGAGAACTTGCACAATTGGTGGCTGACTGAATACTTTTTTGCCCCACTGTATCTCTCGTCCACTGAAATCCCTCCCTCTACTATTAGCAGCACATGTGCAGCTCAGTAATAAAGCCAAATATTTTTTTTGTTACAAGTAAATATTTTTGTTGACTTAAGACAAAACACATAAGACACTCTTTTTCACCCCCTGCTGGCGTATTTATGTAATATGAAGAAATTGTCACTAAACGAATCAATAAATGAATCATTTTGGTGAACAAACTGAAAATGAACGATTCTCTGGAAAGAATTATCACCACTAGTACACACACACACACACACACACACACACACACACACACTACCATCACGGTTCGACACGGTTAGCCAAGTGTGCTGAGAGTTCAGGGCCGAGAACGGTTTGTAATTGTGCCGTGCCGTAACAGGCTCAAGTGGAAACACAACTGGAACCTTTTCCGAAGGTAGAAAAGCAGCTTTTGTTGCTCAGCACATAAAGATGAACAACTTACCGTGATCTCAGACTGCGGTGATGTGGTTTCTCCACTGTATGGAACTTCATGTGTCGCTTCAGGTGAGTTTTAATAGAGAAACTCTTTCCACACTGATCACACGCATGCAGCTTCTCTCTGCTGTGGATCCTCTCATGTTTTTTCAGAGCTGATGACTGATTGAATCTCGTGTCACAGTGTGAACACTTGTAAGGTTTTTCTCCAGTGTGGATCCTCTCATGCTTTTTCAGAGTTGATGAATCAATGAATCTCTTGTCACAGTGTGAACACTTGTGCGGCTTCTCTCCAGTGTGGATCATCTCATGGGTTTTCAGAGATGATGACCGACCGAATCCCTTGTCACAGTGTGAACACTTGTAAGACTTTTCTCCAGTGTGGATCCTCTCATGCATTTTCAGATGTGATGACCGACCAAATCTCTTGTCACAGTGTGAACACTTGTAAGGTTTTTCTCCAGTGTGGGTCCTCTCATGTGTTTTCAAATTTGATGACCGACTGAATCTCTTGTCACAGTGTGAACACTTGTAAGGTTTCTCTCCAGTGTGGATCCTCTCATGCATGTTCAGACTTGCTAAAATACTGAATCTCTTGTCACAGTGTGAACACTTGTAAGGTTTCTCTCCAGTGTGAATCCTCTCATGCGTGTTCAGACCTGTTAAATGACTGAATCTCTTGTCACAGTGTGAACACTTGTAAGGTTTTTCTCCAGTGTGGATCCTCTCATGGATTTTCAGAGATGATGATTGACTGAATCTTGTGTCACAGTGTGAACACTTGTAAGGTTTCTCTCCAGTGTGAATCCTCTCATGCGTGTTCAGACCTGTTAAATGACTGAATCTCTTGTCACAGTGTGAACACTTGTAAGGTTTCTCTCCAGTGTGGATCCTCTCATGCGTTTTCAGAGATGATGATTGTTTAAAACTCTTTTCACAGTGTGAACACTTGTAAGGTTTTTCTCCAGTGTGAATTCTCTGGTGCAGTTTCAAACAGTTCGAAGTAGCAAAAGTCTTTTCACACTCAAAGCACATGTACTCTCTCACATCAGCATGAGTTTTCTGATGTCTAAGTAAACTTTGCAGCAGTGAAAAACTCTTTCCACACACAGAACATGAGTGTGGCTTCTCCTTCGTATGAACTGTCAGGTGTTTTTTCAGGGTTGATGCAGAGATAAATGTTTTCCCACAATGATCACATGGGAACGGCTTCTCTCCGGTGTGGATCATCATGTGAAATTTAAGGTATGAAGAGTGACTGAAACTTTTCCAACATTGATTGCATGGGAACGGCTTCTCTCCGGTGTGAACTCTCATGTGAACATTAAGGCCTGCTAATTGCCTGTAACTATTCCCACATTGATTGCATGTGAACGGCTTCTCTCCAGTGTGAACTCTCATGTGAACCTCAAGAGCTGTTTTTCTTGAGAATCTCTGTTCACACTGATCACACATGAACGGCTTCTCTCCGGTGTGGATCCTCATGTGAACATAAAGGTGTCCTAATTGACTGAAACTATACCCACATTGATTGCATGTGAACGGCTTCTCTCCGGTGTGGATCCTCATGTGAACATCGAGACCATGTTTGCGTGAGAAACTCTTCCCACACTGAGTGCAGGTTCTAGATTTCTTGGCTCTTCTTTTCTTTAAAGTTGTCTTTTTAGTCTTTGAGCGACTCAAAGGTTTTTCTCCAGGTTTAACATGATGTTCCTCCTCCTCTTCACTCAGTTCTTCTCTCTCCTCCTCCACTTCTCTCAGTTCTTCACTCTCCTCCTCCTCCACTTCTCTCAGTTCTTCACTCTCCTCCTCCTCCACTTCACTCAGTTCTTCACTCTCCTCCTCCTCCTCCTCCTCCTCCTCCTCCTCCTCCTCCACTTCACTCAGTTCTTCACTCTCCTCCTCCTCCACTTCACTCAGTTCTTCACTCTCCTCCTCTTCACTCAGTTCATCTCTCTTCTCCTTCACTTCACTCAGTTCTTCACTCTCCTCCTTCACTTCACTCAGTTCTTCACTCTCCTCCTCCACTTCTCTCAGTTGTTCACTCTCCTCGTTCTCTTCCATCTGGTCTGAAATCAAAGAAAAACAAATTTTATAATTTTATAAATAATCTACTTAATTAAAAGAGAGAAATATGGAGTGAATGGAGATAAAAATTATACCAGATGTAACAGACAACTGCTTTAAAATATTACATTAATTTATGTCTTTTTATAAATGAATTAAATGTCCCTGAAACTTTCCATGAGTGAGGTACACTGATCTTCCAGTTATTAGTTTGTAAACATTATAGGCACAAATCCCATGTTTCTGTCGTGAGAACTATTAAATATATTTGATCAATGACACAATTATCTTACATATGAACATTAAAATACACAATACTGCCATATTTTGACACCAAATTTTAGATTTATATTCAATTACGTTAAAAACTACTAAAACGTTTAAATTATTAAGGGCCGTTCACACTAAACTTCTACTTCCATTAACTTCACACACATGTGAAAGTGTGACAAGAAACAAGTGTAGCAAATTAGCTATATGAAATAATAGTCAATAATAACTGGTTATAATTGATTATGAATATTTAGATCAGTAAATATAATTAACTTTATGTCGTCATTTAATATTACAATCAATTAACCTGTTTGTCCCATGAACACTGTGTTAATTGCCTATTAATTCTAAGACATTTACATTTCTGGGGCATGGGAAATGTCTTTCTTACTTTACAGTACTACTAAGAGCAAAAAGTCAAGATCTATATGATAATTGACTCCAGATATGAGCTTGAGACACAGACAACTTTATGTGTGACATGAACAAGATTTTAGTAACTAGTCTAAGCACTTAAACGTACACACAGACATACATTCATACATTCAGACATTCATACATTCAGACATACAGACATACAGACATACATACAGTTTACCAGGGGAAAGAGAGCTGAAGCAGAATAAAGGAAAGCAAGAAGTTATAGCATTGTTTGAAATTCAGCAGATCAACAGCCTTGAGCAAACCATCAGTTTAGTTCTAACACGCCTTTCTTTAAAAAGGAGTAAGGACACTTAATGTATCAAATTGTAACACTTTCCTTCTTACATTTATTGGTGTGTAGCGCGCGTACCCTTCAGCGTACCATGACGTGCACCTCTCCAAAAATGTAACAACGCATCAACTCTAAGCGGACACAAGCGCTGTGATTGGTCCGCTAGAACCCCTCCCTCGGGTTTCACATGCTCCCTCTGCAAGTGTAATTGCGCGTCAACGCGGACAACGACGCAGAAGTATAAATAAAGATAAAAAAGATAAAGATAAAATATACTTTAATGTCCCCCAGGGGGGAAAACCAACGCGTTGCCTACAGCGTAGAGGCTCCGGCGCGAGTTCAACGCAGAAGTATAATGGAGACTTAAGGCAGATTAAATCCATTCATTGACGTAATCAACTTCCCATCGGCTGAGTAAAGATGAGCCTGCACACAACCTGAACCTATTCGTTCAACCCGCCATCACTCTTTTCAGCTTAGCCAATGCGTACGTCATCTTGCATCCGGTATTCCCAAACCGAAATGTGAGAGACAGAATCTAATCCAGAAAATCACATTGTATGATTTTTAAATAATTAATTTGCATTTTATTGCATGACATAAGTATTTGATCACCTACCAACCAGCAATAATTCCAGCTCTCACAGACCTGTTAGTTTTTCTTTAAGAAGCCCTCCTGTTCTCCACTCATTACCTGTATTGCCTGCACCTGTTTGAACTCGTTACCTGTATAAAAGACACCTGTCCACACACTCAATCAAACAGACTCCAACCTCTCCACAATGGCCAAGACCAGAGAGCTGTGTAAGGACATCAGGGATAAACTTGTAGACCTGCACAAGGCTGAGATGGGCTACAGGACAATAGGCAAGCAGCTTGGTGAGAAGGCAACAACTGTTGGCACAATTATTAGAAAATGGAAGAAGTTCAAGATGATGGTCAATCTCCCTCGGTCTGGGGCACCATGCAAGATCTCACTTCGTGGGGCATCAATGATCATAAGGAAGGTGAGGGATCAGCCCAGAACTACACGGCAGGACCTGGTCAATGACCTGAACATAGCTGGGACCACAGTCTCAAAGAAAACCATTAGTAACACACTAAGCCGTCATGGATTAAAATCCTGCAGCACACGCAAGGTCCCCCTGCTCAAGCCAGCGCATGTCCAGGCCCGTCTGAAGTTTGCCAATGACCATCTGGATGATTCCAGAGGAGGAATGGGAGAAGGTCATGTGGTCTGATGAGACAAAAATAGAGCTTTCTGGTTTAAACTCCACTCACCGTGTTTGGAGGAAGAAGAAGGATGAGTACAATCCCAAGAACACCATCCCAACCGTGAAGCATAGAGGTGGAAACATCATTCTTTGGGAATGCTTTTCTGCAAAGGGGACAGGATGACTGCACCGTATTGAGGGGAGGATGGATGGGGCCATGTATCGCAAGATCTTGGCCAACAACCTCCTTCCCTCAGTAAGAGCATTGAAGATGGGTCGTGGCTGGGTCTTCCAGCATGACAACGACTCGAATCACACAGCCAGGGCTCAACTAAGGAGTGGCTCCGTAAGAAGCATCTCAAGGTCCTGGAGTGGCCTAGCCAGCCTCCAGACCTGAGCCCAATAGAAAATCTTTGGAGGGAGCTGAAAGTCCATATTGCCTAGTGACAGCCCTGAAACCTGAAGGATCTGGAGAAGGTCTGTATGGAGGAGTGGGCCAAAATCCCTGCTGCAGTGTGTGCAAACCTGATCAAGAACTACAGGAAACATACGATCTCTGTAATTGCAAATGTAGCAGTAGGGGATTTCCCCTTTCCTGTTTCTTTGCGTCATTCCCCTTATATGGGAGTGGTAGGATGAGGTAATCAGGGTCTGTGTATTTAAGGGTGTAAATGGGAAGCCCTAGAATGTAGGCTTTGTCATACCCGCCCCCTCTTCCGGTTACCGGTGTCATGTTAGCCGAGGTAAGTGACGGAGGTTATGCACGGCTTCGTGGGGTTTTAAAGTGTTTAGAGTATGTGTTTTTCTATCTTTGAAGGATTGATGTAACCTTTTTGGCTGCGTGCCCTGGGAGTTGCGTCAAGCGCTCATTAAAAGCTTTAAGGTAGGCGATCGCAATGTTGTGATATGGGTTGTATGGGGTTAGTCAAGTTTAATGGGGTTTGTTGTGTGTTTTAGCTGGACATTCGTGAGTGCATCCTGACTTCGTGATAACGTTATGTGTGGTTCGTGAGATGTGTGTGATTCTCGTGTGGTACGTATGATTTGGTAAATGTTCTATATCCTTTGAAGTAACGTTAAAATCTGATCTAAGTGTTATGTTTTGTTTTGCAGTCTCCCGTGTACAACGTGATTAATTCAGGTCGTGCTGCTGTTTTTCATGATTAGGTTATTTTCTCTGTTTTTCGTGACTAGATCAGTCTCCTTGTTTCTCGCGAACGGATAGTTTACTTTATGATTGCCGTGTTTTGTTCTTCATTTCATGGTTTGGGTTATTTTGGTTAGCAGCTATTTCCTTAATGAGGTTTGCTTGACCAGTGTGATTTGGGCCGTTGGCCGTGTGGTGTAATTAATTATATTATATCATATATCAGTAGCGTCTCTCTAACGGTCACCTGTTGAGACCAATAATTACTGATTTGGTCAATCTTTCTATTTGTGTCGGATGTGATTACTGTGATTATTTTGTATTTGTATCGTACCCACTAATCTTTCTTTTTTCTTTTTGTTTGTTTTTTTTGAGTCAAGGCTGAGTGAGCCGAGGGGAAGGCTAGTCACCTGGGTGAACACATTTGCTGTGAGGTTGGAGCACCAGGGTTGAGCACCTCGACTTATTTGGTTTGCTGTGCACACATAAATGGTTGAGCGCACAGTTGTTTATAGCTAGCTTGCCACCCCTAAAGTAACTTTAGCCTTGTTCATATATATATATTTTTTTTTTTTATTAATTCTTTTTTTTTTCTCCTTGTATATTATTTGGTGGAGATGATACATTTGTTTTTTTTTGGTTGTGATGTTTTGTTTGTGATAACTTGCTTGGATCACGTATGCTCGGAGGAATGTTCTTTTAACATTGTTCTTAGTATTGTTACAATAAACTTGCTAGTGATTTATACTATTTAAAGATACAAGCAGAATATTTTCCTCTCAAATAAAATTATTTATTTGTTTGCTGAATTACACGACTCTGACTTTTCTCTGCACCACTGAACCTGGGTTCCTTTTTTATATTTCCTTGGGTGTAATTCCCAAGGTGGCGTAGTCAGGCTATCTGTATTGAGTTATATTATAAAACAATACTGCTCCGGTCACACAAACAAAGGTTTCTGTACCAAATATTAAGTTCTGCTTTTCTGGTGTATCAAATACTTATGTCATGCAATGAAATGCAAATTAATTATTTAAAAATCACACAATGTGATTTTCTGGATTTTTGTTTTAGATTCTGTCACTCACAGTTGAAGAGTACCTATGATACAAATTACAGACTTCTACATGCTTTGTAAGTGGGAAAACCTGCAAAATCGGCAGTGTATCAAATACTTGTTCTCCCCACTGTTTAAACTCTTGAAGCTACAGATTTTCTGACGTGATCGCAATGTTCACAATGACCATGTAGTGTAAGTGTAAGAATTCTGGTTTGATATTTTTAACTGTTTCTGTAGATGTTCAGTGTGGATGTTGTGTGTGGGGGGGATGTCCTGTTTTGTGCTGTATTGAATGGAAAATTCTAAATACAATTGTATACAAACAAGGGACTTTTTTTAAAAGAAGTCGTCAATAATGATGGCGTGTGTTTGCGGGGGGGTATCTGGACCTTTTTTTATCTATTTGTGGACACAACTTCAGCAGCTCAGTCCCAAATTGTGATTTGGCACTCTTCCTCATGTAACCGTCTTTGTCAACCAAGAAGAATGCAGAGTTGGTGATCTCATGCTGGAGTAGCTCCTCAACTGTGAACTGTAACTGGCAATTCCTGTATGTTGCTTAATAGGTTGACTGTTTTTTAGCCATTTTCTTTATATCAAATCAGAATGCTTACACTCTTCTATGACCTTATAATCATGGTCATTGTGAACACCTCAGAAAATCTGTAGCTTCAAGAGTTTATATGTAAGGCCATTGCACACTGAGTCCGAAATTTTCGTATGCGTTTTTTCGTGTTCGTCAGCCTTAAAATTCGTCACGCACAGAAACCTTGCACACTGAGTCCGATGCGTATTTATTAAACCTTTGCGGAAAAAAACGCAAAAAATACAAAATGGATTCGTCAAGCAGTGAGGATGAATTTGTTGCCCTCTTTCTTCTTAAAAAGAGAAAGAAAAAAAGAAAGAGGAAATATTGGGTCCATCCAATCCTGAGATTGTGCTGAGAGGAAGGAGAGTTTCACCTCCTTATCAAGGAGTTGCGAAATTATCCCAAACGATTCAAAATTTACCTCAGAATGTCAGTGGAACAGTTTGATGCTTTGCTAGCGATACTGGAGCCACATATTAAAAAGAAGACCACCAATTTCCGTGCACCAATCGATCCTGAACAGAGACTGACAGTATGTCTATGGACAGACACACACACACACCGGCGGAAGCGCTGGGCAGACAGAACAGCTGTATACAGGTTATATTTTATTCAGTGTCTTTGTAATCCGCATTTTGTTTTTCATACAGTACTTGTGCTGTGAGACGAATAGTGTATCAACTTGTCAGACGTCATTCTGGATTTTGTCGTTCGCTTGTACGGTGGCTCTGAATTTTCAAAAAACCTCTCAAAACACTGGCTGTGGATGCGAAAAACGCAGAAAATCGAACCCAATCCGAATTTTTTTTTTACGGAAGAAAGTTTCGTAGACAGTGTGCAAGCGTGATTGACATAACGTGAGGTCGAATTTATTTTTTAACGTTTAAGATAAAATGCAATACAAAAAGTATTTGTCTTAATATTAAGACTAAACTGGTAGAAATGTATGAGGATATCTATAAAGGGAAGAAAAAGTCCCATTCACCTGTAGTGTGATAATAGTGTCACAGGTTGTGGTCATTTTCAGGACTTTCATCCCGGGTAGAGATTTTGGCACACATCCCACGTTGTTCAATGAGGTCATATTAGTCTATAACAGTTGAGATATTCTCCGCTAAATTAAGTGCATACAAATCTTACCCAGGACCTCTACTAAAGAGAGAGGAGAGCTGATCTTGATCAGTGATTTTTAAAGCGTGAAGATGTCACACCCTCTGAAGGTGTGTGAGCCAATAAGAAGCGTTTTCCTCTGGAGGGAAAATTCTTTACAACCCATTGTTCAAGCAGGCCTTTGAACATGTAATTTGATTGGATGTTTAACACATGAATCTTTAAGATGCTTGTAATACTAATGCGTCACAAAGTTAGCCAAATGTAATGTAAATTAACAAATGGGAGACGAAGATTGAATGGGATTAAAGTCTGAAACTTTAGTCCCAAAAGTTTACAATACAAAGGCCAAACCACATAGAAGGAAAGATTAGATGAGATTAGATGAGAAAATTAGATACATGTTTATATATTTCTCAAGTGGTTATATATAGAATATATAACATGGTGTAAAATCCTCAGCAAGATTTAAGTGAGCATCACAGCTCTCTGGAAATTCTTTTGGGTCGTAAAACTCTTATCAGTCTCTGTGTGTCCTGTAACAGGACACCAGGTTCTCTCAGTGTTAGCTTCATTTGTGATGTTAGTTTTGGGGGAAGTTTCACAGGCCTTTGTTGGGAGAGTGAGTTTGCTGGATTATTCATTAAATAAATTAATAATTTGTATGTGTCTAATTGGTCCAGATGCTACTCAAGATCAAGTGAATTTCACTGCGAGAAAGAACACAAATGTTTGCAGTAAAGTGGAGTAGATTGTAAATTTCTACATTTTGGAATGATTATTATTTGTTATACATGTTTGTAAAAATATGCACAAAATTTAGGTCAAATTCTGGTAAAATTGTTACAAATTGTAAACCATATATAAAATAAATATAAAATAAAAGTTAAAATATTTAAATGGAGTTTGACCTGATGTTGACAATCAATATGAAACCTCCCTTTACTGACCAGTTGTAAAAAAAAAAAACAGAAACCTTTGCAGACATTTCACAGTTGAACTGTTTATCTAAATGTGATGAAGTGCTTGAATGTTTCTAACATGAATGTTCTTCAGCATCATGAATGAATGAAGAATAAACACCAACCTCTTTGTTCTTCAGGATCTTCAGTGCGTTTCATTCTGCAGGGATCTGGATCACTCATGTTCTCACTGTCCTCTTTAATAAACTCAGTCTTTGCAGATTTCAGCTCTTCCTGATGCTCGTCTTCACTTGTAGCTGATGGGAATTTACAGCATTTATTGGAGAATTACAGTGGGAGGAGCTTCACTGATGATGAATTACAGTGGGAGAAGCTTCACTGATGATGTGACTGCTGTGGGAGGAGCTGATCTGCCAAAATCTAAAATATATCAGTTACAGAGTTTGTTTTTAGGCTCATGGACAACAGAATATAATAATGTAAATTTTCCCAAATATAAATAATGGTAAGAAAAAGAGTTATAAGCATAAACATAAGTAAATCTACAGATTTGTCACTATCAAATACCCTCAGTCTGCTGACACCAATGAAATGAGCTTTAAGTGTCAATTCACAGGAGATCTGAAGACATCAGCATAATAAATGAGGTGAAAACAGGAACTATTGTCATGAAATAAAGAGTGTTTTCAGCAGATCTGTTGATACTGATGAGCCTCAGACTATCAACACTCATTCAACAAGCCATTCAGGATCATCAGCAGATCATATCACTTTATTCTGAGTGTTTGCTATATTGATAGACAATAGTGTTTTTCACAATGTAACATGGATAAATCATCAATAATAAAACAAAATAAGTTAATAAATAGGCCTAACCTATCTTTATGAAGCTCTACAGGCAAAAAAACTACAACACCATAATATGTGAATCTAAATATAGTTTGACTTTATAAAAACTATTAATTGCAATAAAGTAATTCCATCATTAACATGTTACAGATTTGTGTCTACAGAAACTACAGGGGAAATATAAAGTGTTAGAATATACATCAATTTTAATAAATAAATGTAATCTGCCAAAGATAAATGTCGGTACTATTAAAGTGTGAAAGGGACTTTTTCAATCACAGCTAGCTGTTGTTCTGCCTCTGGATATAGTCCAATCAGTGTTAAAGGGTTAGTTCACCCAAAAATTAAAATTCTGCCAGTAATTACTCACCCTAATGTTGTTCCAAACCCGTAAGACCTTCGTTCATCTTCGGAACACAAATTAAGATATTTTTGCTTAAATCTGAAGGCTGTCTCAATCCTCAATAGGCTTCTAAGGGAATGAAACTTGCTGGCCCAGAAAATGTATTAAAGACATCGTTAATATAGTCCAAACTGCAGTGGCTCAAAAGTTTATAAAGCGACGAGAATACTTTGTGTGCAAAAAAAAATAAAAAAAATAACGACTTTATTCCACTTTTCATTTTCTTCTTTCTGGGCCTCGAGTTTTTTCACATAGTATTTTAGCGTAGCACGTATGTGTTGTACGTCACATGTAGGCTCACTATTGGCCGATGCTGGTCATGTGTGTGATGCGTGGTGCAACACAGAAGCGCTGCGCAAATTTACTACTTGAAAAAACTCGAGGCCCAGAGAGAAGGAAATGAAAAGTGGAATAAAGTCGTTATTTTTTTTATACACAAAAAGTATTCTCGTCGCTTGATATACTTAAGATTGAGCCACTGTAGTCACTTGGACTATATTAACAATCTCTTTAATAACTTCTCTGGGCCAGCAAGTTATAATGTCTTAGAAACCTATTGAGGAGTGAAACAGCTCTCAGATTTAATCAAAAATATCTTAATTTGTGTTGCGAAGATGAACGAAGGTTGGTCTTACGGGGTTGGAACAACATGAGGGTGAGTAAATAGGCTACTGACAGAATTTTCATTTTTGGGTGAACTAACCCTTTAAGGCACAGGTGTCAAACTCAGTTCCTGGAGGGCCACAGCCCTACAGAGTTTTGTTCCAACCCTGCTTCAACACACACTCACCTGCAGTTTTCAAATAAGCCTGAGGGACTTGATTAGCTGATCAGGTGTGTTTAATTAGGGTTGGAGCTAAACTCTGCAGGGCTGTGGCCCTCCAGGAACTGAGTTTGACACCCCTGCTTTAAGGCAACAGCCTCTTTTTGGGTGATTTCACTCTGGCCGAGAATCGGCCAGTGTTCCCATAGACTTCCATACAATTTTTTTTTTTTTTTTTTTTTTTTTAACTGCAGGCACTGCAATGCATTCTCTATGGGTTCTTGTTGGGCTACCAGGGTTCAAATTACGTGGGAGCCAGTGGGAGCTGAGCTCCCATAGAGAGGGGATGAGCTCCCATGAAAGCAGTACAATCATACACCTGTGGGGGTCTCTAAAAATCATCAGCACCATTATTTTAAATTACAAATAAAGCACTTTTTCCTTCAGACTACTGTAGCGTGACTTAAAAGATAGGACAAGATGCCAAACACATGGATCTCGCGTCTCACTATCATCACACTACATCCTTATGCTTCGCTTTCTGCCAGGACTTTTACTGACTTTTCTCAACTCACAACAGAAGTGACGTCAACGTCCGATCTAGCAGTAGCATCAGGCAAGTGTTATTTTAACATTGGCGTAATTTGTGGTGGGACATGTCCCCACCACTTTTAGCTAAGGTCGATATTGTCCCCACCACTTTTGAAACATGTCGCGGCACTAATATACCAATACAAATAAATAAAACATCTTTAGTTAACTAGCAGAGCATTCATTTAGTTCGTTTGTTAAATAAGAGATGATCTAGCGCTGAAATGTGTTGTTTTTTAAATAAAGTGATCAAAGTGCTCGTTGCCGCTGCGATCGGTGGCGCGGATACTGTGTTCTCTTGTGGCTCGGGCACAGTCTGCACTCAGACGCGCGCTTCAATCCGTTGTGGAGACTCTCTATTCGTTCCGGTGAAATTACAAAAAAATGCACACAAACCTGTCCTTAACCACTGAAAAAACATAATCGGTTTTGATGAGAAAAAAAAAAAAAACTACAAGTGTGGATTAGAACCCCAAACCACGAACCTCTGACACGCTTCTACCACTGGACCACTTAAATGCACGCTTAAAATCTTACCACTAACAACATAAATTGAATTGTGTTAGCAACGCTTTTTTATTAAACATTTTTATTTATTTAGGCCTACATTAGCCTGCTCATAGGCTACTTTTTTTCTTTTCTTTTTTTTTTTTAAAGAGACCCCCACAAAGATGAAATCATAATTCAAACCCTGGCTAGCACTAATGTGCTTTCGTCATCATATGTAACCTTAACTTGTGCAGTGATTGGTGGGAACAAATATACCTCTATTAATAATCTTTAAAGGATTAGTTCACTTTAAAATGAAAATTCTGTCATCATATACTCACCCTCATGTTGTTTCAAACCTGTATGAATTTATTTCTTCTGCTGAACACAAAGGAAGATATGTAGAAGAATGTCAGTAACCAGACAGTTTTTGGGTCCCATTGACTTCCATAGTATATTTTTTTCCTACTATGGAAGTCAATGGGGCCCAAAAACTGTCTGGTTACTGACATTCTTCTAAATATCTTCCTTTCTGTTCAGCAGAAGAAAGAAATTCAAACAGGTTTGAAACAACATGAGGGTGAGTATATGATGACAGAATTTTCATTTTAAAGTGAACTATTCCTTTAAGCTGAAGTGCAATCTAATAATTTCCTCAGTGCATAATTTACAATCCACGGACATATTCTCTAGGGCTGGGTAAAAAATATTGATTTCTCAATTTTAATCAATTCTCATTTTTACGAACTGATATCGATTCTTAAATCCCAAGAATCGATTAGTCATCCTGTTTGCAGTTGATGAATGAATAAAACATTGTAGCGCACATCACATCCAATAAATCACAATAATCTTTATGCTTTGTTACTATTGATCTGAAACAAAAAATCTCAGATTTCAAATTATGATCTTCTCTTCCACCTTAATAATACCAGTTACAGCGCGAAATAAACATGAATGAGCATCTTAAAGTGTGTTAGGAGATAGAGTTGGCTACAACTTATTGAAATCTGTATCATGTCTCATGGAATCGCTCAATCAGTGTTTCAACCGTGGAAAAACGTAAACAATGTCATGCAACGTCACATTTACCTCAGAAAAACCATATCCAGTGACCGTTAGCTCGTTAGTCAGCAAGAAAAATTAACTCTAGAGAGGAGCATTTTGCTAAATATATGCACCATATTATATATTTATTATAATTTGTAATGTTCTGCAATATTTAATGCATGTTTTAATAAATCTGGTAAGTTTTTATGACAGTCACCATTTAAATGTTTATATTGTATAGGCTATAACTTTATTATAATAAAAATAAATAAAAGTGTAATTTAAGTGTTAATATACAAATCAGTTCATTTTTACCTTCAATATTATAGTAGGCTAATGAAGCTTAGTAGGCTACAACTGACTCCCATAGTTTACAGCATTAGTTAGGCTAAGACATTTGTTTTTCTTGAGAAAATGTGCCATGTATTATACCTGATATCCAAAATAATCAATTGAATCGAATCGGAATCAAAATCAAATCGAATTGTGAAATTTGTGTCAATACCCAGCCCTAACATTCTACATCTGTAAATGTTAGAAAGTCAAGCAAATATTTTCATTTTGCGGTCAGAAGTGGACGAGCTTCTGCAGGCTAAACTTCCGTGAAAGAGCACCGAACAGACGGATGCTCGCTGCTGCTGCACTAAATGTTTATTTCAGTAGGAAGACGCCAGAAAAGACGAACAAGTTTCGCTATGATCGATGAAAACAGTATAGAAATGAGTCTGTCGCTTAATCAAACTGTATAAATTGTGTTTGAAGGTTGTGTAAATATGAGAAATACCGTGAACTGCTCTCCTCACCTCAGAAGACTCAACGCTGAATCTCCATGAGGGAAAAAACGGCGCGAGCGGGCGGTGACGTCATCGGCATCCAAACCACGCGCGCACGGGACACCCCCGCAGCCAATGAGGGCCACGCAGATTCACATTCTTCTTCCTCTGCTTCTTCTTCTTCGTCTTCTTGTTTTACGGCGGATCGCAGACTTATAAGTGCATACCGCCACCTATCTTTGAAATGGACCATTTACACTCTACATACAACCTCACAACTCAACTTCAAACACCTGGCTTCAACCATCCCTTTCTCTTCTCTCTCCTCCACCCTCCCAGAGTCTTCATAGAGTTTAGATTCACATATTTACTAGTAGCATTCGATTAGTACTATTTTAGAACTGAAGTGATTCCAGTCCAGTTACTAAATGTAAAAGGAACTTTTTTTTAAATGAAGCACAAAAATAGGAAGAATTATGCTGATAGAGCACATCCTGTATTTTATTGTATTTTAATGACTATTTAACTGATCATGTAGAATAATACATAAACGGACGTATTCAATACATCAAAGGTTGTTAAATACATACATTAGCCTAAATCACTTCATTTGATCACCTAACATGCATATTTTTATTGCCTCAAAACCTCAAAGCCATATATAATATAGGAGAAACTGTGAGCCATGCACTAATGGACTGTTTATGTCATCGTACAGAAAGAAATCTCATGTACTCAGAGCTGTCGGAAGCTGGTTTAATATCCTTTGGTGCAGCATAAATGCAAAGACATGGGGTGCTTCTCATTTCTTATTTGTGCATCCTCGTTTCCTTCCGTTCCTCGCGTCTCAGCCCCGCCCCTGTAGGATGCGAGGGAAGGTTGCAAGGAAAAGACGCGAGGACGGACGGAGGAATCGAATGTAACTTTTTTTAATACAATAGGCTTGCTTGAGATGCGCCTTTCCTCGCCTGAAATCAGGGCCGGCGCTAGCCATTTGGGTGCCCTAAGCACAAATGCTTGGCGGTGCCCCCCCACCCACCAACCCACCAAAGGAATAACAACCATTCAGAATTTCTTAGTTAGGTTCTCTTTACTTTCAAAATAACTGCTGCAAATAAATAATTTTACATTAACAATGGCACCAAACATGAAAAGAAATAAATAATAAAGGTTAAAATTATAAATACCAAATACCACCACAATTACTAAAAACACAGATTTGGAACTGAACAATGTAAACACAGAAAGTTAAAAGTGCAAAGGTCTGATGAGGCACAATATAATAATTCTGTACATAATTTGACAACTCTGTGAATATGAAAATATACAAACACTGAGATTGTGGGGGTTTTTTTTCTTCTAATTGCAGTTTCAAAGTTTTTTTTAAAAAAAAGACTCAACATGCAGGGCTAAAGCCCCGGATCTTTTGCACTACTAGCGACGCCCCTGGACATGCATACACGCATAGGCGTAATTTGCGGGTAGGACATGTCCCCACCACTATTTTCTAAGGTCGATATTGTCCCCACCACTTTTGAAACATCTCGCGGCACGAATGTACCAATACAAACAAACAAAACATCTCCAGTTAACCAGCAGAGCATTCATTTCATTCGTTTTTTAAATAAGAGGCGATCTAGCGCTGAAATGTGTTGTTTTTTTTAAATCAACTGATCAAAGTGCTTGTTGCCGCTGCGATCAGTGGCGCGGATACTATGTTTGTTTCTGGCTCGCGCACAGCCTTCACTCAGACGCGCGCTTCAATCCGTTGTGGAGAGACTCTCTCGTTCGTTCCGGTACAATTAGAAAACAAAAAGCACAAAAAAGTGTCCCTGACTGATATACAACCACTGAAAAACATAATCGGTTTTGATGAGAAAAAAAAAAAAAAAAAACTATATGAGTGCGGATTAGAACTCAGAAGCTCAGACACGCTTGGCAAAAATTCTACCCCTGAACCACTTAAATACACGCTTAACTTCGTCGGATCAACATACAATAGGCCTCATTGAACGACCACTTAAACCTAATATTAACATGCTTTAGACATATTTTATTTGTTATTTATACTAGTAGCCTATTGTGATGATTTTTCACGACCCAGATTTTTTGGTGCCCCCCCAAGCACTTGGTGTCCTACGCGCAGTGCGTGATGTGCGTGTGCGGAGCGCCGGCCCTGCCTGAAATGTACGCGAGAGTAGGCGGCTGCAGTGAGAGGAGAAGTGAAAAAAGCGCAGGCAAGCCGGACAGATCTCTCTTCTCGCAGTGGATCTGACACCTGCGAGATCAAAGATGGATATCGCGCTCGTGCACAGTGTTGCTAATAAACTGGATGTAATTCGAAAGTTCTGTTGCTTTTATATGAAAATAAATAAAATGAACAAGACACCCAAAGTACTTGTTATTTAATTCCATTCCAAATACATGTTTATCAATAATTTCTTCTTTAATACAGACATGTGTGGGGTTTTTTCATAAAAATTAAATTGCATAACCCAAAGAGATTGCACTGTCAGATAGTTTGAGAATATTCACACATAACATATACACATAAAACATGATATTAGAGTTTTAAAATCAAACATTTTAAAAGAGAACAATACATCATAGTTGTTTAAACCAATGAGCATTAAGCTGTGTCGTCAGCAAGTCGTTTCCCATCATGCTTTTGATCAGCGCAGTCGGTGGAAAGCAACTGCGCTCGCCTGCAGAATCCGACATGTCTGCCTTGCAATTTTTGACATACGTCAGCATGACATCAGAGCAAGGCGGACCGCAGTCGGACACATTTCTAACCGACATGCATCTCGCGCTGATCACTGGTGATCGGTTCTGCGCAGATTTTGCTCATCTCAAACAAGCCTATTGGAATACTTGATCACTCAAGCGTCACTTCATCGCGTCATCAGCAGCGCTCAAAGGATCTGCCCTTATGTTGTTGAAGTTTGTTTACTTAAGAAATTCATAATAAATAATAATAAAGCAAGATACCCTGTTAAAATATGTGAGATGTGTGGTTTATATAAACTGCAATGGTAAAGTATAAATTAAAATGATTGTGACCGATGTGAAGGAGGAGGAGAATTTAGACGTGCGTCACGTTTAAGTCGATAAAACTCTTCCGCATAGGATACACCTGTGTATCCTCGCTCATGACTCCTCGGGAAGCATCCTAACTCCTCGATCCTCGACTCCTCGCGGTGCATTTAGAGAATTGAGATGTCCTTCAAGATGGCTGAGCTCGATCGGTTTCCGGGTCATAGGATGGAGGACGTAGGAGAGAGGAGACGAGGAGGGATATTGAGAAGCACCCATGGAAGTAACATACTTTAACTCTTTATTGACAGGTGCAGAGCAGACAACGCATGATTACAGCATCTTCATGACAGACTGACCCGGGAACAACACTTATTCTCTACCCCAGTAAATCAGGAGAAAAGGTACCATGTAAACCCATGCCGCCCTCTACTGGACAACATTGTCTATTACATCTCATTTACTACATCCTCTTTCCCCAGATAACACTAGCTTCAAATAGTTATCTACATTACTCTTTACCATATACCACCTGTTAACACTATTGTACATTTTACCAAGTTTTAATATATATACATAAGAGAACAACACAAAACCATAACATCTGTGCAATTACAATATAAACTAGGGATTTCGGGTGGACTACCTCCGTCCCAGTGAGTTCCAGGACGCATTCTTGCCCTGTGGCTGGGGAACTCACTTCTAACTACTCATAGTCCTTTAAATAACTCGGCGTCTTCTTCTGTCTCATCGACCTCCTTAACTCTAAATTGTCTTTCACCACAGGAGTTTCTGATCTTAACACCTCCTTGGTTGTGACAGAGTGTTACGCTCCACGTGTGTTTTGTTTTGTTTTTACTGATCTGTGCATGTTGTTGGCTGTTGTGCTCATTATCTTCTCTCTGTCTCTAGCTCACTATCTCTGCTCGCAGGTTGCTGTGATTGGCCAAGTTGGACGTCGGTCTTTATTAAGGCGGCGCTTGAGAGCCAATCGGAGGCCGCCCAGCTGGTTTAAAAGGATGGCGTGTTCATTCATGCTTTCTCTCTCGATCGCGAACTGAGCTCTTTGTAGTGGAATGAGTTTTATGTAGCGGACTGAGCTCTTTGTAGCGCAATGAGTTTTCTGTAGTGAATCGAGTTTTTGTGTATGTCTCAGACTCTGCCCGCAGACTGAGTTGTGTGCTATGTGCTATGTTCTTTGTATTGTGTTGTCTACCTTTTCATTTGCTCTGAGGTATTGGGCAACAGCTGATATAGTGGGAAGAGAACACAGGTCAGTATATCGCGATATACACTGCACCCGTAGCAGATGATTGTCTAGACACACTAGGTAAGAAGTTAGCGCCACTTAATGTATCTTCTGTTTTGTTAGGTAGTTCAGTTAGGGTGCCGGATGCACAGAAGATTTCGGTTTATTTTCTACCTTTTTTCTTTGGTTAGATTAGGTTTAGATTAAGGATTGTTTTGTTATATTTTGTTCTTTTCTTTGGCGCCGCTTTTGTTCTTTTCCCATTTATTGTTTGTTTGTTTACATTATCACATTGTACATAGAGCACATTATTATTTTATTATTTTACTGGCTCTAGGCTTCGGCTTTTATGTGAAATAAAAATCCAGTAATTTTTCTCTTTCAAAGATTATCTGTCATATTCTTCCACCTCACTTCACATCCAGCAGTATATTAATATATAAATGTTACGGTACATTCCCTAGACCTTTTAAAGTTCGTAACACAGAGGTTGGGTCCTCTGTCTGCTCCACATTAGTGTCTTTGGAGAGTGTGACACCCTCACTTGATGTCAACTCGTCCCCCTCTTTCATAGATGTTTCCTCCGACACCAAAGTTTCCTCTGAAGGCACAACATTCCTGTTCCTCACTTGATCTATGTGCCGGCGCACGATCTGGCCATTTCCAAGTGCAACAGTACAAGACACCGGTCCCGTCTGTTTCTGAATTTCCCCAGGAATCCAGATAGGACCTGAACCAAAGTTCTTAGTATACACTTGGTCACCTTTAGTCACCGGTCTCTTCTTAACATGTCAATCATGGTAAAATTTTTGCTTCATTTGTTTTTCCTGCACTTGACTTTTAAAATCAGGATGGATGAGATCCAAGGTAGACCTTAGTTTTCTTCCACACAACAGTTCCGCAGGAGATTTCCCAGTAGTCGACTGTGGTGTGATCCTATAACCCAGAACAAGAATGCGTCCTGGAACTCACTGGGACGGAGGTAGTCCACCCCGAAATCCCTAGTTTATATTGTAATTGCACAGATGTTATGGTTTTGTGTTGGTCTCAATGGAATCTCCTGTGCTTTTCTTCATTAGACTTTTGAAAGTTTGCACTGCCCATTCAGCCAGTCCATTACGTAGAAGCTGCATGATACGGTGCTGTGGTGATGTGTTTGAAGTCATTTTGGGTCATGAACTCTTGGAACTCATCACCTGTGAAACAACTACCATTATCCGACACCACTATTTCAGGTATCCCATGTTGGCTAAAACTTTGTCTCAGGCATTGAATGGTTAACAGCAGAGGTAGACTTGTTTAACGGGTACACAGAGCCATTTAGAGTAGGCATCCACTACGATCAAAAACATTCTTCCCAACCATGGACCAGCATAATCAATGTGGATTCTTCTCCATGGCAGATTAGGCACCTCCCACGGATGTAAAGGTGCACAGGGTGGAGAATTTCTATTTTCTTGGCAAGTGGCACAAGTTTTTATCATACTTTCTATTTCTGCGTCCATCTGTGGCCCCCACATGTAACTTCTTGCCAAATCCTTTCATTCGGTTTATTCCCGGGTGATTGACGTGTAATTGTTTCAATAGAGCTGCACGGCCCGGCGGTGGAATCACCACTCGCGCTCCCCACAAAACACAGCCTCCCTGTACACTGAGTTCCTCTCGTTTCTTAGTATATGCTCCAAAAACGGACTCGTCCATTCTCTTTGGCCATCCTCTGAGCACATACTCTCGCACTCAAGCTAAAACTGCATCCTTGTCTGTCCATTTTCTCACTTGTTCTGCTTTGACAAGGGGCACATCATTTTCTTCAAGTAGAAGTACTCTTTCTTCCTCCGCTTGAGTCTCTACTCCTTTCTCTGTTAAAGGCAGTCTGCTAAGTCCATCAGCATTTTGATGTTCCTTGCCAGCTTTATAAACAATGGTGTATTCATATCCACCCAATGTCACAGCCCATCTCTGTATCCGTGGAGATGCCATTTGTGGCACTTCTCTCAGTTCATTAAATAATGCAATCAACGGTTTGTGATCCGTGACAATGGTGAACTGCCTCCCACACAAGTATGTGTGGAACTTCTTCACACCAAAAATAACAGCTAGACCTTCCTTCTCTAATTGAGAGTAATTCTTCTCAGCTGCATTCAGTGTTCGTGACAAAAACCCAATCGGCCACTCTGTGCCGTCCTCCATCCTGTGCGACAACACGGCTCCAACCCCGTATGGGGACGCGTCGCAAGCCAGAATGATCGGTCTTTTTATGTCATAATGCACTAGTATGGCTGACGACTGCAGAAGATCTTTTGACTTCTCGAAGGCTTCTTTTTGTTCTGAACCCCATGTCCATTTGGTCTCCTTCCTCAACAGTGCATGTAATGGTGCTAACAAGGTGGATAGACTAGGCAGGAACTTATGATAATAGTTCAACAGGCCTAAATAAGCCTTCAGCTCACTCGCAGACTGCGGTGTGGGGGCTTCCTGGATCGCTTTAACTTTTCAGGGACTAGTTGCACTGATTTTGTGGCCTAGAAATACCACCTCCTCTCCCAAGAACTCACACTTGCTGCGTTTCAGCCTCAGTCCACTTCTTTTTAGTCGAGACAACACCTCGTCCAGGTTCCTTAGATGCGTAAATGTCATCCAAATAAACTGTGACATGTGGCATGTTTTGCAGAATTCCTTCCATGATGCGTTGGAAGATGGCTGGGCTTGACGCTACTCCAAATGGTAGCCTGCAGTAAGTGTACAATCCTTTGTGTGTATTAATAGTGACATACTTCTTTGCACTGATGTCAAGCATGATCTGCTGATACGCATGACTCATGTCCAGCTTTGAGAATTTCTGCCCTCCATCTAACTGTGCAAACAAATCATCCACCTTCGGAATCGGATATTGTTCCACACTGAATGCTCTGTTAACTGTGAGTTTATAATCCCCACAAATTCGAATTGAGCCATCTGGCTTCCTCACAGGTACAATGGGTGCTGCCCATTCTGAAAACTGTACTGGTTCTATAATTTTCTCTTCCGCCAGTCTTTGCAGCTCTGCTTCCACCAGGGGTTTTACTGCCGAGGGTAAATGTCAAGGCTTATAGAATCGTGGCTGGGCTTCAGGGTTAACATGAATGTTCGCTGTGGTGCCTTTAAGCTGGCCCAGCTCTTCTTTGAACACTTCATTGTGCCAGTCTAAAACATCTGACAATTTTAGAGCTGGAGTTGTTGTTACTTTATTCACCAGCTGTGGCAGCAACCCTAAGTCTCTTAGCCAGCCACGGCCCAACAAATTTGGACCTGCCCCTTCTACTACGACCATCACCAGTTTTTTTTTCTACTTCCTGGCATGTCACTCTTCCTGTGACTTGTCCCAGCACCCCCATCTTCTCACCTGTATATGTCTTCAAGTTCATACTGCATGATCTCCACTCGGGCATGTCTGTTCTTTTCCATAGCTTGGAGTATTGTTCCTTGCTGATGATGGTGACCCCACATCCTGTGTCAACTTCAAACTCCACTTCCACGCCGTTCACCTTTAACTTTTGTGTGATAGGAGCCACTTTAGGTAGGTTTTGTGATACACTGTAAATTGTATTGATGTCACTTGCATCCTCTACATCACTCACTTCCTCTTCTTTGACTAAATGTGACCTCCTACCTTTCTCTTTTTCCTTTCTCTCCACTCTTTGTCCTTTGAACGGTGCTTTCTGTGAACTAGCCCCAGCTTGCTTCGACCTGCATGCTCGTTTTATGTGTCCACGCTTCCCACATTTATGACAGAGTTCATTCACAAGCCAATTATGTAATATCCTTTGGTGCAGCATAAATGCGAAGACATGGAAGTGTAAGGGGGGTACAGTTTTCAGACCCAGGACCAGATATGATGAAAGAAAACCAGGAGTCGTGAAGTTCAATCAAATAAGTAAAAATTTACTGAAGAATAGTTTGCAGTTAAATTGGTAGAGCCAGCGTCAAAGTCTCACGAGGAGGTCGCAAGCCAACTCTACCTTACACAAAATCTTACACCAATTATACCATTTACACTTATAGATAGACAGTAGGGTACAATGACGTTAATCAAGATAATTGTCGTCCGAGTCCCTGAAGGTTCGATGTTGACCTCGGAGGTCGTCGAGAAGGGTCCCGAGATCTGCTGCTACATATCGTCAGACCTGCACAGAATATGCAACGCATACACAAAAGCACAAGAGAAAAACAGTTCTACCAAGGTTGTAGAGAGCCTGAGCTCAGTGTTATCAGGTCAGACTACCCAAAATATACTGATAACACCTTCCCTCCTCAGAAAGAAGTACAGATACTGTCCACCTTATTCTCTAGAGAAATACACATGAAAGAAATACAATTCTGTTAACTAACTGTGAACTAGATCATGTAAGTCACGTCGAAGTTGACCCTTGTAACCTCAACTTGGTCAGCAGAAAACAGACACAGAGCCATCTGATGGGCCTTCAGGCTTGCCCTCTTCTATTAGTTATTAGCTGTTTTCCCAGTACAAAGGGCCTGTTCTCAAGGTCCTCGTCCAGGGCAATAAAGATTAGTCACAGACACCATAATGCACTTAAAAATATATGAGCAGAAATGCTGACAACAAAATAGGATTAAAACCATATATAAATCACTTGTGAATATAGTTAATGATTATAAACTTGATTAGTACATGTTATAGGAATAATGTAAAAACTAAAACAATATATAATATATATTGATATAATGAAGAGGCAAAGGATTCTGACCCCAACTCTTCAGAAGTAACTTACTTTAACTCATTATTGACAGGTGCAGAGCAGACAACGCATGATTACAGCATCTTCATTGCTTGCGCTGTCTCATCTGATAACATTCCTTGTAAATCTTTTACATTTTTGTTTGCCGACTCCATTGCTTGACAGATATTAAGTGCTTTCTCAAAGTTTAAATCCCCTTCTGACAATAGCCGTCTCTCAGACTCCACACAAGAGTCTGTCACGCAAAATTTGCGAAAGCGTTGCCCCGTACTCACAATGTTGTGCTAATTTTTTCAATTCAGCCACATAATCAGCAACAGTCTTTCCATTCTTCCGTGTGCGTGAATTAAACTTAAATCTTTGCACGATTTCACTCGGCTTTAGATTGTAATGGGCTTTGAGCACGTTTATCAACTCCCCATATGTTTTCTCCCGTGCAGTCATAGGACACAGCAAATTTCTCAACAAACTATAAGTGGCTGCACCTACCCCACTTAATAGCACTGCTTTCTTTTTGTTCTTATCTCATTTGCTTGAAAGAAAAATTCCAGCATTTCACTGTATTCCTCCCATACTTGTGTCTCACCGTCAAAAGGGCTCACCATTCCTACCAGCGCTGCCATCGCGTTTATCCACAAACTACTCTTCTCCGCACGTGGACTGTACTCCGTGTACAATTTTCAGCCTGGTTCCTTAGTGCCTTTTATCCTCGTCGCCAATTATGTAATATTGGCGCATATATCAAAAGAGGAAGAAGATGAAGAAGAAGAAGAAGAAGAAGAAGAAGAAGAAGGTGAGGAGAGCAGTTTACCGAGTTTCTCATCTTTACACAACCATCACACACACTTTATATAGTTTTGATTAATAGACAGACTCATTTCTGTATTGTTTTCATCGATCACAGCGATACTTGTGCGTCTTTCCTGGCGTCTTCCTTCTGAAATAAACATTTAGTGCAGCAGCAGCGAGCATGAGGAGAATATGTTGAGTTCATTCAGACCTGAGCGATTCTGTGTTCATTTGTGTGATTGTCTCGATGTTTGTGTGAGAACTGTTACTGAATGTTAAAGTCAAGAGTTATAGTTTGAGATCTGTGAGGGAAATGGATGCTGCCGTTTTATTTTATCTTTAACAAATCAAATGTGTTACTTACTCCATATTAATAAAATACACTGGAACAGAGACGGCTAAATACTTCACATTGAGCTTATGAGTTTGTTAGGATCATTATTAGTTTTGACCTAATAACATTAGTGCAATAAATGTAGTTTCTACAAAATCAAAATTTATTTTAGATATTGACATTATGCTGCTGTAGTTATTTAGATGAGGTGGTTAATTAAGATGCCAAGATTAAGATGCTAAGAATGCCATTAGTGTTTTTATATATATATATATATATGTTTTATCCTTGTCATGTTGTGAGAACCAACAGTATTTTCTTTCAATAGAGCTGTTTTACAGGCTTTTATCATCTATCCTGACTCAAATAATGTGTTTTTAACAGCAAACACTCAGAATAAAGTGAAGCTCAGAAGCTCCTCCCACTGTAATTACATCACCAGTAAAGCTCCTCCCACTGTAATTCTCCAAGAAATGCTGTAGATTCCCATCAGCTGCAAGTGAAGACGAGCATCAGAGCATCAGGAAGAGCTGAAATCTGCAAAGACTGAGTTTATTAAAGAGGACAGTGAGAACATGAGTGATCCAGAACCCTGCAGAATGAAACACACTGAAGATCCTGAAGAACAAAGAGGTTGGTGTTTATTCTTCATTCATTCATGATGCTGAAGAACATTCATGTTAGAAACATTCAAGCACTTCATCACTTTTAGATAAACAGTTAAACTATGAAATGGGTAAAAATCGTTTCGTATGTCATAAATAACAGAAGTTCCCATTCGAATGGGAGCTCGTACTGATCCTCTAGTCTAGTGCAGTGGTTCTCAAAGTGTTTAATTTATGTGATATTGTGTTATAGATTCTCTCCAACGATTCTGTATCGATTAAGATAATTTCAGATTTATGTCTGAGTTTAGTTTTAAACACAGATACGTGATGACGCGTCTGCTTTATAAACAACCGTATTCTGTTTGTTTCTAATTCCTCTGTCTCTCTCTCACACACGAAAGCACTCGAACCTTACGAGAAATAATCTTTAATAAAGTTCGGAAAAGTTGAAGCGAATTACAAGGACATTCACGGGCTTCATTGCACAAGATATGAGAGACGCGCGGTCTGCGTGATGTTATTTTTGTAGTGCGCGGTCTCGCACGCAGTATTTTACTTACAGATGTTCTACGAAGACATATGTCTTGGAATGCAGTTGGCTTGTATATTAATTGAAAATCACCGACAGAAGCTGCTTTCAATTTCAAATACTCACGTGCGCTTTGCGAAGAGCGTTTGAGCATGCGGCTGTGAACGACTCTGTCTACGTGGTTAAATGTTTGCATCTCAAAATGCTTTTATGACGCGAAATTAATGTGACACAGTCAGTTATTAAACAGACAAACCACATCTTATAATTTCAAAAGAGATGAAAACGTTCAGACAGCCCACTCTCAAATACTGAAAGCACTCTTTGTTTATTTATTGGTTTGTTGCCTCAGGGCAACGATGTGCTATGAGGGTACTAAAACTCAAAGGTTTTCTACATAGGTGGAATAGGGAAAACAAGCAATATGTGCAATAGAAAAAGATTTATTTTGACAAACATCAATCACAAATGGTTTCAACCAATCACAAACATCAAACAATCAACAACAAAAAAACTACTAGGCCTACTACTAATTACAACACCCCATAACACAGGGTTTCTCAAACTCGGTCCTGGAGGGCCATTGTCCTGCACAGTTTAGCTCCAACCCTGATCAAACGCACCTAGCTGTGAGTTTCTAGTGATCCTGAAGACACTGATTAGCTTGCTCAGGTGTGTTTGATCAGGGTTGGAGCTAAACTCTGCAGGACAATGGCCCTCCAGGACCGAGTTTGAGAAACCCTGCCATAACACCTCATGTATAAATGTTCATATTCATATAAACATTTACACCAAACAAACACTACACATACTCTTTCTTTCTCTCTCTCTCTCTCTCTCTCTCTCTCTCTCACACTCACACTCACACTCACTCACACACACACACACACACACACACACACACACACACACACACACACACACACACACACACACACACACACACATTACTTTGCTGACTGACCCCTGACCTCCTAACTGTCTCTCAAACCTGATTCAGGGATCCACTCTTCCTGACTCTCCTCAAGCTCACTGTCCTCACTCTCAGAAGGAATGACCCTAACCATGTTCCTTTCACCCGTAAAATGTTCGTGTCCATTTCCTGCAAATATCAGTAGATCGCAAAAACATTGACTATTGATGCGTTCAAGTCATTGATTTTAATTACGAGTTGAATGCACATGAATGTCACCACAAAGTCGTAATTACGAGTGGGAAGCAATGGCGGAAGAAAATAGTTTTCAATCATGATAAATTTAATTCTGAATTCCGACAGTACAATTTAGTTTGTGTACATATTATGTGTACTGTTAATGAAGAAGAGAGATAAAGTTTGCCAGAAAACACTACTCATTTAGCCAGTTTATGAGCTGATGGGCATGAGTGACCAAACTACATTTTCCATCATTCTCTGTGGCAGTATAATAATAATAATAATAATAACAACAACAATAATAATGAAACATAATTTATGACACATAATGCACATTCTTTGAGTTTTCCGAACTTGTAAAAACAAACTTCCCAGGAGAACTTGAATGCACCATATGGTCCTCCTGACCTAACCCTATGATATTGCCTGAACAAAAGTGGTCTAACTGCACAGTCTTGCCCTGAGGCAATGAACAAAAAAACACAGTTTTAGCATATAAATAAAAGCAAAATAAATCTTTAAACAATCAAACATACTTATTTACATACTGATGCACATGCATATATTTTTTAATATAAAGGTATTTTAACTTAAACATGTTAAAAAGTGATATTTATCTTACTAATTGGTGACACTGTGTACCATGTGACTTTGCTTCATGAAAGGACTGCTCCACCCCCAAACAAAAGGTCACACCCACTTCAGCCCCTCATTTCACTGAGGATGTCAGGGGATATTATATATTTAAAAATATATATAAAAAAAATTAAAGGGGCGGTGTGAGGACCAAAAAGGTAGTTTGTTGCCTGAGGGCAACACCATGCCATAGAGGATTAAGTTTTATTAACAAGATCAATTAAAGAAAAAAAATTTGATCGGCTCATGAGGTGCCTAAAGATTCCCTTCCCTATTTTACAATGATTTATTGCTTGTTTTTGTTGAATAATAGAAAAGATAAAGAGCTTAAAAAATAATTGCATATTAAATCGCAATCGCAATATTGGTAAAAAAAATCGCAATTAGATTATTTTCCAAAATTGTCCAGCCCTACAGCCCACCGTTTTCTCCTGACTATGAGTCGTGTTTTCTTTATCATCTGAAAAAAATGCTATTTATTCAAAAGTGACTTATATAATGCATTTAATGCCAAATAATAAAAAAGTAGACACTTAAAGGTTCCTTTAGATAGATAGATTATATATCTATATTTCTCAAGTCTGTGTGTTAGTAGTTTATTCGCTGTGTTTTGGTTGATTTTGGGGCACATGCGCCAGAAAGGAGACAGAGACGGCAGAACCCGCATCCTGTTGTTTTCTTTATTTTTAAAAGGCATGACATTTTGTAGTCATTTTTAATGTATACACAAATAAAAAAGACACTTTATCCGTTTTGTAAGATGTACTCTTATCTGTATGACCATAAATAAGATTTTTCATTTGTTTCCACTGCTGAGGAGTGTTCATGCAAGAGTCTCACATGCACGTCTGTTCTAGCACCGCTAATTTTGACATCGCAGCCTGGTCATTATCAAAATAAAATACAGTCAACCAAACTTAATAGTTAATAGAACTTAATAAATAGTTCTGCTTAATGCCATGCCAATCATTATACTGTTGACTTGCTGTTATTCCAATTTAACATTGATTGAATATGGATTCCCAGGATGAGATTAACATTATTACAATGGATTCCTATTTAACACAGATTTACTGCATGTTTTTTCCCCGCTAATTACAGTGGATATAAGCACAACACAATTTAACAACACAAGCACCTATTAAACAAATTACTATTATTATTGTTGTAAAAATGTAGGCTAGGCTATATTTGTGTACCTCGAATGTGTATAAATTTTGGAATTTAGCATCTATGCAAAATAATCCTTGAAACATTTCTCATTTAAGGCCATTCCTGTTTGGAATATGTGATTTGTTTTGATGCGATGTGAACAATAATCATATACAGTACATTCTGCATTTCCATTTTGAATGTAGATTAGTGGTCGACCGATATTGTTTTTTTGATGGCCAATGCCGATATCTTAGAGAGCAGGGTGGCCGATGGCCGAAATAAAGCCGATAGTTTATATATATATATATATATATATATATATATATATATATTATACTTTATATTTATTTAATCAATATTTAATCAATTAGAAATAAATTAGAAAACAAATCCTTAAAATAAACATGCTTATACTTTAGATGGCAACTTCTTGAATCTGCAATCCTATAAGAGATGTGACGGTGATATTTATTCTCCCACCGGTTAATCGACTTGTGACAACACCGGTGATGTCGGTTTTATCGGGTGTGCACTTCACTTTCACTTTTAAATTAGCATCAATTCATCCTTCGCAGGGAGTTTGATTGACATGCGATCTGAGTCTGACCAATCAAAAATCCACCATTTTTGTCCGACAAAGCAGTCAGCAGTGTTGGGAAGGATACTTTCAAAACGTATTTCGTTACAGAATACAGAATACATGCCCCAAAATGTAATTTGTAACAATCTGAGTAACGTATTCTGAATACTTGGATTACTTCGACACTGAATTGCATTTTATAAGTGTAGGAATGCAGTGCGGTGATGCGGTGGTGACGCGTTCATGTAACATGTAAGGGTGGCGCTGCCAATAAAGCACCTAAAAGCTGTCACAAAGAACCGGCAAAAGTAATGATTATGAATGTCAAATATAGCAAGAAGATATTTTAATTGTTTATTAATAAACAAGTGTTTTCTGTGTCAGTGTCGGCTGCATAGACGAAGTTGACGATGCTGACTCGCAGTAGCCTATAGTGAACGCGCCAAAGAGAAATGACCGTAGATGATATGTCTGGATGAACTTAAGAGGTATGATTTTGATAATGAAATTGATCCGGATATGTATTATTATAACAATCTTGACATAAATTGTAATTATTACACAGTACAAGAATTTAACAAGAGTGTGGAAATGTATGGTGCTCTGTCCGTCATACATTTCAATAGCAGAAGTCTATGTAAAAATTACTCCGCTATCAAAGAATTTCTTAAGTCTTTCAAAAAATTTACTATAATAGCTATATCAGAGACTTGGCTTGATGATGGCAAAGTGGGTGACGTGGGTCTTGAGGGATATGAGTTGTATACCACCAATAGGAACAACAAAAAGGGCGGAGGAGTTGCTTTGTATATAGATCAATCATTAAGAAGTAAAATTGTAAATGTTTCATACAGCATAGACAATGTTCTGGACTGTGTAACAGTGGAAATTGAAGTAGAACACTTCAGAAACATAATTATTAGCTGTGTGTACAGACCACCAGGAACAAGTGTCAACATTTAATGAAAAAATTGCAGATTTGCTTAACAACATGACCACTGACAAAGTACAAATTTTGTGTGGAGACTTCAACATTGATATACTTAATCAACGTGTCTTCAAAGGTACTTCTGAGTTTATAAATATAATGTACAGCAATCATCTATGTCCACTCATTGATAAGCCAAGCAGAATTACAACAGAAACAGCAACACTAATAGATCATATTTTTACTAACAGATTTAAGGAATAAGTTGTTGGGGGCTTATTTATTAGGGATTGTAACAGAGACAGGGGTGCCACAAAGAGGCCCCAACAGCAGCAGCACCACTGCTCTGAATGTACCGGCAGATGGAGGCGAAAAAATGAAGTGACGTGATGATGAGGTCAAAAGTTCAGTGTTTTAATCCAATAGGTGCAACTGGTATTTACAGTGAAAATCCAAAGAAGAGAGAAAAAAAAAAAAACTAATCAAACAAAAATAAATAAAATAAACTGTTTAAAGTTATCTGCACACAAAATTTGGCTATACCAGTAAATCGGCCCAAAAACAGAGCAATAACTCCCAAACACTCACTCTACGAGCTTCCTAACCACACTGAGGTGCCTTCTTAAAAAGCCCCTCCTACTTGGACCAAACCATTTGGTAATTAAAGATAATAAAAGACATTTAAAGAAGACAAATCAAAATAGATTTAACAGTAACAAAGAGATAAACAGTTTGAATAATATAAAAATATATAAACATTGAAAACAAAACAACTCAATTAATTATTAATGTTGAACAACGTTTATCAAAGAATCAAACAGAACTCCGATCTCCCCCTCACACATGACAACAATTAACTGTGCCTATTGGCGGGAAAGAGACATTCAAAATGGTGGCAGTTCCTGTGACCGGGTTTCGTCTGTTTGGTAAAGTAAAATGTTCCTGTACGTAAGTATGACAATTTATTATTATGTAAGAGGTTAATTGAAATCAATAAACATATAACATGGTTACCGGTCTTGTTTGAGTTCTTTACAATATATAAATCAACAACGAGAAATGAATAACTCAGTAAATGAAAAAAGGGCATGGTGAAGACAGGTACAACACGAAACAATACACAATCAGTGACACACATATATCTGCGTTAACTGGTGTAAAACTATGCGCAAAACAGATAGTGTGTTAAGATGTTAGTGTGAAAGTGTCTGTATGCATTTTCTCAGTCCAGTGTCATACTAAGAGTCTTCTCCAAAATAAGAGTGAGTCTCTAGTCACAGATCCTCACTGTGACAGGGATGTTAGTGATCATTTGCCAGTGTTTGCAATATTTCCACTTTTTTTTTACACAAAAAAAGAAATCCCAGACCATTAATAAATTTATAAAAAGGTGTACGGCAAAAAATATTGAAGAATTCCAAAAGGAACTTAGTAATCAAAACTGGTGTGATGTTTACGCAGAAAGTGATGCAAATGTGGCATATGATACTTTCCTGTTCCTGCGGTTTAATATCAATTGCCCCATGAAGATGATTCATAACCAAGAAAATAAATCAGTAAAAAAGCCATGGATAACTAAAGGCATTGAAAATGCATGCAAAAAGAAGAATACACTATATGCGAAATTTGTTAAAAACAGGACTATTGAGTCAGAAGAAAAATACAAAAAATATAAAAATAAATTGGTAAGTATTATCCGAAATGGTAAAAAGCAATATTTTTACACCCTCTTAAAACAACAAAAGCAAAATATGCAAGGAACTTGGAAAGTACTAAACAAAATTATTAAAAAAACAATTAACAAACGAGAGTGTCCAAGTTATTTCATAAATGACAATGAAGTCCTTATTAGAAATCCAAAGGAGATAGCAAACGAATTCAGTGATTATTTTGTTAATGTTGGTTTCAATCTGGCAAAAGGAATTACTGATTCAAAAAGTAAAAATATAAAGAGTTGTGAATATATCAGTAGGAACTCTTCCTCCATGTATGTGTCTGACATTACCAAAAATGAAATATTGGAGATTGTGAATGGTTTTAAAAATAAAAGGTCAACCGATTGGACGGATATTGATATGAAACTAGTTAAAAATATAATCCATTTAACATTAGAACCCTTGACTTATATCTTCAATTTGTTCTTTAATTCTGGCTTGTTTCCAGATCAGATGAAAACTGCAAAAATTATTCCAATTTATAAGAGTGGTGATAGTCATGTATACTCAAATTATAGACCAATTTCATTATTATCCCAATTTTCAAAAATACTGGAAAAACTTTTTCTTAAAGAGGCTTGATAGTTTCATAGAAAAATGCATGATATTAAGTGACGGTCAATATGGATTCAGGAGTGGTCGATCGACTTCATTGGCAGTTATTAAATTAGTTGATTATATAGCTTCTGCATTAGACAAAAAGCATTTTACTTTGGGTGTTTTTGTCGACCTCAAAAAAGCCTTCGATACCATAGATCATAAATTGTTAATGAATAAACTAGAGCAGTATGGTTTTAGAGGCCGTGCTTATTCATGGTTAGAAAGCTATCTTGACAATAGATACCAGTATGTACATTTTGATAATCATCAATCAGAAATGCGTAAAGTAACTTGTGGGGTGCCCCAGGGTTCTTTGATTGGTCCTAAGTTGTTTATTTTATATATTAATGACATCTGTAAGGTATCCGATTTGTTAAAATGTGTTCTATTCGCAGATGACACAACACTGAATGTATCTGGGGATAATCTTCACCAACTAATTACTGATGTGACTAGAGAACTATCCAGAATCAAGCAATGGTTTGACCGATATAAAATATCTTTTAATTTAAGTAAAACCAAATATATTATATTCAGTAATCGACAAATTAAAACCAGCATGAGCTTAAAGATTGATGATGTGGTACTAGAAAGGGTGTATGAAAATAAATTTCTTGGAATAATATTAGACCATAAATTATCCTGGAAACCTCACATCGCTCATGTTCAATCAAAACTGTCCAAAACAATAGCTATATTACATAAAACCAAGTATTTTCTAAATACTCCCTCTCTGTATATTCTGTATTGTTCTCTTATTGTTCCATACTTTTCTTACTGTGTTGAAATATGGGGGCATGCTTACACCACAAACACAAAACCTATCTTTATCTTACAAAAAAAAGCCATAAGGATAGTCAATCATTCACCGTATAATGAACCGACAAACTCAATATTCTGCAAATTCAAAGCACTAAAATTTCACGATCTAGTCAGTCTGAATACTGTTGTCTTTATGTTTAAAGTCAATAGGAAAATATTGCCTGAAAATATACTATGTTTGTTGAAAATAGGGAACAGAAATATAACCTAAGAGGAGAGAACATGTTTAAAAAACAAATGGTCAGAACAAACTTTAAAATGAACACCATTTCGGTAAAAGGGGTCGACTAGTGGAATGGTCTCACCGATGATCTTAAGAGGAGCAATTCCATTCATTATTTTAAAAAGCAGCTTAAAATCTTAATTTTTGACAAATATAATGGATGCTTAAGAAAAATTGTCTAAGATAAGTTTATGTATAATTGTTGTGCATAAATTGAAACAACACAAGCAATGAATATGTATATATGTATATATATATGTATGTATGTATGTATATGTTTATGCATGTATATTGTTTGTGCTTAAATTTTGATGGGTAGATGTTGTTTTATAAATAGGGTAGGCGTAATAAGCCATGGCTTCAGCCTACACCTTTTCGGTTACTATCTTTGTTTGTAATGAATTTTCTGTACATATATTCTGTCCTATGTTTTTAGTAACCGAATAAACCTTCATTCATTCATTCATTCATTCATTCATTCATTCAAATGCACATTTCATACGGATTACATAAGCAGATAGCAGTCTGTATTCTTTCGTTTTGAATTGTTCTGTTTAAAAGTAGACATGCCTGTGAGGCAAGTATAACCTTGTACACTAAGTTTCGGTTCATTTTTGAGATGAACTCCAGTTCATGCGCCAGCACCTCCATGTCCTGATTATCTCTTGTCTACTATATACTACTATATACTTCTTATTTATTAAATCCAGGCAATTGGTTGAAACATTTATTAAAATGAAGATACAATTAATAAAAAACAAAATTCACTTTAAATAAAGGCTTTGTGCTTTCTGTTTGAGGTCTCTGTAAAAGTTTTAAAGCAGTCTTTTAGTGCCATTTTCAGAGCGGAAAACTGTCACGTCCATAACATTGTTTTTTCCTCATAATTGCGAACACGAAAAATTTAAATTTTATGTTCTCTGGAGAGCCAACCTTTCTTCATCCAGTGGGTAGTATTACTTTTGGTTTGCTTAGTGTAATTCACAAAAGTACTAAAAAATATTTTGCCACCTAAAAGTTAAAGGGGACCTATTATGCAAAATTCACTTTTGCATGCTGTTTGGACATAAATGTGTGTTGGCAGTGTGTGTACACAACCACCCTATAGTGATAAAAATCCACTCACTCCTTTTTTATTAATCCTCAAAAATCGTAAGCACTGTCTCCCATGACCTGTTTTCAGAATGCGGCGGTGATTTTCTGAAGTAAAACTGACGCTTCATCTTTTTTGTGATGTACAATAAACTTTATTAAACTCATCAGTATATTTTTTATCATCATTCGGACCTGGTCCGAAACAGCAGACTTGTAGGCTATTAATAGTGGATACATACAAGCAGATGACAAATACATTATAACCGTAATTAAACTTAAATACTTAAAAAAAATACTAAACTATACCTGTTCCATCTCTATACAGCACTCTGACTCTGTGGGCATTATTGTCTGACTCCGGGTCGAAATGAACACCGTTACTGAGAGTTTCTGATATTATCATCATTCGGTGAGATGAAATTGCATTGAGACTGAGCGCGAGCTCGTGAGGCTCCGCCCCCTGAGCCGTGCAGCAGCAGCTTATTTGCATTTAAAGGGCACACACAAAAACAGCGCGTTTTTCTGAGCACTAAAAAGTGACAATTTAAACATGCTGTAAAAAATGATCTGTTGGGTATTTTGAGCTAAAACTTCAAATACACACTCTGGGGACATCAGAGACTTATTTTACATCTTGTAAAAAGGGGCATAATAGGTCACCTTTAAAGATTTTTTGTGCCACGCATGTTTATATCCCTCATATTAAATATAAAACGCATGTGTAGACAGATCTTTTTCTAATGTCTGGATTCCTTTATTAAGGGAGTATGGATATATAAACAAACGCTTCAATATATTGGTATTAAATGCATTTTCTGAGAATTTCTATTTCAAGTTTTGACTGCAAATGTCACATCCATAACGCTGGAATTGCCTAATTTTAAAGTATTTATTTTGTGGTGTAGGTCTACGTATTTTATAATGTTAACTTCAAATAATACTAATAGTAATTTAAAGATGTGGTTGCATTGGATCTGGACGGGAAGGATAACATGGGAGTTGGAAGGGGTGTGTCGTGATTCTGCCTTCTCACACCGCGACACAGGTTTGTGGATCTGAGTGTCGCGATTTCGATTTCATATCGCATATCGTTACAGCCCTGGTAGCTACCTGATACAACTATAAAATAGCAAGGTGACCAGTAAAACTACAGCAGACGACTAAACCTGGCTAACTAAAAAAAAAAAACTTACTTTAAGATGCTTCTTCAGGTTGGAGGTGGAGTTGGACACTGAATGGAGGTTGGTTGCTGGCAAGCAGAGGTTGCACTGCACAGTTATATTTCGTTCTCCCTTCTCTTTCTTTAATGTGAAATGCTGTTTGAATTTCCAAGATAGAAACGCATTCTTTCCATGGCTCTGTTGTTCCGGCTCCATCTCTACCTGATCCATTGTGACTGATCACGCTAACCGCGCATTTTTTCGTTTTCATATTGGGGCTTCTTGGAAATGCATGGAGTTGTCGTAATTTATCTAGAGAGTGAATAAACAGAGAAGTAATGTCATGTGACCCATTGATTTCAACAACGTACCGGTAACTGTATTCTAAATACCTTTTCTAAATACCTTTTAACTATTTAAATTGTAACTGTAACAAAATACAGTTACTCATAATTTGTATTCTGAATACGTAACGCCAGTACATGTATTCCGTTACTCCCCAACACTGGGAAGGAAATAAGGTTGGAGGACATTTCAAGACAAGTCCCTCTACATGTAAGCGGAATCTGGATACAATTGTATGGTGATTGCATAAAGTAATCAAAAGTTACACCATTTGGAGCCAAGATTGTCTTTTTGTTTAGTTCTTGACGCCCCCTAATTTAAATTTGAAAATATAAATAATAGAAACAATAAGCCACGTGTAGAAGGTTGAGCTCTTCTTTTCTGCAGCAGATCACACAGTCTCTTCTTTTTTGGAGGAGGTGCAGAAGGTGTTGTAGACAAATCATCATCTGCCACAGCTCTGTCAGACATTGTAGACAGTAAAGGAGTATCGATAAAATTGTATGGTGATTGCATAAAGTAATCAAAAGTTACACCATTTGGAACCAAGATAGCCTTTTTGTTCAGTCCTTTACGCCCCCTAATTTAAATTTGAAAATATAAATAATAGAAACAATCGCCATGAAGTTACCTTAACACACACAAAAAAAAACACTGTCAATATCTCATTCCCAACTAATGTAAAATGTAATTATATTTTACAAATTAGAAAATTCTGTAAATAACAAAAACAATGAATCACAGATATAAAATATGACCATAACAGAACAGGCCATAAAAGTCAAATTCTGAAACAAAAAACAATCCTGCTCCTTAAAGGACAAGTTTGGTATTTTACACTTACAGCCCTGTTTACAGATCGTTTCTGATGAAATAGAATGGTTAAAATTGATGATTAAAATTTGGACACATGCTGCTGTCCCGAGAATTTCGGTCGAAGTCCACAGTAGTCGATTGTCGAACTCATACGATCCAATATTCACGCGCGTGAACTCGACAATCGAACGTTTGCGTGCATTTTGTTTTGTGATCTCACAGGAACGAATAGAGAGTCTCATAGATTGAAACGTGCGTCCGAGTGAAGACTGCGCAAGCCATTTGAGACACTGTATTTATTTATTTATTAGTTACATCCGTGCCGCGAGATGTTTCAGAAAGTAGTGGAGATTGTTGCTGAAGGCCCTGACTGAAACGGTACGCCACTGCGTATATCAAATAATAATAATTTAAATGTTTGTGTTATTTCTCACAGGGTTATTCACTGGTGTCCCACTTTCACATGCGTATGAATGGAAGTCAGTGCAAGGAGAAGTCTAGTGTCAACGGCCATTAATAATTAAAACGTTTTCAGTAAAATAAATATCAATCTCAAAGTTGGTGTCAAAATATGGCAGTATTGTATATTTTAATGTTAATATCATGTTAGATAATTGTCATTGATCACATATATTTAATTGTTCTTGCTAAAGAAACATGGGATTCATGCCTGTAATGTTTTTAAAATAATTGGAAGATAAATTGACCTCATTCATGGAAAGTTTCAAGGACATATAATCAATTTATAAAAAGTCATCAAATTTATCATAATATTTTATAACAGTTGTCTACTTTCTGCCATTACATCAGGGCTCACTTTCATGTCCTTTCACTTTATATTTCCCTCATTGAATTATTTTGATGAACTGAAAGTTTTATTTAATATTTTTTTCTTTCATGTCAGACCTGATGGAAGTGAAGGAGGAGAGTGAAGAACTGAGTGAAGTGGAGGAGGAAAATCATGTCAAACCTGGAGAAAAACCTTCGAGTCGCTCAAAGACTAAAAATATTTTTTTAAAGAAAAGAAGAGCCAAGAAATCTTTCACCTGCACTCAGTGTGGAAAGAGTTTCACAACCAAAGATAGTCTTGAGCGTCACATGAGAGTTCATACTGGAGAGAGGCTGTTCTCGTGTGATCAGTGTGGAAAGAGTTTCTCAAACACATATAATCTTGATGTTCACATGAGGATCCACACTGGAGAGAAGCCGTTCACATGTGATCAATGCGGAAACAGTTTCACAAACAAAACACATTTTGAGAGACACATGATGATCCACACTGGAGAGAAGCCGTTCTCATGTGATCAATGTGAAAAGAGTTTCCCATACAAAAAAAGTCTTGAGGGTCACATGAAGATCCACACTGGAGAGAAGCCGTTCACATGTGATCAATGCGGCAGAACATTTCGTCAGGCATCAGCCCTGAAGAGACACCTGACAGTTCATACGAAGGAGAAGCCGCATTCATGTTCTGTGTGTGGAAAGAGTTTTTCACTGCGGCAACATTTACATAGACATGAGAAAATCCACACTGGTGTGAGAGAGTACATGTGCTTTGAGTGTGAGAAGACTTTTACTACAGCAAACAAGTTAAAACAGCACCAGAGAATTCACATTGGAGAAAAACCTTACAAGTGTTCACACTGTGACAAGAGATTCAGTCAGTCAACACATATGAAAACACATGAGAGGATCCACAGTGGAGAAAAACCTTACAAGTGTTCACACTGTGAGAAGAGATTCAGTCGATCATCATCTCTGAAAACACATGAGAGGATCCACAGTGGAGAAAAACCTTACAAGTGTTCACACTGTGACAAGAGATTCAGTCGATCATCATCTCTGAAAACACATGAGAGGATCCACACTGGAGAAAAACCTTACAAGTGTTCACACTGTGAGAAGAGATTCAGTCAGTTATCATCTTTGAAAAAACATGAGAGGATCCACAGCAGAGAGATGCCGCACGTGTTTGATCAGTGTGGAAAGAATTTCTCTATTAAAACTCACCTGAAGCGACACATGATGATCCATGCAGTGTAGAAACCACATCACTGCAGTCTGAGATCATGCTAAGTAGTTTATTTTCATGTGCTGAGCAACAAAGTCTCTTCTGTGTAAGTTAGACACACATCACTCTATAGCCAAATCTCTCCTCTGTCCTCTCCACCTATAGCCGGTGTGTGGTGAGCACAGGACACTTTGTTGATTGATTAATATCTATTAACTCGTGTTCAACCAACAGGAATGTGTAATTTGTCAGTTCAGATCAATGCAAAAAAAAAAAAACACATTCATTATAATCCATTATAAAGCTTGGAAGAGCCAGGACATTTTTTTCAATATAACTCAGTTTGTATTTGTCTAAAAGAAGAATGTCATACACACCTAGGATGACTTGAGGGTGAGTAAATCATGGGCACTGACTTGGAAACCAGGAGAAACACTGTGCCTTGAACGAACAAGTTCATTAAGTTTTAAGTTATAAGGCTTTTAAGTCCACAAATCACCAATATTCACTATGGATGTAATGTAGTAATGCAAACTGTAACCATGGTATTGTGGCAGAAATAGTCGAATGTTTTTACATTTATTCATGTCAGGGTTCGTTTATCATTTGAAAGTAAAATTCAAGCACTAATCAAGGACTTTCAAGCCATTCACACTTTTTTCAGCTCTTCAAATCTCTAAATATCATCCAGTTTTAATGTTATTTTTAATGTTATGAGCAAAAACATGATTTGTTCATCCTTCAAAGATTGCCCCAATTTGTATTTATGTGTATATATATATATATATATATATATATAAATAAATATATTAGGGGTGTAACGGTTCGGTTCGATACGATACACTTGTATCACGGTTCGGTACGTTTTTGGTACAGCAAAAATAAAGAAATGCCAAAGAAATTTCCTGGATTTAATTTTTTTTTTTTTTATATTAAAACTAACATCATAAAGTATGATTTTTTTTTTACTTTGAGCAATTATATTAATAACTCTTCTTAGGAGCATATAAAACAAAACATCCTTGAGTTGCACTGGGGTCAGACAGATCAGACCACCTGAGAAAGTAGTAATTTAAATAGTAATAGTAAATTGATGGCAAAGTTTTGGAAGAAACCGTACAGCACCTTAAAACATCAACCTGCGCTCTTGACACACTTCCCACATCTTTTTTCAAAAGTGTGTTAAACAGTTTAGAAGCAGATCTTCTAGAAATGGTAAATGCCTCACTTCTCTCTGGGAGTTTTCCAAACTCCCTAAAAACTGCAGTTGTCAAGCCCCTCCTGAAAAAGAGCAATCTTGATGGGCCAATTGTTCAAAGGTAAGCTGATCGGATTTTGGTTATCGGATTGGATCAAATCTTGAAATGGGTTGTTCAAAAGGTAAAGAAGGAATCTGAAATCAGATCAGATCACGGAATCCAATCCTAGTTTTAATCTGGATCAAACCTTCAGTTTGTGTTGTTCAAAACTTGTCAGTAGGATTTGGATAACTTTGATCCAAAAAAACAGGATCATCCTGATCCCAACAGGGGGTAGGATTTCAAGGTGGATTCCAGGAAGAAAATGTAGTAAAACTTTAAAATTGGTCAAATAATACATTTGCATTATTTAGTGTATTTACTTTTATTTATATCTTGCACTTGACTTGTGTAACCGTTTTAACAGACATAGGCTACCAGTTAAGCTGTTCAGTATAGTATAGTAAAGTAAAGTAAAATAAAAATGATCTTGTCCCCATGAAATAATCACCCAAACAGATTTCAATAAACAAAAATAATATATTCCATTTTTCTGTCATTCATCTCCATATATCAATTTCAAAGAAACAATCATCAGAGATGAAGAAGAACCCTGAACATTCTTTATTTTGTTAACTATTGGACATTTAGCCATTTTTTTAAGATGTTTTCAAAATATCCACAATGTATTTGTTAATGTATACGTGTGTTTTATTTGTTGTGGCTCAGATGAGGGGTCATAAAAGAAATTATGAATGAAAATGGATGTTTATGTTATTTTTGTGTTTTGTCTTAAAATAAGAAACACTTACAGTGACCCCATGTTGGCTCTTCTACCTGTTCTTTACATTGCTGGTAGCCCACATTGTGATATGTTGTCCCATTTAGAGCACTGGTAATCCGGATTTGGTAATCTTGAAAACTGTGTATCTGGATCAGGGTGATCCAGTCCAATGTTGCTTTGAAAAACCGGCATAAAAGAAAGACGGATTACATGATCCTGAACAAGAAAACATGGGATTTCCAAATCCGGATCATTTTGATCCAGATTAAATGTTTTGAACAACTCAATAAGACCATATTTAGCAACTATAGATCTCAAATCTTCCTTTCATAGGCAAGATCATTGAAAAAGTTGTCTTAAATCAGCTGAACAAATTCTTATGCTCGAATGGATACTTTGACAATTTTTAATCTGGTTTCCGACCGCACCACAGCGCAGAGACAGCGCTCATAAAGATAATAAACGATATTCGCTTAAATACTGATACAGGCAAATTATCAGTGCTGGTACTACTCAACCTCAGTGCTGCATTTGACACTGTCGATCACAACATACTTCTTGACAGGCTGGAAAACTGGGTGGGGCTTTCTGGGATAGTCCTAAAATGGTTCAGGTCATACTTTAATGGAAGAGGTTATTATGTGAGTATAGGAGACCATAAGTCCCTCAAGGCTCAATTCTTGCGCCACTCCTGTTCAACCTGTATATGCAAATAATGAGAAAGAACCAAATTGCTTACCACAGCTATGCAGACGACACACAGATCTACTTAGCCCTATCGCCTAACGATTACAGCCCCATTGACTCCCTGTGCCAATGCATTGATGAAGTCAACAGTTGGATGTGTCAGAACTTTCTTCAGTTAAACAAAGACAAAACTGAAGTCATTGCGTTTGGAAACAAAGATGAAGTTCTCAAGGTGAACGCATACCTTCACTCTAGGGGTCAAACAACTAAACATCAAGTCAGGAATCTTGGTGTGACACTAGAGTCAGACCTTAGTTTCAGTAGTCATGTCAAAGCAATAACTAAATCAGCATACTATCATCTGAAAAATATTGCAAGAATTAGATGCTTTGTTTCCAGACAAGACTTAGAGAAACTTGTTCATGCTTTCATCACCAGCAGGGTGGATTATTGTAATGGACTCCTCACTGGCCTTCCCAAAAAGACCATAAGACAGTTGCAGCTCATACAGAACGCTGCCGCCAGGATTCTGAGCAGAACCAGAAAATATGAACATATCACACCAGTCCTCAGGTCTTTACACTGGCTCCTAGTTAGATTTAGGATTGATTTTAAAGTATTATTACTGGTATATAAATCATTCAATGGCCTAGGACCTCAATACATTGCAGATATGCTCACTGAATATAAACCCAACAAATCACTCAGGGCCCGGTTTCCCAAAGGGTTCTTATCTCTAAGTAGTTCTTAACCTATTCCTTAACCTCTCTCTTAACCTTATGGGACGGTTCCCGAAACGTTCGTACGCTAAGTATATCTTTTGTAAGTCACACTTTCGTAAGGTTGGTCTGGACCATTCGTAGCTCTCTCTTAGCGTTGTTGCAGGTCTAAATGAATATAATTCTGAAGTTTTAATACACCCAGACAGTATTAAAATAGGCTAATTCAAGTGTTCTCATGCAAAGAATAAAATTGTCATTACACTGATTGTTGTTAGATTTTTAATTATATTATTATACAATATTATGAATTGAATTAAAATGCTCTTTTAAAGGCCAGTGAAAGCATAGGCTACTGTCAGTTAAGTCCTATTCGGACGCTAATATTGTTTCTCATGGGCTCGTCCGGTATTTTAAACATTTACAGGGGTAAGGCGGTGATTTTAGTGCCGTCCGAATCCATAATATCAGTGTTTTTCTCACCCAATCCGCGTAAAAATCCCTGGCCAATTTAGTACCTTCTGTTTTTTGACAAACAGGTTGTGTGGTAATTTAATTGCCGTCTGAATCCACATCTCCGAGTTTACAAGAGATTCAAAATTCACGGTTTAAATCCTTTTTGGTCACTGCCGAGCACCGTACGCAAGATGTAAACTTTTATTACTGAAATGCTGGAAAGTATTTACACAAGAACAATATTTCATCGCAGCTCCACCTCAGCGAACAAAAATGGGAATGAAAATGCGGCACGTAAATTTTTGAAAAGGTTATTGTGGCAGCAATAGGCTATATGTTACAATTTTAAAATATGTAGGCTAGGCTATTATAGGCTTTTATAGTTTGGATTATTTTTTATAATATCCAATAATCATAATAAATTGCAATTTCAACTATTTCTGAAGTGCTTATTTTATAAAGATCACCGCTTTTTCACATAAACAGCCCCTGCACGAGAGAATAATTGATTCTCGAGCCATCGATTTCAAACAATTCAGCTCCATCGCCACGGACAGCGCCGGGTAACGTCGCACGTAAGAAGGTATATCTTAAGCAGCTTCCTAAGGTATAGTTTGGGGAACACACTATAGGAAAATAAACAAATTTGGTGAGATATATCTTTCGAGTCTTCTTAGCACGCTAAGAGTGAGCGTTATCGGGAAACCGGGCCCTGATCATTAGGATCTTATACCACGGGCTGTTTAAATACTCGATTATGATTGGCTGGAAGGTGTGCCGCGTGTCTTTCCCGTGCACAACTGTCTCACCGCGCGCACGGCTGCAGAAGGGAGGCACGTAGCGGAGCGGGGATGGTCCGACACCGTACTCTTGTGCGGGGTACCGGGGATGGACAGAACCGATGCAGCGAATGAATTCATGAGAGCGACAGAGCCTTTTAGTGCTTATTTTAGCGCCGGTGATAAGCGTGGCAACGCAGCGACCCCGTTCGCCCGATTTTACTCCACAGAATAAGCATATAAACTCTAATTTACACTCACTGTGGATCAGTCGTAGAACTTGCAGCTCTTCGCCTCTTTATCCGATGACTCGTCTGGTCAATCATTAGCAAAACTATTTTGCAATTTTTTTTCATTAGCAAAACTATTTAACTTCTTTTGCATAATCCACAACAACAGGCCTGTCTTCCACCTGCCCTGCACCCATCGCCGCTTCTTTTAGATGTTTAAAGTTGTAAATAAGCCATTAACACTAGCTACAGCATCCGCGTAGTCATTGTTTTGGTTTCTGAGAGAAGCACGTTAGAGCAAGGCTGCATGTGAGATGCATTCAGAAGTACGGGAAAGGCGAGTTTGTTTTTACAAATGCGCGGAAAAGTGCCTCCGGACTGTAATTTGCAGCCTGATAAATAAATTTTGCCTGCGCCGGAGGCCGGACCTGCCCTCAAGCCAGAAATCCGGCCCCCCACCGGAATACTTTAAGCCCTGCGATTAATGCACAGGTAGCTCGAGTCAGTTTGATTACAGTTCGAAATTAATCCGCTACTATAAACATTGGTAACCATAGTAACACAGTTACACTTGCAAACAGAGTGAGAGACACATATGAAAACGTTTATTTAGGTAGGCTAAATGGATGATTTTTGCATATCGTTTAATTTGTATGGTGAATATGGCAATTTTGAGAAATGGGCCCAGGCACAAGACGAAATAGAAGACTTGGAGAAAGACGTTGAATGACAAAAAGCGGCACAAAGAATTAACACCGGCAGAGTTAGATAAGATCGAAGACGACAAAGATGAGGTCAATACGAAAAAGACAACTAAATGGGCAGTTAACAGTTAACACAGTCAGTGACTTTTTGCGCCAAAGACAGAACAATTGTGATTTCGATACCTACTCTGCTTCTCTTTTAAATGAGACATTGCGGGAGTTTTATGCCTCTGTTCAGTCTACCACTGGACGTGAATACAGTGTTGCAAGTTTGATGTGTCTCAGAGCAGGTATAAACCGTCACATTACAAAATACAACATCATAAGTGATAAAGACTCCAAGTCAAGCTATGCCGTCTTTAAATCAGTTTTAAAGCGCTACAGGAAAATGGAAAAGACACCAGCGTTCATTATCCGTGTATTACTGAGTCTGACTTGGAGAAAATTAGAAATGCACCTGCACTCTCCCCTTTCACACCCACAGGACTTGTAAGAAAAGTTTGGTTTGACATACAGCTGTGTTTTGCACGAAGGGGAAGAGAAGGAAACCGTAACCTATCAAAAGAGTCTTTAGTTTTCCGGCAAGACGAGAATGGGAAAGAGTACCTGACCCTGGCGCATAACCCAGAGACAAAAAACCACAAGGATCCCACTGCATCGGATAGGGAAAATTTAACGAGGATTTATGTTTGCGAGCCCCGGCGACCCACTTTGTCCCGTGGACAGCTTTAAGAAATATCTTTCAAAGTGTCCAGAAAATGCCGGAGCGTTCAATTTGCATCCGTGACGCATCCCTCTGTGCAAACTCTAGAGCACCGAAGTGTGGTTCACCAGGGAGCCGATGGGGCTCAACTACATGCAACATGCTAAAAAGTATTTGTGAAGAGATTGGTAATAGATATTTCGTTTTTGAGCTGCAGGTGATGTTCCTTCATCCATGTTGAGATGTCCGCCAGACAGCTTGAGATCTGTGCAGCTACTGTGGGATCATCTGGTTAAAATGAGGAAGAGCTGTGTGTCATCAGCATAGTAGTGGTAGGAGAAACCATGTGCCTGTATTATGTGTCCCAGAGATGTGGTGTAGATGGAGAAGAGCAAGGGTCCAAGAACTGAACCCTGGGGAACCCGTGATCAGTCGATGTGCTTTTCGATACCTCGCCTCTCCATGCGACCCTGAAGAAACTACCTGTGAGATAGGACTCAAACCAGTGGAGAGGAGTACCTGTGATGCCCAGTGATGAGAGGGTGGACATAAGGATCTGATGATTCACAGTGTCGAATGCAGCAGACAGATCCAGGAGAATGAGAACTGAATATTTGGAAGCAGCTTTTACGATCCGTAGGGCTTCTGTGACCGACAGTAATGCAGGCTCAGTTGAATGCCCTGTCTTGAAGCCGGATTAGTTGATATCCAGCTGGTTGTTCAGAGACAAGAAAGATGTTACTTGGTTGAAAACAGAGTAGAGAGTTGTAGACTGAAAGTAATGAAGAAATGATCTGAAACATGGAGATTTCATATTTCATTCGAGAATCCTCCTGAGTCGTTTTGGTAGAACGAAAATGATTCCTGACTCAAGCAGAATCAGCAGAAAATAAAAAAGGACAATAACAATGAGCTGTTGATAAAATGAGTAAAGAGTTTAATCAATCATTATATGAAGAAAATACAAACACTAAGTAAAAGTGAAGGAGAATGAGACCGATATCTATCTTTACTGACTTATAAGAGCCAAATCATCTCAAGAGAAGAAGAGAAGAAAAGACTCCAGTTTCAACGATACATGAAAGTATATATTGCATTTTGTGAAGCGTTTCTTACACTGAGGGCAGGAGACAGATTTTTTGGCATCTGTTTTTCCTTTCTTGTTCACGTCCATCAGGTCTAAAAGAAACATTAAATCAAGTGAGTTTCAATTAACTATTTTATGCAAACAACTTGCTAATCAACTCATGTAGTTAAAGTAGTGATGGGAGATCTCGAAACACTGCTTCACGAAGCTCAGACACCTTTATGAATCTTTCAAGTAGTGGATAGTCTCTTATTCACCTGTTTAGTTGAGCAATCCATGCAACAAACAAAAAGAGTCCTGAATATGTACCTACATAATGTAAAACCTACATATTATACAGATACTTAATATTTATGATATTAGATGATTTGTTGATTGCATTTGATTGATTACCCTCAATAACACATTTGCAATAGTTTGTAAAAGGTGTTTTTATGCATGTTTGGCCTGATTTTTTTATTTATTTATTTTTTTGCATTTACACTGTCCTGACCAGCGTGTGGCGATTTGAACGCTTTAAAACAGTGAATAACTTTTTACAAAGACTCGAGCCTTTGAAAAGCTGAGTTTTGATGATCAAAAACAAACTTAAATTAACTAGGGCTGCAAGAACTAATTGCTGAAGTCGATCATGAAAATAAACAATTAGTGAAGCTCAAGGTAATTTCGGGAGGATTGAACCCATCTAATATTCACCGCGCTCTGGCATCAGCTGTTCTGGCGTCCCTCCACCTCTTTTCTCCAGTATGAATTCTCTGGTGCAGTTTTAAACTGTTTGCCATTTTAAAAGTCTTCTCACACTCAAAGCACATGTACTCTCTCACACCAGTATGAATTTTCTGATGTTTATGTAAATTATCCAGCTGTGAAAAACTCTTTCCACACACAGAACATGAATGCGGCTTCTCCTTCGTATGGACTCTCTGGTGTGTCTTTAGGTGTGATGTACAGAGAAATATTTTCCCACACTGATCACATGAGAACGGCTTCTCTCCAGTGTGGATCCTCATGTGAACATTAAGACTGACTTTGTTTGAGAATCTCTTTTCACATTGATCACACTTGAACGGCTTCTCTCCGGTGTGGATCCTCATGTGAGCATTAAGGTTTGCTAATTGTCTGAAACTATTCCCACACTGATTGCATGGATATGGCTTCTCTCCAGTGTGGATCCTCATGTGACGCTCAAGACTTTGTTTGCTTAATAAACTCTTTCCACACTGAGTGCAGGTGAAAGATTTATTGACTCTTCTTTTCTTTAAAAATGTCTTTTTAGTCTTTGATCGAGGTTTTTCTCCAGGTTTGACATGATGTTCCTCCTCCACTTCACTCAGTTCTTCACTCTCCTCCTCCACTTCACTCAGTTCTTCACTCTCCTCCTTCATGTCATTCAGTTCTTCACTCTCCTCCTTCACTTCACTCAGTTCTTCACTCTCCTCCTTCACTTCACTCAGTTCTTCACTCTCCTCCTCCACTTCCATCGGGTCTGAAATCAAAGAAAAACTAGTTTTTAAATTGTCTAAATAATCAAAATAATTAAAAGAGAGAAATATGTAGTGAATGGAGATAAAAATGATCCCAGATGTAACAGACAACTGCTATAAAATAGTACAACAATTGATTACAATTTGTCTTTTTATAAATTAATTAAAATTTGAAACGTCCCTGAAACTTTCCATGAATGAGGTCAAGTCAAGTCAAGTATATTCGTATAGCGCTTTTCACAATACAGATTGTATCAAAGCAGCTTCACAGTATTAAATTAAAATAATAGTTTCTAGGGGAACTTATTGATTGATAAAATTAAATGAAATATCCCCAAAATATCCCCAACTGAGCAAGACAAAGGCAACAGTGGCAAGGAACCGAAAAACTCCATCAAGTGACCTAATGGTGACCTGAAACTCCATCAGGTGACCTAATGGAGAAAAAAAAAACCTTGGGAGAACCCAGGCTCAGTCGGGGGCCAGTTCTCCTCTGGCGTTTATGAACTAGAGACCGGATTTAACTGTAAGATTAAAAAATATTATATGAATGCCTGGCTGAAGAGATGCGTCTTTAATCTAGTTTTAAACTGGGAGAGCGAGTCTGAGCAACGAACAGTATCAGGAAGGCTATTCCAGAGTTTAGGAGCTAAATGTGAAAATGCTCTCCCTCCTTTGGTTGATCTGGTTATCCTAGGTATGACCAAAAGCCTCGAATTTAATTATCTTAAAGAGCGCGATGGATTATAGGGCAATAGAAGATCCATTAAATAGACTGGAGCTAAGCCGTTTAGGGCTTTATAAGTCAGTAGCAATACCTTGTAATTAATACAGGACTTTATAGGTAACCAATGCAGTGATGATAAAATTGGTGTTATATGATCATATTTTCTTGATCTAGTAAGAACTCTAGCGGTGGCATTTTGGACTAACTGTAGCTTGTTTATTGAGGATGCAGGACAACCAGCTAATAAAGCATTACAGTAATCTAGTGAACTAACTTTTCTGCATCAGAAACTGATAGCATGTTACATAGCTTAGTAATGTTTCTAAGGTGGAAAAAGGCTGTTTTTGTAACATATGAAATATGATTTTCAAAAGACAGGTTGCAATCTAGTATAACACCCAGGTCTTTTACTGTAGAGGATAAAGTAACAGGACATCCTACTATGTTAAAGTTGTATTGTGAGAGGTTTTGTGGGTGTTTTTTTGAACCGATGATTAGTACCTCTGTCTTGTCTGGATTTAATAAAAGAAAATTACGCGTCATCCAATCTTTTATATCTTTAACACACTCTGTCAATTTGGATAATTTAGCATTTTCATCCGGCCGTGATGAAATATATATTTGAGTGTCATCAGCATAATAATGGAAACTAATTCCATGTTTCCTTATAATATTTCCAAGTGGCAGCATATATATTGAGAATAACAGAGGGCCTAACACAGATCCCTGCGGCACTCCATAGTTTACTGGAGTTATGATCGATTTTTCTCCATTTAAATAGACAAAATGGTAGCGGTCAGATAAGCATGATCTGAACCAGCTTAATGCTTGTCCTTGAACACCAGTATAATTTTGTAGTCGATCTAAGAGTATTGTGTGGTCTATAGTATCGAACGCAGCACTAAGATCAAGTAAAACTAGTATTGAGATACAGCCTTGGTCAGAAGCTAAGAGTAAATCATTTGTGATTTTAACGAGCGCAGTTTCAGTGCTATGATGCGGCCTGAAACCAGACTGAAACTTTTCATAGATGCCATTTTCTTGCAAGAAAGAGCCCAGTTGAGCGGACACAACTTTTTCTAATATTTTAGACATAAATGGAAGATTTGAAATGGGTCTATAATTTGCTAGATTATTTGGGTCAAATTGTGGTTTCTTAATGAGTGGTTTTATAACTGCCAATTTAAATGTTCTTGGAACATGACCTAAAGATAAAGATGAGTTAATAATATTGAGGAGAGGCTCTTCCACTATAGGTAACACTTCTTTCAGTAGTTTAGTTGGTATAGGATCTAATAAACATGTTGTTGTTTTAGATGAAGTGATATGTTTATTTAACTCTTTTTGTTCTATAGTTGTAAAGCACTGTAATTGTTCTTGCGGGGTGATACACTGAGGTACACTGATCTTCCAGTTATTATTTTGTAAACATTTTAGGTACAAATCCCATGTTTCTTTCGTGAGAACTATTAAATATGTTTGATCAATGACACAATTATCTAACATGAAATGAATATTATAATACACAATACAGCCATATTTTGACACAAACTTTTAGATTGATATATAGTTACGTTAAAAACTACTAAAACGTTTTAATTATTAAGGGCCATTCAAGATACTTCCATTGACTTCACACACATGTGAAAGTGTGACACAAGAAACACAAGATCAAGTGAATTTCACTGCGAGAAAGAACACAAATGTTTGTAGTAAAGCGACTAGTAGATTGTAAGTTTGTAAAAACGGCAAAAAATTCAGGTCAAATTCTAGTAAAATTGTTACAAATTATAAACCATATATAAAATAAATGTAAAATAAAAGTTAAAATATGTAAATTGAGCTTGACCTGATGTTGACAATCAATATGAAAATATTTACTGACCATTTGAATAAAAAAAGGCAGAAACTTTTGCAGCCATTTCATAGTTTTCAACTGTGTATCTAAAAGTGAAGAAGTGCTTGAATGTTTTTAACATGAATGTTCTTCGGCATCATGAATGAATGAAGAATAAACACCAACCTCTTTGTTCTTCAGGATCTTCAGTGTGTTTCATTCTGCAGGGTTCTGGATCACTCATGTTCTCACTGTCCTCTTTAATAAACTCAGTCTTTGCAGATTTCAGCTCTTCCTGATGCTCTGATGCTCGTCTTCACTTGTAGCTGATGGGAATTTACAGCATTTATTGGGGAACTTCAGTGGGAGGAGCTTCACTGATGATGTGACTGCTGTGGGAGGAGCTTCATTGATGTGACTGCTGTGGGAGGAGCTGATCTGCCAAAATCTAAAATACATAGCTGCCAACATTTGAGTTTAGCTTGGAGTGAGATTTATTTTAGTAATTTATTTTAGTCACTAACATTTAAGTAACTAAACTGAATTTTATTAGGTTTAGTGACAACATATTCCAATGTTTACATGGTACAATTTCTGGTAAGCTACGCTTTTTTTATTATTTCAATTAAATTAAATTATTGCGATTTGATTTAATATTGACTAATTTAGATAAATATTAGGTAGGCTACACAAGATAGGCCTTCATTTTTCTCAAGAAAAAAACAACAAGAACTCACCTAATGCTGTAACAATTCAGAGAGCCCTATCTGGTAGTAGGCTATTTAAGGTTAAAAATAATTAAATATAATGCGTTTTTTTATTATAATAACAACTTTATTTAATGAAATAAGTAAAAATATAATAATATGTAATTTAGAGTACAAATGGGAGACCCAGAAGCTGCTGCTGTTACCTGACTAGCTTTCATGGAGCTCATGGTAATGATGCAGTGTTTCCCACACATAGACTAATTCGTGGCGGTGCGCCACAGAATCAACACCGGCCGCCACAAATTGCGTTTCGTTATTTTTTTACGCTATTTAAAACACGCAGCGTGTTCATTCAGCTGCATTTCCTTTCCCTGCTCTCCCGCCCTCTTTCTGTCACTCACGCGTCTCTCTCACAAGCGATTTTTAATAAGCGCCAAAGCCTTATTTGATCGGTGAGTGATGTAGATGACTGCTGCGCTTGCGATAAGGCGCATATTACCGAAAGAACGAGAGAGAGGCCCGGTCGCGCGCGCGCGCGCGCCCTCACCATCTTCAAACTGTCTTGCTCTCTCTCGCTCCCTCGCGCATATTAATCAAAATCAATTGAGAATTGACACCATTCAGCTGACATGAAAAACACTTTCAATAAACAAAACAAAACTATGATGAAATGTTTTCTGTGTTGACAAATTTTGTGCGATGTCCTAACTGCCGGGATAATCACACAACGCATACAAGTCCTCTAATGACACGTCCGATTCGCGAACTAATGACTCCTTTGAACCGATTCAACCAAAACAATCTTTTAGTTTCTGTTTGCGGTAAATGCAGTTGGGTTGTCGAGATCAAAACTCTAAATAAGATGTGAATAAAATAAACTTACACTGTAAAAACGAACTTTTTGGTATAGTAATATATATTAAATTAACCATCATAATTTTTACTTCATAAAATTAAAATTCAATGGGAACTAGAATTTCCTAAGTAAAATTTTAAATATCTACGCATTTAATTCATGTAATAAATTAACTGGTTGTAAAGAGTAAATCTTATTATATATTTGCTTGTAATATTTAAACGTTTCATAGTCACTTCACATAAACATAGTAATTTTAAGTAAATTTTAATCGAAAAGTATAGCGCGTTTGAATCCGCACATGCGTGTTTGGACAAGACAATCTAACTGCGCACTTTGGATCAGAGACGAATTGGCGGGCTGCTGCGTGGCTGCTTTTTGTCGTCTTTGAGGCTTTTACAGTCTATGGTTTGAGGTAAGTTTGTCTTTCTGTTTTACATTTAATAAAACATGGGTCTGTGTGGATTTGATTGATTATTCTTGTTTGTTTGACTCAATAAACATTAATGCTCATCTTATAACATGACCTCATATTAGTGTAAGGCGCGTAGGTTAGGCCTATCCATAGCTGCTATAACCCTATTCACAATCACTTCCTACATTAACTTAGTTATATTTAATCGGAACCGTTTTCAATAGTTTTATAGATTCACAAAGCACTGTTTTTCGTGTAAAAATTTCAAACTGATTGGAAATTATTAGAAAATCTTTACCGTTGTAACTGCTAGCTAGCTAAAATTAGGCCTTAATATTAATTAACGTCAACCGCTTTCCTGCTGAAGTAACATTATACTGTTGACTAAGTTATGGAAAAGTTTGAATGTTCTTACTGAATATTGCTCAGGAACGTCTAACTTACCCATAACGTTAACGTTAAAGCTACATTTTTTTCAATCGCACTAAATCGTGCATAAATGAGGTCTCAAAATAAGCAGGGCTGCGTTTCTAAAACTGCGCTAAGTTGATCATAGAGATCGTTAGTGGCAATAACGATTATGAAAATATATGGTTTGTGTATTTTTCAAGCAATCTCGTGGTATTTTTAAAACACTAAAGTAGGCCTAACGTGATGAGTAATGACCATTCGCAGGCAGCTTGATTGACAGGTGATCTGACCAATCATACTTCGCCATCCGCCATTTTGTCCGACAAAGCAGCCAGGAGAGTTAGTAGATTACATGGGAGGATTTGAACTTGAAAAACGGAGTGTACAGACGTCTTTCCGTGGTTAAAACAACATTCCTTCTTATGTTCGTTTATGTTTATTTGAGGCTATAAATTAACTAGAAGGAAGAGATGATCGGTTCACGAGCAACTTTAACTGATGCTCTACGGCGATCTGTCACGACACATTAAAGAGCCACAAAACGGTATTTATTGTTTAAATTTCTTTTAAAAAATGACCAAATTTGAAAGGTGAGACTTTGTTTAATATGCTTATTTAATATCAAACGTAACCGAAAAGTAACCTGGTCTGTCCTGTCTGTCAGCGTGTTGTCAGTCTCCTCTCTGCTCCGCAATGTATTTTTCACTGCGTGAGAACGGCGTAGCTTGTCGGACATAGCGACAGTAACTAAAGTCTTTGCGAAATATATGTTATGCCTTATTCTGTTTTTTTTTATTTTTTTACATTGTATAAAATCAGTGATGATTCAATGTACAAATGTTTGCAGTACATAAAACAATCAACCAATTTTCATAAGGAAAAAAATATAGAATAAAAATTAGAGGTTGTTGTTTAGCAGTGCATCTGATTTCTTAGCCTTATAAAAAAAGATGACTATGCCCCTGGTAGCAATGGTTCTATGATCTACTTGGGTATTCAATGAATGAATTCAATTTACCACAATAGCACTGGTGCAACATAGTTTGCGTGTGTGGTGACAGCTGATTATGGAGCTCCAAACTATTTCATGAAAAAAATATAAAAAATAACGTAATGTATGTTTCATTCATACTGTAGAATGTGAGAAGATGTAACTTTTATATCATTGATCAATGTTTTAATATCACAAATTGTGTCTGTTTATTTACAGGGGGACCTTACCTAACACTAGGACGAGCCAAGACAGTGGACAGATTTATGTTTTTCAACACTGGTGTCATCAAGGAAAAAAGAGTAGGCTTTCAATGATATGAGTTGGCCATGCAAAAAATGCAGATTTAGAACTTCAAACCGTTTACAGCTCTTAAAGCATTATAGATTGATACATCTACAGACCGGACAAGGCCGGTCAGTACCCTGCTTGTACTCAGATTGTCCTTGCTCATTTACAGGTTGGGGTGCACTTCGCACACATTTGTCTAGAGAGCATACTCAAACTGAACAGTTAGGGCAAGTTGTTTCATTTACATGTCTTGTATGCAATTCATGTCATTTTCACTCAGAGAGGCAATATTTTGAACACCTTGGAGTTCATCTGAAAAAGCACGAAACTGTTCAATGTGTTTTTAATGACTGTGATTACAGTAGTAATATATATTCAACTTTTGCTTCACATAGAAGTAGGAAGCACAATCCCCACTGCCTTGAAGATTTTAAACGTAGTGTTTTACAGACGTATACAAGTCAGGCAACAGAAGATAGTAGTCCGTTGATTGATGACAGTGAAGTTACTTCTGATGAAACACTTGTCACAGAGAGTCAGGATTTAGTTCAAGTCATTGTTGATCATCTTTGTTCTTTATTACTCAAATTGGACTGCATCTTTAATGTGCCTAGTAGATGTATCGATGACATTGTGGATGAGCTTCAATTTATCACTTGTTCAGCATCTGCACCTGTTATCAGAAACATTGTTCATAACACATTAAAAACCCATAACTGCTCTGTTGAAGAATTGGTAATCACAGATTTGGTAAATGGCATTTGCCAGTTAAATCCTCTTAGTGCAGCCTTGAGTGAAGAGGGTCCTCTTGGAACAGCACACAAGAGAAATAAGTACACAAAAGAGCATTTCTCTGTTGTTGAACCGTTGGAGTATATTCTTTGTGCAAAAGAGGGATGTACATTCCAATATGTACCAATTTTGCAATCCTTGTCAGAAATTCTTAACAATAGTGTTATTCAGGAGAAGGTTTTGAAGAGTGCAAGGCACTGTGGTTCTTCATGTCAGTATAGTAGTTTTCGTGATGGTTCCCACTTCAAGAATAACACATTTCTATCTGGAGAGGAGTTAAGACTTTCACTTCTACTCTACTGTGATGACTTTGAAATATGTAATCCTTTAGGAACCTCCCGCAAGAAGCACAAAGTAACAGGCGTCTACTGGGTGTTGGCTGATATTCCATCTGAATTAAGGTCTACGCTATCATCAATTTACTTGGCTGTTTTGTGCAAGACAGTTGATGTTCAGAAATTTGGCTACCCCAGAGTGCTTGAGCCCTTATTAAAGGATTTGAAAACCTTTGAAGAGGATGGCATTTTTGTGCCCTGTTTGGGAAAAATCATAAAAGGCACAGTATTTTCTGTGATTGCGGATAACCTGGGGGCTCACTCAGTCGGTGGGTTTGTTGAAAGTTTCAATGGTTCCTACGTTTGTAGATTTTGTGTTGGAGAGCGGTCCCAATTTCAGGAAATTGAAGTGAGGTCAGGAGCATTCCCTGGTAGAACAAAAGAGCAACACCAGTTGGATGTTGAAGCAGCATTGGCTAGTGAAACCCATAGCCATGGAGTTAAAAGGCATTGTGCAATTACTCAAAGATTGAATCATTTTCATGTGACAACAGGTTACCCACCTGATGTACTGCACGATTTACTTGAGGGTATTGTACCTGTAGAATTGGCATTGTGTTTAGATATCTTGATAAAGAAGAGGCATTTCTCTCTTGAAGAGCTAAACAGAATCATCAAGCATTTCCCATATAAGTGGAAAGATAGGACAAATTGTCCCCAAAGGATACCACCAACCTTTGTCTCTCGTAGAACCATTGGTGGTAATGCACATGAAAATTGGTGCTTACTGAGACTACTTCCACTTATGATTGGTACCAAAGTACCGGAAGAGGAGCAAGCATGGAAGTTGTTGATGTCCCTCAAAGCTATTGTTGAGTTGGTTATGTCACCTAACCATACAGATGAAAGCATTGGTTACCTTGATAGCCTAATTGCTGAGCACAGACATAGATTTCGTGGTCTTTTTCCAGACCGGAAGTTTATTCCAAAACACCATTTTGTAGAGCATTACCCACAGCTCATTAAACAATTTGGCCCACTAGTGTCCTTATGGACAATGAGGTTTGAAGCTAAGCACAGCTTCTTTAAGAAGGTAGTGAGACAAACTGGCTGTTTCCGTAACATTTTGAAGTCTATGGCCAAGAAACACCAGTCCATGATTGCATACCATCTCCGTGGTTCAGAGATAAAAAAACCTGCTGTCTCTGTGTCAAAGTTGTCAAGAGTTCCTTTAGAGGTTGTAAATGAGAACATACGTGATTTTTTTTCACAGGAATTTCATGCAGAGACCGTTGTTCATTTGACTAACAAGGTGGAATTTCAAGGCACCAGTTATGCTGTTGGTATGATGTTGGTGTATGGCTCCACTGGTGGGTTGCCTGACTTGGCTGAAATACTTCAAATCATCGTTGTTCATGACAGCTTAGTTTTTGTAGTGAAACTGCAAAGTGCATGGTACTGTGAGCATTTTAGATGTTTCAAATTGGAGTCGACTGGCACAGTCAAAGTCATTGCGCAGTCACAACTCCCTGACATATACCCATTGGCTTCCTATGCATTGGAAGGCAATCGAATGGTTTCTCTGAAACACTACATCTGTTTGTCAAACTAGGTAAAGTACAACTTCAAATAATTCGAAACCAACTTGTGTTGCGTGACTTCAGGAATCATTATTTTATTCGCTTTACACGCTTTTATTCCATATTTGAACTTGTCAAATGTTTATTAATGTATCCTTTATAGCATGCCTTAATTAATATACATGCACCTTGTATTGTAATACTATTTTCATTTTTTATTAATTCAAAATAGTATTTTATCTTGTCTTATTGAGACATTGTCTTTTGTTTCTCTTGAAGTTGTGCTTACCCAAGGCGGTGATGATGTCTTCCCCCACTCAACTACGCGTTATCATTGAAGAGACCAAAGTTCACAAGTTAACCCTTCCAGATGGCATCCCTAGCACTGTAGATGAACTTTTGGCAGCTGCACAGGATCATTTTCAACTCCAAGGGAGTTTTACTGTTATGTACATGGACAAAGATTTTGATAACGAATTCTTCACCTTGACATCAACAGATGTGGTTAAGGATAAAGACACAATCAAACTAGTTAAGATGGAACCTTCTATTGTTCTCACGTTTAGTCCCATCGTTGAGGCTGCTGCTTCCTCCTTTCCACTGCCAATGGATCAGTCTTTCCAGGATGAGAGTTCCCCACTTAGTTCATCTGACACCATCATTTTACCAAAGCCCCCAGAGCATCGATTACAATCTTGGCCAACTAATTTTGTGATACCCACCTTTTCATATAATGTTGAAATGGCCCTTCACGAAGGAAACATGGCTAATAAAACGGATGGCACACTCCTTCTGAATCCAAGCATAACGTCTGACATACTTGAGAAAGTTGCGGAAGCAATATTCCACTACACTGCCTATCCTACTGGTCTTCAAATTCAGGCAGTTATAGAAGCTCTGATAAAGATGCATCCATGCCTAAGAGAGCCTGAAACATCATTTTCAGGCATGTACGGGTGGCAGCAACGTCTTAAATACAAGATGGCAAATTACCGCTCTAAACTGAGAAAACGTAATGTACCTCTTCCTGAACTTGATATCAACTCCTTGAAAAACAAGTCCCCTGGTGAGAAAAATCCTGCCAAAAACTGTAAAAGACCAAAGAGAGCAGAGGTGAACTATCTCCCTCCACATCCTAGTGGAGAAAGTATAGACAGTCTGGAAATGGAAAGACAGGTGCTTCTTAATGAAGTACTGAAGAAAAACAACACCAAGGTGATTCAAGAAAAAATGGCCAAAACATTCTCCTGTCGAAGGCTTGAGGTTGTGAGTGGCAGTCCAGCTGCTGAGCATTTCAAAGAAAGATGGCCTGCTCTATTTTGTGAAGCTGAGGTAGGTGAATCTATAAGCCCTTAAAAATGTTACCAACTCCTCCAGGAAGTAACAGTAATTTGATGTAATAATAATATTGACTACAGTAACTGATTTAGCACATGAACAAAAAATAAACTTGAAATGTACTTAACTCAAAGTTAAAATTGAAATGCCAAATTAGTGTTTCTCTTTTGGACTTGTACATTACAAAAGAAAGTGCTGGATTGTTCACTCCACTGTTGATATCTTCAGTCCTTGTACAGAATTAACCCTTGCTCCCTGCATCAGTCTATTTAACCAAATTTCTGCTGTTGTACTCTTGAATCATTTTGTCACATTAGATCAAGGAGGAATTCAGGAGAATTACTACAATTTCCCTGGAGCAGAGATTCATGTTCAGACTTGACCAATGCACACCAAAACTTATTGCCCTGATGAAGGCCAAGGGAGGTGTTGTGGGGACCAAACTGAGGCCATTTATGGACAAACTGAGTCAGGTGTGTTTGATCAAAAGTGTGCGTGTTCACATTTTTGGAAATAAGATATACTTAATGTATTTCTCATATATGCATGCACATGTTGTTTATTTATATAGCTTTTTATACAATATAGATTGCTTTAAATCAGCTTTACTGTATTAAACAGTAAAAATAGTGCTAGTGTCAAAAGTTCTTTGATTTCAATGATTAGAATTTTAGTCTTAAATTACAACTTAAATTTCAAATATAAAGAATCTGTACTGAAGATAATAGTGTCAGCGACAGTTCTGCTTTGGCCAAAACGCAAGGTAGACAGGAACAGGAAGTAGAGTCACCTTGCTCTAAGTACTCAAATCAGTGTTCCTTGCGCATGAATGCTTTTGTGTTCTCACTTGATTTCATTGAGTTCATTGTGTATGAATAAAAGGTTGTGTAATGATGCAATATAAATCTGTTCACAGACACAAAGCATTGAGATGAGACGTGAGTCAGTTATCCGCAGCCTCATTCTATACCTTGGCGAGAAAGATGATGATCTTTTTGAAGATTGCCTGGTAAAGCATATTTTTATTTTAAATGATAGTTTGTTTTACTGTTTAAAGTGCAAGTTAACCTTAAAGTGTGAGAGGGAAGGTAGATGAAGGGATGGACATGTTCTGCTCAGTGATGGCCTAAAGGGAAACTTGTAAAAGTAAAAAATTCGTTTCATCATCTTCTGAAAGAATAAATTAAATATATGTGACAATTATTCTAATTAAATCCCAAAAACGATTCTCCGTTACAAAGCCATAGAATTGTAAAGGTGAAGAGAACATTTTATGACTTAAAGTACATTAAAGCAATATTTAAAGGGATACTCCACTTTTTTTGGAAATGGGCTCATTTTACAACTCCCCCAGAGTTAAACAGTTGAGTTTTACCGTTTTAGAATCCATTCAGCTGAACTCCGGTTCTGACGGTACCACTTTTAGCATAGCTTAGCATAGATCATTGATTCTGATGAGTCCAGTAGCATTTCTTTCAAAATGATCAAAGAGTTTTAATATTTTTCCTATTTAAAACTTGACTCTTCTGTAGTTAAACCGTGTACTAAGATCGACGGAAAATTAAAAGTTGTGATTTTCTAAGCCTATATGGCTAGGAACTATACTCTCATTCCAGCGTAATAATCAAGGAACTGTGCGGCCGTACCATGAGTGCAGCAGGCGTAATGATATGACGCAGCGCCTGATAATAGTCCCCAGCTCGGTAGCCTGGTAGCTGGGGACTATTATCAGGCGCTGTGTCATATCATTACGCCTGCTGCACTCATGGTACGGCCGCACAGTTCCTTGATTATTACGCTGGAATACGCAACTTTTAATTTTCCGTCGATCTTAGTACACGGTTTAACTACAGAAGAGTCAAGTTTTAAATAGGAAAAATATTAAAACTCGTTGATCATTTTGAAAGAAATGCTACTGGACTCATCAGAATCAATGATCTATGCTAAGCTATGCTAAAAGTGGTACCGTCAGACCCGGAGTTCAGCTGAATGGATTCTAAAACGGTAAAACTCAACTGTTTAACTCTGGGGGAGTTGTAAAATGAGCCTATTTCCGAAAAAAGTGGAGTATCCCTTTAAAGGGATAGATCAACCAAAATTAAAAATGGTCATTTACTCACCCTCAAGTTATTCCAAACCTGTATGAGTTTCTTTGCTCTGTTCTTTGAACCTCCAAAAGAAAATATTTAGAAGAAAATGGGTTATCAAACAGTTGACTGTAGCCATTGGAAATCTACTATGGAAGTCAATGGCTACCTTCAACTATTTGATTACCAACATTCTTTTAAAATATCTTCGTTCAACAGACGACAGAAACTCATACCGTTTTGGAACAACTTGAGGGTGAGTAAACGATGACAATTTTTATTTTTGGGTGAACTATCCCTTTAAGGGGGCTATAAACTGGAGTGCTGTTAGCTCATGCCATGTTTGCGCTGGCTGAATTATTATCATTTTTATTCATATCTTTCACATCTACTGCAGTCAGATTCACCCGTGTTCACTCTGAAGGAATCACTCACATTGGCTGGACACTTGTAATGACACATCAAGGATGTTAAGAGGCTAAAAGCAGGTTTAAAACTTGTCCCATTGAAGTCAACAGGGTGCAAATTTTAAAAAGAGGATAACACGGTGTAGGCAACACCGATTTTTGTCGTTGTTCTCTGTACTGACAGCACTCCACATTTACAAAAAAATGACCTCAATGTTAAAATTGACCGGAGTTCTCCTTTAGCTGCTAAATTTAACCATCATAGTGTAAAAGTTCATAATTTGAACGTGTATTGACATGCCAATTTACACATTCAAACAATTTTAATCGTGGAAGAAGAGCCGAAAACTGGGACTTGCGCGTTATCTTTGCGCACAGCCACACATACTCAAAGCACAGCGAGAGTGAGAGGGAGAGGCGCGTTTCAGACAGCGCTCGAATGCAGAATTGATTCCTCTTTCGCGTTTCCTTGCCCTTGAACGGACACATTAACACAAAATTGTCGTCTCGACAAGTATTCTCTCGTTTATGTCATATGTGCACAGCTGAGAAAGAAACGGATATTTGTCAGGTTTTTTCGGTCCGTGCAGTCGGTCTTAAAGTGACAGCACACACTTAATATTATTTATATATATATATATATATATATATATATATATATATATATATATATATATATATACATACTGTTTTCTGTGTCATTGATATAAATAAAACAATAAAATACAGCTTTAACAAAGCTTAAACTATATTTAATTTATACAGTGACACATAGTGTTATTTTACATGTAGGCTTAATTATTAATTTCTGTACCTGAATATACTGTTAGACTTTTAAATAACTTTATTTAGTATTCATCTCTGCTTGTAATTTGTGTATTTGTTCTTATTTTATTACTGAATGTTCACTTGTTTTAAATAATGTGTGAACTTTATCAGTTACGCTAGTAGTTTTTAATGTAGTAGCTATTGAAAAACTTCAACTGAGCTTTAAGAAATAAATGAAAAGCAATGTTATAAACTTATCTCAATTAAACACTTATCTTAAACTACAGTATGAGATGGTTAAAAACAAAACTGTTCAATCACAAAGTACCAGACGAAACAAACGTCTATAAAAGCAACGCTATTCAACGCAACACCATACCCAAAAATGTTGATAGTGTTTATTGCTAAGAATCTTTAATAGGTCTAGTCTGGCATAATACCTTTGAATGTTGTCAATGTTTAATTGTCATTTTTTTATTTATTTAAATATTACATTCTTTTTGTTTACTGCATTTATTTAAATTTGACTGAAGCAAGAGTATTATGTCTCATTTTGTTTCTATCTTGTTTGGTAACCTAATGTTCAGGATTTGTAGATCTTTAAAATAATAAAACTTTTCAGAATCGTGAGAGAATTGTGATCTTTATTCCAAGCAAAAAAAAATCGCGATTCTTATTTTAGCCAGAATTGTGCAGCTCTGGCTGGTGAAGTGGGAGGAAAAAAAAAAGAGTAAACTTTATAGTTACCTACACAATGTATTTAAATTACAGAAATGCACTATATAATCACACCGGTTTAATCGTACGCATCAAAGGGTTAACATAATCGAAACCATATGGTCTTATTTAGTATGTGTGTATGTGTTTGTTCATTCTGTTGTGATAATGAAGTCACTTTAAATAATTTCAGCAATTCTATTTTTGTTTCTCAAAAGACTTATATTTTTTTCTTCTAAATTGTATGCAGGAGGACAGCTGCAGTGACATCACTCAGCACATCATAAAAATACTGGTCGTCCATGGTGCTGATGGAGAAGATCCGATCAATGTATCCATCCTTCTTGAAGGGAAGGAAATGCTGCCAGGATGCGGCAATACTGCAAAGGCATGCATGCTGCTTATGGGCCTGATTTATGCACTAAATCTGGAATACCCCCGAGCACTGCGATACACGTTTGAGGTGTTACAAAAAATTCTGTTAGAGCTTGATGGAATTAAACTCTCTCCAAAAGTTCAAAAATTGAAGATGAAGTTGTATTAAGTGCTATGGCATGATATAACTGTTTAAACATTCAGCTGTTGATGACGTTTTAATACATCAAGGTTTTAATGGTATTCTTAAAAGTTCACTATTTGAGACTGCTATGTTGAATGTTTCGCATGAATTTTTTTAAAATAGATTTTTGTTTAAACAAGGGTTACAGTATAATTCTGTACAGTATAAGTTTTACTGAATGCACCTTTATCAAGAGATGACTGTGAATGGTATTCTTAAAAGTTCACTATTTGAGAGTGCTATGTTGAATGTTTCGCATTAATTTTTTTAAAATAGATTTTTGTTTAAAACAAGGGTTACAGTATAATTCTGTACAGTATAAGTTTTACTGAATGCACCTTTGTCAAGAGATGACTGAATGTCCATTTTTTGGAGGAAGAACATTTTTTGATGACTGAAAAATAAAACTGTTAAATTGTATTTTATTTGTGTGATTTGTGAAAAATATGGAGAATTATTTATGTTCATGATTATTTATAAAAAAGAAATTAGCAATGTTTACATAATTATATATAGTAAATGAAAATCTCAACAAAAAAAACTTAAATAAAATCTACTTATTTTACTTAATTAAATGGTAAGATTTACTTAATAATTTCATAAAAGCAAGCTTCCTAATTATAAAACAATAAATAAACTTTACTTAATTACTTTAAATAAATATAGCTTCTAAATTAAATGTAAATAGGTAATTTTTACTTAATTTCTTCATGAGCGTTACGTTCAATACTAAGTAGATTTTACTTGATAATGACACGTAAGTTGTACTTGATATTATGGCAGTAAAATTTACTTAAAATAAACTTGTGCAAATTGTTACGAGGATTTTATTAAGTAAATCTTACAAGTAGTTTTTTTCAGTGTACTATAAATAATGTTATGCCATTTTTTACTCTTACACTGAATGTTTGAATTTTGTGAAGGTGTGAATCATGATCATATTTAATATAATAAAGTTCTGTGTAACAGATTATTAACGGAGATTATTAACTCAGAACAGAGCCATACCGCCAAATGTAACTTTAACAATCATGCAAATAAAATGTGAAAGTTTTGACTAAAAGAATTGTCTTATATTTGACTCAAGTGGTCCTGACTGAACTAAACTGCTTTGCCTAGTCTGTCGGTCTCCGTGTCCTCTTTGCTTCGCGATTTTTCTGTGTGTGAGAAAATAGATGTGTGGCGTGAGAGCGCGAGAAAAGTGTCAATTGCGTGTGTCTCACGGTGAATGCGTGAGATTTGGCAGCTCTGAAAATAAATCAGTTACTGAGTTTTTTTTTTTTTTTTTTTTTTTTTGCTCATGGACAACAGAATATAATAATGTAAATTCTCCCAAATATAAATAATGGTAAGGAAAAACAGTTGAAAGCATAAACAGAAATAAACATAGGCTACATATAGTAATCATCAAATCCCCTCAGTCTGCTGACACCAATGAAATGAGCTTTAAGTGTCAATTCACAGGAGATCTGAAGACATCAGCATAATAAATGAGGTGAAAACAGGAACTATTGTCATGAAATAAAGAGTGTTTTCAGCAGATCTGTTAATATTGATGAGCCTCAGACTATCAACACTCATTCAACAAGCCATTCAGGGTCATCATCAGCAGATCATCTCACTTTATTCTGAGTGTTTGCTGTTAGAAACACATTATTTGAGTCAGGATGATAAAGGCCTGTAAAACTGCTCCATTAAAAGACAATGCTGTAATTTCTCACACTGTTACATGAATAAAACATCAATAACACAAAAACAATCACTAATGACACTCATCTTCATCAACCACTGTCAGATAAATAATTACAGCAGCATGATGTCCAAATTAATCTAAATATAGCTAGTTTGCTCTTATGATAACATTAATCACCATAAAGTAGTTAGATCATTAAAATAATAACACATAGAATTTATATAGCCTATATTTACATGCACAGAAATTGAAAATGATCATAAAAAGTTCCAAATAGTTATGGGAACTAAGGGAATAGTATTAATTTAATGTCTCACGTGGCTCATTATAGGCTCAATGTAAAGCATTTAGCAGTCTCTGTTCCAGTATGACACTTGATTTTTGATTTATTTGATTTCACTTGATTTATTTGAGATTGATTCCCATATCAATTCCCCTCACTGATCTCAAACTGACGTTGACTTCTGACTTGACTAAACAATCACACAAACGAACACAAAATCGCTCAGGTCTGAATGAACTCAACATATTCTCCTCATGCTCGCTGCTGCTGCACTAAATGTTTATTTCAGTAGGAAGACGCCAGAAAAGACGCACAAGTATCGCTGTGATCGATGAAAACAATACAGAAATTAGTCTGACGCTTAATCAAACTGTATAAAGCGTGTTTGAAGGTTGTGTAAATATGAGAAATACCGTGTACTGCTCTCCTCACCTCAGAAGACTCGACGCTCGGACGCTGAAACTCAGTGAGTGAAAAAAACGGTGCGAGTGAGCGGTGACGTCATCGGGACACCCCCGCAGCCAATGAGGGCCACGCAGATTCACATATTTACTAGTAGCATTCAATTAGTACTATTTTAGAACTGAAGTGACTCCAGTCCAGTTACTAAATGTGAAAGGAATTTTTTTAAATGAAGCACAAAATAGGAAGAATTATGCTGATAGAGCACATCCTGTATTTTAATGATTATTTAACTGATCATGTAGAATAATACATCAACGAACATGAAAATATATTCAGCACATGGTTTCAAAGGTTGTTAAATACATACATTAGCCTAAATCAGTTCATGTAATCACCTAACATGCATAATTTAATTGCCTCAAAACCTCAAAGCCATATAAATATATATAGGTTTAGGAAGGATGGTTGGAAAACAAGCATATGTGGAGGAGTAGAAACTGTGAGCCATGCACTAATGGATTGTTTATGTCATCGTACAGAAAGAAATCTCATGTACTCAGAGCTGTCGGAAGCTGGAATTTCAAGCTATTTATAAGCATTACTTTGTACTAAGGCTACATTTACACGTGGATGGCTATTTTCATAAACGGACATTTCACCCCTCTTCGTTTTCAAAAATAACATTGTGCACAAGAACCTGTGTATATGCTGTCAAGAGCATGCCAAACCTGTAGGTGGCAGTGTAACGAGAAGCTCAAGCCCACCTTAGCCAATCAGAATCCCGAAAATAGGTACATTCTGTGACATCGCTTCCTAAAACTCAGTTTTTCTCAGTTTACATGCAAACGTGCTAACGAAGATTTTCAAAATCTCCACTCTGGCCGGAGTTTTTAGAAAGAATCGGTTTCATTGGCGAATCCTCCGTTTGCGTGTAAACGAAGGGCGCAAACGAAGGGAAATGTCTCCGTTTTTTTCAAAATAACCATGTACGTGTAAACGGGGCCTAAGAGACAACAAAACTTTTTGCACTTTTTAATTCTTCAAATGAACTGAGGAGGGCAGCAATAGACCATTGTAGCGACTAGTCTGCCGCAAATATCAAAAGAAGAAGAAGAAGGTGAGGAGAGAGCAGTTCACGGCATAGATATCATATAATAAAGGCTAGATGTCTCTTGCGCACTGCTGGTCAATGGAGGTCGACGTCCACACGTGGCGGGCATCTGGTCACAGGCAGCTCGCTCACTCGTGTGTTTTAATGCTGCATGTACTTTTTAAATAACCATAACTTGCTCAATTTTCTACCAATTTTCAAACGGTTTTATTTATTATATACGTCAGAGATGTAGTTATGACACTGCATACATATGAATAATTATAACAATGGACTTCCATATGAAAGAATTATAGCCACGTTAATAACGTTTGTAAGAAACCAAACCGTTTGTAAATCCGTCAAGATTTCAGCGAGATAAGAGGATTTGTGTTTGTGCTGATCACTCATACCACAGAGCTCGCTGTGGCAAGATGGCCGCCGGTGATGCCGTTCAAGACTCCGCCTTAAGACTTCTAGCCATTATATGGATATTTACATTTACATTTAGTCATTTAGCAGACGCTTTTGTCCAAAGCGACGTACAAATTAGGACTAAATTAAGCGAGTCGTAGTGAAGATGCAAAAAACAACGCAAAAAGTGCTCAAAATACGAAGTTCAGGCATTATTCAGAGTAGCATAAGCCCGATAAGTGAGGATTTAAAGGAAAAAGGAAAAGGAACGTTTTTTTTTATTTATTTTTTATGAGGTTAAGTGCTCATGGAAGAGATGGGTTTTCAGCTGTCTTTTGAATGTTGTCAGGGATTCTGCATTCCGGATGAGGGTGGGGAGAGCATTCCACCAGCATGGAACTGTGAATGAGAATGTTCTGGAAAGTGATTTTGTGGCTTTCTGTGATGGACCCACGAGACGTCGCTCTTTGACCGATCGTAGGCGTCTGGTAGGGATGTAGACTCGTTGGAGTGAGTGAAAGTAGGAGGGAGCTGAGCCTGTGATAGATCTGTAAGCAAGCGTCAATGCCTTGAACTTGATGCGAGCAGCGAGAGGTAGCCAGTGCAGAGAGATGAACAGAGGAGTGACGTGGGCCCTCTTGGGCTCGTTGAAGACAAGACGAGCTGCAGCGTTCTGGATCATCTGTAGAGGTTTAGTTGCACATGAAGGAAGTCCAGCCAGAAGAGCATTGCAGTAGTCAAGCATAGAGATGACCAGGGCCTGGACGAGAAGTTGTGTTGCATGCTCAACACATATCTATGAGGAGAGCAGTTCACGGTATTTCTCACATTTACACAACCATCACATACGTTATACAGTTTGATTACGCGACAGACTCATTTCTGTATTGTTTTCATCGATCACAGCGATACTTGTGCGTCTTTTCTGGCATCTTCCTACTGAAATAAACATTTAGTGCAGCAGCAGCGAGCATGAGGAGAATATGTTGAGTTCATTCAGACCTGAGCGATTTTGTGTTCGTTTGTGTGATTGTCTCGATGTTTGGAGTGAGAACTGTTACTGAATGTTAAGTCAAGAGTTAAAGTTTGAGATCTGTGAGGGGAATTGATGCTGCTGTTTTATTTTATCTTAAACAAATCAAATGTGTTACTTCATATTGTTAATTGGAACATACGTCTAAATACTTCACATTGAGCTCGTAATGAGGATTATAATTTTTAGGATCAGTGTCAGTTTTGATCTAATAACATTAGTGCAATAAAAGTAATTACTACAAAATCAAAATATATTTTAGATATTGACATTATGCTACTGTAGTTATTTAGATGAGGTGGTTAATTAAGATGAATGCCATTAGTGTTTTTTTTATATATTTTTTCATGTTTTATCCTTGTCATGTTGTGAGAAGCAACAGTATTTTCTTTCAATGGAGCAGTTTAACAGGCTTTTATCATGTATCCTGACTCAAATAATGTGTTTCTAACAGCAAACACTCAGAATAAAGTGAGATGATCTGCTGATGATCCTGAATGGCTTGTTGAATGAGTGTTGATAGTCTGAGGCTCATCAATATTAACAGATCTGCTGAAAACACTCTTTATTTCATGACAATAGTTCCTGTTTTCACCTCATTTATTATGCTGATGTCTTCAGATCTCCTGTAAATTGACACTTAACACTAGAAGTGCCAGAATTCCATAACTACTAGAACTGCCGCAAGCGGTCATTTTGACCGCTAGATTCCAAACTAGGCTATATCTTTAATGATAAATACCCAATTGAGAGATTAATGCATTTATTGAATTAGGATGTATTTTAAAAACAAAACAACACCAAACTGTACATTTAAACAAGTTTAATTATACATTTATAAATAAATAATATCCGTATGTGACTCCTGAACAAAATGACGGAGTAGCCTAGATATGTTTTCATGTTTCTATTCGATCGCGCCCGCGCCCGCCGACACACACACACACACACACACACACATACACACACACCAGCATTGCAATCTTGACATTGCAGCCTGTTCATTATAGCCATAATAAAATATAATAATAAAATAGTCAACCTAACATATAAAAATTCCACTGCTCTGTTTGTCAGTAGCATAGTACAATTCGTACCATTTTGCGCGTGTGAAGAGGATGATTTTTTCCGTCGATATCGGAACGTGAGTGAAGTACAAAGCCTATAATAAAGAATAGTTTACCATACATCGCAAATGTTGAAACATTTTGATTCTAATTAGAGAGTTACGTGAGCCCAACGCCGCTTACTTTCACTTTCACTTATAAAGTAGCCTATTTCATTTTGGCTTGTTTATAGTTATTTTTTTCATTCTTGTTCTGTTCTGAATATTGTTCTGTTCTGAATACATTAGCCTACATTTAAATGATTTGTTGTTGAATGTGTTTAGTGTATTTTTTACCACATTGTATTGTTGTGTATATTAGTATAGCCTATAATAATACCGCAAAATTCAGTGCGGTCAATATGACCGTCTATGGCCGAAATAGGTAAATATGTTCATTTGGTTTTTTGCCTTATGTGTAATTTATATGAAAAACATTTTACATGAAAATACAGACACTTTTAGGAAAAGTCAGGTACCAGCAGGATTGTATTTATTTTTTCAACAAAGTTATTGCAGATATAAAATTCAAAACGGTCAAAATGACCGCCATGGCAGTTCTAGTGTTAAGCTTCTTGGAAGATTCCTTACTCAAGCATCAGATGTGCACGCAGCAGACGTTAACTATCACACCAAATGCTATGTTAGATTGCGTACAGCAAGGCGGCAATCTCAGGACACTTCCAGGGTGTCAGAGGGGGAAGCATCTTCCAATGAGTGGGGGACAACGTTTGACCATCTAACCATTGCACAAATAGTTGCCCTAGTTGAGCATTCAAATAACCCTTTTACAATTTCCTATTTACGACAACTCTACAGGGACCTTATGGAAGACCGCTGGCATTCATGTCTTTATTATGAGCCCCACACAACACGGTTTAAGGAATACCTCCTGTCATCTCCCTGGCTGGACAGAGTACCGGAAAGGCAAGGACACATATATCGCAAGCAAGGAACAAGTGTCTGAGAGAGTAGTTACCGCTCACGATTCCAACCAGATAAACCAGGATGAAGCATTGCTGTTAATGAGGGGTGCCTTGATCTTACACAAGTATTGCTTACAGCCAGGCTACATATTCAGGGGCTCTTTCCCGTCCAACTGTCTAACAACGTCTGTTGCTGAACCCTTACGAGTGTTCAATGACATCATACTTCAGGGACCAGCGCAGAAAATATAGAGGATGCCAAGCTGAAACGGAGAATGAAAATAGCATGCCTCATCACCCAATGTCAGAAGTACAATGCATATATCAGCAACAGACACCTCTCCAAGACTGATGCAATTTGCCATAGCAAGGACAGAGATTTTGCCTCAATTTGATGGCCTCAAATTGCATGGAAGTGGATGCCGGAAAGGGGACATCGATGAAGCACATGCACAAGGGCTCTCTGTGTCATATAAACGAATCATGGAAGTGAAACAGTCACTGGCACGCACAGTATGTAAACGACACAATGAAGACGGCATTGTTCTTCCTACTAATCTTCGTCAGCATGTCTTTACCACTTATGATGTTGACAACCTTGATGGCCAGAGCAAAGGAAACTTCTCACAGGACGAGTTCCAGGGAACTGCACTGAGTGCTACAAATCAGCTCTCTCGTGATAATCTGGGACTTAAGCGTCCTCAAATAAAGGTAGACTCTGAAGACTCATCTACACCCAAACTTCCAGACTCATATACACGCTGCACTTCTCTGTTTAGGATTGACGTTACTCATTGTGCACCGGATAGTTTGTAAACTCTTCCTTAGTTGTTTAATTGGTTTTAAAGTGGCTTTTAAAAGTGAAATTCAATGCAAAAAGTGTGTATGAAAAGGAAAAAATCGGGAGACCGTCCGTTCTGCTGCATTCTCCTACATCGCCACACTGAAAGTCAGGAATCTGTTTTTAACGGTCAAACACAGTAGAATGGGACAACATACTGTATAGGAAAACATCCCTTTTCTTATTTTACCCATAGCAAGGGATTGTTAAAGATGATTGCAATATCAACACCGAAACCTAAAGACGGAAGGAGAAGTACATTAACATAATCTCCTCAGCGCATGTTTCAGCAGCTGTGCCTAGACTGTACATTACAATACTTTAATATCTCTAGTTCAACATAATTCTGTTCAGTTCATAAGCTGTCAGATGAGACCAAACATGTTAGGACACATCCATAGTATGTAATGGAAAGAAGCATGTTTGTCCTGTGAAGCAAATGGCACAGATTTGTGTTAGAGGTGTGAGAGACACAACAGTCCTCACTCTGCAATTCCCTCGCATCAGATTCTCAAACGTAAAAGCATTAGCATAATGTGATCATGAGGCCATTGTCCCTCATTTAATTCACATGAATACTTTTAAAGTGACAACTGCTGTACTAGGGCAGTAAATGGGCTAGTTATACCCATATTTCACGTCAAAAGTTCCTGTTTTCACCTCATTTATTATGCTGATGTATTCAGATCTCCTGTAAATGGCCACTTAAAGCTCATTTCATTGGCGTCAACAGACTGAGGTATTTATTTTTAAAGGGTTAGTTCACCCAAAAATGAAAATTTTGTCAGTAATTACTCTCTCTAATGTTGTTCCAACCCCTTAAGACTTTCGTTCATCTTCGGAACACAAATTAAAATATTTTTTTGAGAGCTGTCTCACTTCTCCATAGGCTTCTGTTAGGTGTGTTTGACATCGGCTGCGGCTGGATGCAACCGATCGGCGAGAGTAGCCGCGTGCAGGCGGGGAGGAGCTGCAAACGGAGACGTGAAGTCGGACACTTTCTGGTTCCCGTAGTGACCGCTCACGTGGTGTTTGCATACTTTACCACAGCTGCAGTGAAATAAATGCAATATTTGCCAAATAATAAACAGATGTTTTAGAGACATTTTCATTCAATACTTTTATGTACTGCTTCACACAGCGTCTGTTTGAACAAGAATAAAGTTCAACATAAGCAACTATCAATGAAGTGGAGTCTACGTTTTTTAAGCAGTTTTAATTTGATAAACATGATACAATATAACATGACAACGACACGAAAAGAGTTTTCACTGTTATAATAAACTGATTTGAGAGCTTAACTAAAGGTGTTCGAATAAACACGAAACATACGTGATCGTTGTCATGCGGTGAATCCGGCCAATCGTGGAACAGCTGTGTCGTCATCAGCCCAGTGCAGCCGCTCTTGAGAAGCTGCGCTGGCTGAGTTCTCCGGCTACTCTCGAATTGCTCGCGCGGTACTTTGATGGCATACGTCACAGTCACGTGGCGTCGGCGCTGTATCAAGTCGGACAAAATTTCTAACCGGCATGCACTGCTTCAAGTCAGCCGCCGATCGGTCTGCGCAGAGCTGCATGAAGTCGAACAAGCCTATTGTAATTGAAACTTGCCGGCCCAGAAAGTTAGCAAAGACATTGTTAAAATAGTCCAAGTGACTACAGTGGCTCGACCATAAGTTTAGTGAGTGATGAGAATACTTTTTGTGTGCAAAAAAAAAACAAAAAAACAGTTGTGTATTAGCATCAGTTACTTTACAGACAAACAGAAATAAATGCTTATAAGTATAAAAACAAACTCAGTAACTGATATATTTTATTTTTATTTTGGGCAGATCAGCTCCTCCCACTAAAATTTACTATAATTGAAGCCCCTCCCACAGCAATTACATCATCAGTGAAGCTCCTCCCACTGCAATTACATCATCAGTGAAGATCCACCCACTGCAATTAACCCATAAATGCTGTAAATTCCCATCAGCTACAAGTGAAGACGAGCATCAGAGCATCAGGAAGAGCTGAAATCTGCAAAGACTGAGTTTATTAAAGAGGACAGTGAGAACATGAGTTATCCAGAACCCTGCAGAATGAAACACACTGAAGATCCTGAAGAACAAAGAGGTTGGTGTTTATTCTTCATTCATTCATGATGCTGAAGAACATTCATGTTAGAAACATTCAAGCACTTCATCACTTTTAGATATGCAGTTAAACTATGAAATGGGTCAAATGTTATTGTTAGTTTTCAACAAATGGTCAGTAATGGGAGGTTTATACACTTTTATACTGTTTGTCAACATCAGGTCAAACTAAATATTCTAGCTATGTAACATTTATTTGCAACAATGTTGCCAATATGTTTGACCTTTTTCAATATAGTTATCATTATAATTACATTAGCAATTAACAGAGTAAACAACAAACTATAACAAGTAAATTAACTTTCCAGAATGGCTGACAGGGTTGTAAGCATAACTTAAGCAAAACTTGACTCATTTTAAAAACAGAGAATTTCTTAAAATTGTGACACAGGAAGTGACATCATCTGGGCTTTTTCTGCTGCATGATGGGAGGACAAGAAAATAATCTCAATCCATTGTCTCAGTTTTTACACAAACTGTACAGTGTTGATCACATTCATCAACTCTGTTACCAAAGTTATTATAAGAAGAATTATCTCAATAAATATGACACTTCTATTATTTATAAGAAATACAACCTTATCAGTAACTATAAGGAAAATCATGTCAGGAGTAACAGGGTTGAGTGAAACATGTAGGACACAGTTAATGCTAATAAAAATAGCTCATTTAAAACTAGTTAAAGATGCGGTCACTCTTGACTTTCAGTATGTGGAATTTCTATGGACACTGTAAACTTAAAATGATAGTTCACCGATTAGCATTAAGCTTTGTATCAGTAGAAAACCTGCTTATTACCGTGGGATTTTTCTATATTGCTTTAAAAAATAAAAATTTCAAGATCGGTGTACCTCATGATAATATTATGTAGCAGTTGTCTTACATCATTTTTATGTCCTTTTGATGAATAAAAGTTATTTTCTCTTCTTATTTTCAATTTTCTCTTTCATGTCAGACCTGATTGAAGAGAGTGAAGAACTGAGTGAAGTGGAGGAGGAAAATCATGTCAAACCTGGAGAAAAACCTTTGAGTCGCTCAAAGACTAAAAATACATTTTTAAAGAAAAGAAGAGCCAAGAAATCTACAACCTGCACTCAGTGTGGAAAGAGTTTCCCAAGCAAACATAAACTTGAGATTCACATGAGAGTTCATACTGGAGAGAAGCCGTTCACATGTGATCAGTGTGGGAAAACATTTCTTAGGGCATCACACCTGAAGAGACACCTGACAGTTCATATGAAGGAGAAGCCACATTCATGTTCTGTGTGTGGAAAGAGTTTTTCACAGCTGCAATATTTACATGCACATGAGAAAATACACACTTGTGTGAGAGAGTACATGTGCTTTGAGTGTGAGAAGACTTTTACTACAGCGGACAGTTTAAAAGTGCACGAGAGAATTCACACTGGAGAAAAACCTTACAAGAGTTCACACTGTGACAAGAGATTCAGTCAGTCATCAAATCTGAAAAAACACGAGAGGCTCCACACTGGAGAGAAGTTGAAGTGTGATCAGTGTGGAATTATTTTCTCTATTAAATGTCACCTGAAGCGACACATGAAGATCCATGTGTAACATGTGTAACCACATCAACACAGTCTGAGATCACAGTAAGTAGTTCATCTTTACACTGTAAACCCAAATAAGTTACCAGAACTCAAAAAAATTGAGGCAATCGATTGCCTCAAATTTTTTAAGTTGATTAACTTAAAAGTCACAATTTTCTAGAACTTAAAAGGTTGGATTACTGCTACTTGTACCTTTTGATAACGGTTAAATTAAAGTGCTCATTTAGCTCAACTCAAACCATTTGAGGAAACCGATTGCCTTAAATCATTTAAGTTTATTAACTCAAACAACTTAAGCATAAAAAAAATATTTGATTTGTGTCCAAGTAACTCAATAACTTATTGTTAAGATAACTTGGGTAAATAAAGTTAATAGTACTAAGTCCATTCAATTAATATAACTCAAATCTATGAAGTACACTGTAAACCCCAATAAGTTGGCAGAACTCAAAACATTTAAGACAATCAATTGCCTCAAATTTTTTAAGTTCTGAAATTCAAAGTACATTAATTCATACAATTAACTTAAAACTTTCATGTAATCTCAATGTGAACACTTTTATTAGTATAAACTTAGCGTTTAAAAGCTAATCTGCTAACATTCTAATTTGCTAACATATTAACAAAAGTATGTTATACAGAAGCACTTGCTGTATGAGCACATCAATATAAAGGGATTATTTGCTCTCAAATCAAGCTGCATGCACCACTTGTCACCATGATGGTAACTATCCTACACCGTAAAAAAATCCTAATTTTACAGAAAATAACTGATTTTTTGACGATCATTTTCTTTCATTTTAAATTGTTCTCAAAACACTGTAAAATTACAAATAATATCTGTAAAATAAAATTCAGCTGTTATTTTAGGTATTGTGACATTAATGACACATACAGAAAATACAGAAAATTGATTGTATTTTTCATATAGTATTTTTTCTGTTTTCTTAAATTACATAAAAATGTATGTAAAATTACAAATATAATCTGTAACTAGATTAAAAAGTTCGTCGAGACAAACTTTAAGTTGGCTTGAGAAAGCTGGACCAGAAAGTTTGAAGAAGTTTAAAGCAGTTTGGAGTTTAAAGTAGTTTGAAGTTTAAATTAGTTTAAAGTTCAAATTAGTTAGAAGTTTAAAATAGTTTAAAGTCTAAATTAGTTTGAAGCTTAAATTAGTTTAAAGTTTAAATTAGTCTAAAGTTTAAATTAGTTTAAAGTTTAAATTAGTTTGAAGTTTAAATTAGTTTGAAGTTTAAATTAGTTTAAAGTTTAAATTAGTCTAACGTTTAAATTAGTTTAAAGTTTAAATCAGTTTGAAGTTTAAAGTAGTTTACAGTTAAAAAGTTGTTGGGGGTTTTCTAGTGGGTTGCTAGGGTGTTTTGGGTGGTTGTTATGGTGTTGCTAGGTGGTTGCTAGGGTATTCTTGGTGGTTGCTAGGCGGTTGCTAGGGTGTTCTGGGTGGTTGCTAGGTGGTTGCTAGGGTGTTCTGGGTGGTTGCTATGGTGTTGCTAGGCAGTTGCTAGGGTATTCTGGGTGGTTGCTAGGCGGTTGCTTGGGTGTTCTTGGTGGTTGCTAGGCGGTTGCTAGGGTGTTCTGGGTGGTTGCTATGGTGTTGCTAGGCGGTTGCTAAGGTATTCTGGGTGGTTGCTAGGGTGTTCTGGGTTGTTGCTATGGTGTTGCTAGGCAGTTGCTAGGGTATTCTGGGTGGTTGCTAGGGTGTTCTGGGTGGTTGTTATGGTGTTGCTAGGCGGTTACTAAGGTATTCTGGGCGGTTGCTATGGTGTTACTAGGTGGTTGGTAGTTGTTACAGATGGTTACTATGGAGTTTTTATAGAGTTCTTAGCATGATCTTGGCATGATTTAGCACTTAACTAATTGCTATTAGCATGTAGCTATTCACTGCTAGCATGTGTAGCATGTTGGAAGTGCTGTTTGCTAGCATGAGTCAAAAGAGCCAAACCTCATCTCTATACGAAGTTCTGATGCAGAGATATAGGTCTTGTAAAACGGTTGCTAGGGTACTCAAGTTTGGTTGCTATGGAGTTGCTTGGGAGCTGGGAGCTTTAAACTTAAGAAGTTTAAAGTGGTTTGAAGTTTAAAGTAGTTTACGAGTTTTTGAGTTTTGCGTTTATAAGTTTAAATGAGTTTAGAGTTTGTTTAAATGAGTTTAGAGTGTGTGTGTGTGTGTTTACACACACACACACACACTCAGAGTTTATGAGTTTAGAGTTTATAAGTGTACAAGTTTTTGAGTTTAGTTTATAAGTTTAAATGAGTTTTGAGTTTATAAGTTTAAATTAGTTTACAGTTTATAAGTTTAAATGAGTTTACAGTTTATAAGTTTAAATGAGTTAAAGCTTAAGTTTGAAGTTTAAAGTAGTTTAAAGTTTAAAATAGTTTGAAGTAGATAGATAGATGAGTTTATTAGTTTAATTGAGTCTCAATGGCTTATATTGTATATAGAACGGCAGTTTGAATAAGTCTTCAAGGTGTTTAGATTTAAATTTTTGTCGGTTGGTCAGTTTGAATCTAGATTTGAATTTTTTAGAACTCCCCAATGCAAGTCAATGGGAGTTTTTCCGAGTTTTGATCGGCATTTTTAGGAAAACTGTAAGTCCGATCAGTCTGAAAAGATAAAGCAACTCGAGTCAGAATAGTCTGAAGGTCTGAGCCGAGTTTGGAGTATGTAGAGTTAAAGCTCTACGAGGAGATAGGGGATAAATTTTTAGTAAGAAGAATAATAATAATAACTAGAATGTACATTTCCTGAAGAAAATGTGAAGTGGTGCTTGCAGTGGCAAAACTCGCCACTCGGTTGCTAGGGTGTTGTACATGATTGCATACAAGCCAACAACCATGTCTGTACGATGTTGTGGAGCTGAAATATGGCTTCTATATGTTGCAATATGGTTGCTAGGGTGTGAATACACAGTTACCATGGTGATATTTACAGACTGTTTTCCAACTGAAACTAATGAGCCAACCCCCATCTCTATACGATGTTCTGATGCAGAGATATACATTTTGCTAAACGGTTGCTAGGGTACTCTATTTGGTTGCTAGCGAGTGGCTTGGCAGCTGCCAATGATGAAACTCCAAAGGCTTCTTGTCACTATGAATGATATAAACCAACTCCCATGCCTCTGCGACATTCAGAATGGAAGATATGCCTCTTTGGATTTTGGTTGCTAGGGTACTCTGTTTGGTTGCTAGGGAGTGGCTTGTCAGCTCCCAATCATGAAACTCCAAAGGCTTCTTGTCACTATGAATGATATAAACCAACTCCCATGCCTCTGCGACATTCAGAATGGAAGATATCCCTCTTTGGATTTTGGTTGCTAGGGTACTCTGTTTGGTTGCTAGGGAGTGGCTTGTCAGCTGCCAATCATGAAACTCCAAAGGCTTCTTGTCACTATGAATGATATAAACCAACTCCCATGCCTCTGTGACATTCAGAATGGAAGATATCCCTCTTTGGATTTTGGTTGCTAAGGTGCTCGACAATGGTTGCTAGGGAGGGGCTTGGAAGTGTTGAGGTGATTCATGATTGGCTGTTTGCTGCCCCGAGTCAAATGAGACCACCCCCATGTTTCTATGACAATTCAGTCCGGAGATATCTCTTTGAACTCTTTCAATGGAAGTCTATGGAACTTGTTGCTAAGGGGCTCTAAATGGTTGCTAGGGCGTGGCTTGATAGCTTCACAATGATCCTGAGAGACTGATTGGTCATCTGAGTAAAATGAGCCCTCCCCCTTGTCTCTATGACACTGTGATCCAGAGCTATGTTCAATACAAAGTCCCTATGCAATTTACCATAGTAGGAAAAGCATGTGTGTTTCACAGGACGTTCCTTCCCCATAGTAAGTCAATGGGGCAACTTTGGGCATCTCCTGCCCCCCAGGGGTGCAACTTTTACCCCATTGTGAGGTATGTTCTTACAGAGCCTGTCAGCCTCTTCAAATGTGGCAAATCACACGTTACTGCGAAATCCTCGCTCAGAGCTACGTGTGGTCAAAGTTCGTCGCAATGTTAAGTCAATGGGACTTTTTTGGCCGCTTTTTCGCCCCTGGGGTGAACACCGCACCCCCGATCGCTTATAAAAGTCATACCACACCTCTCCTCAATGAGCCGGTCGATTTGACACCTCACTCAGGGGTCTGAGACAAATGGTGCGGGGCGAGTTACGCGCCAAACTTTGTCCAGAATAATAAGAAGAATAATAATAATAAGTATGCAAGAGAACAATAGTGATGCCTTGCTTTCAGCAAGCACCACTAACTAGATTAAAAAGTTCGTCGAGACAAACTTTAAGTTGGCTTGAGAAAGTTTGGACTGGAAAGTTTAAAGTTTAAAGTAGTTTGAAGATTAAAGTAGTTTGAAGTTTAATTTAGTTTAACGTTTAATTTAGTTTAAAGTTTAAAGAAGTATGAAGTTTAAAGTTTAAAGTAGTTTGAAGTTTAATTTAGTTTAAAGTTTAAAGTAGTTTGAAGTTTTTAGTTTAAAGTTTAAATTAGTTTGAAGTTTAAAGTAGTTTAAAGTTTGAAGTAGTTTAAAGTTAAAAAGTTGCTAGGGTGTTTCTAGTGGGTTGCTAAGGTGTTCTGGGTGGTTGCTAGGTGGTAGCTGGGGTATTCTGGATGGTTGCTAGGCGGTTGCTAGGGTGTTATGGGTGGTTGCTAGGGTGTTGCTAGGTGGTTGCTAGGGTATTCTGGTTGGTTGCTAGGGTGTTCTGGGTGGTTGCTAGGGTGTTGCTAGGCGGTTCTGGGTGGTTGCTAGGGTGTTGCTAGGCGGTTCTGGGTGGTTGCTATGGTGTTGCTAGGTGGTTGCTAGGCGGTTGCTAGGGTGTTCTGGGTGGTAGCTAGGGTGTTGCTAAGCGGTGGCTAGGGTGTTCTGGGTGGTTGCTAGGGTGTTGCTAAGCGGTTGCTAGGGTGTTCTGGGTGGTTGCTAGGCAGTTGCTAGGGTATTTTGGGTGGTTGCTAGGCGGTTGCTAGGGTGTTCTGGGTGGTTGCTAGGCGGTTGCTAGGGTGTTCTGGGTGGTTGCTATGGTGTTGCTAGGCGGTTGCTAGGGTTTTCTGGGTGGTTGCTAGGCGGTTGCTAGGATGTTCTGGGTGGTTGCTATGGTGTTGCTAGGCGGTTGCTAGGGTATTGCTAGGTGGTTGCTAGGGTATTCTGGTTGGTTGCTAGGGTGTTCTGGGTGGTTGCTAGGGTGTTGCTAGGCGGTTCTGGGTGGTTGCTAGGGTGTTGCTAGGCGGTTCTGGGTGGTTGCTATGGTGTTGCTAGGTGGTTGCTAGGCGGTTGCTAGGGTGTTCTGGGTGGTAGCTAGGGTGTTGCTAAGCGGTGGCTAGGGTGTTCTGGGTGGTTGCTAGGGTGTTGCTAAGCGGTTGCTAGGGTGTTCTGGGTGGTTGCTAGGCAGTTGCTAGGGTATTTTGGGTGGTTGCTAGGCAGTTGCTAGGGTGTTCTGGGTGGTTGCTAGGCGGTTGCTAGGGTGTTCTGGGTGGTTGCTATGGTGTTGCTAGGCGGTTGCTAGGGTATTCTGGGTGGTTGCTAGGCGGTTGCTAGGATGTTCTGGGTGGTTGCTATGGTGTTGCTAGGCGGTTGCTAGGGTATTCTGGGTGGTTGCTAGGCGGTTGCTAGGATGTTCTGGGTGGTTGCTATGGTGTTGCTAGGCGGTTGCTAAGGTATTCTGGGTGGTTGCTAGGGTGTTCTGGGTGGTTGCTATGATGTTGCTAGGCGGTTGCTAGGGTGTTTTGATGGTTGCTATGGTGTTGCTAGGCGGTTGCTAGGGTGTTCTGGGTGGTTGCTATGATGTTGCTAGACGGTTGCTAGGGTGTTTTGGTGGTTGCTAGGGTATTCTGGGTGGTTGCTAGGGTGTTGCTAGGGTATTCTAGGTGGTTGCTAGGATGTTGCTAGGGTGTTTTGGTGGTTGCTAGGCGGTTGCTAGGTTGTTCTGGGTGGTTGCTATGCTGTTTCTAGGCGGTTGCTAGGATGTTTTGGTGGTTGCTAGGGTGTTGCTAGGCGGTTGCTAGGGTGTTCTGGGTGGTTGCTATGATGTTGCTAGGTGGTTGCTAGGGTGTTTTGGTGGTTGCTATGGTGTTGCTAGGGTATTCTGGGTGGTTGCTAGGGTGTTGCTAGGGTGTTCTGGGTGGTTGCTATGGTGTTGCTAGGCGGTTGCTAGGGTATTCTTGGTGGTTGCTAGGGTGTTCTGGGTGGTTGCTATGGTGTTGCTAGGCAGTTGTTAAGGTATTCTGGGTGGTTGCTAGGCGGTTGCTAGGGTGTTCTGAGTGGTTGCTATGCTGTTGCTAGGGTGTTCTGGGTGGTTGCTAGGTGGTTGCTAGGGTGTTCTGGGTGGTTGCTATGGTGTTGCTAGGCGGTTTGCTAGGGTATTCTGGGTGGTTGCTATGGTGTTGCTAGGTCGTTGATAGGGTATTCTGAGTGGTTGCTAGGCGGTTGCTAGGGTGTTCTGGGTGGTTGCTATGGAGTTGCTAGGCGGTTGCTAAGGTATTCTGGGCGGTTGCTAGGGTGTTCTGGGCGGTTGCTATGGTGTTGCTAGGTGGTTGGTAGTTGTCACAGATGGTTATTATGGAGTATTTATAGAGTTCATAGCATGATCTTGGCATGATATAGCACTTAACTAATCGCTATTAGCATGTAGCTATTCACTGCTAGCATGTGTAGCATGTTGGAAGTGCTGTTTGCTAGCATGAGTCAAAAGAGCCAAACCTCATCTCTATACGATGTTCTGATACAGAGATATAGGTCTTGCAAAATGGTTGCTAGGGTACTCAAGTTTGGTTGCTATGGAGTTGCTTGGGAGCTGGGAGCTTTAAACTTAAGAAATTTAAAGTGGTTTGAAGTTTAAAGTAGTTTACGAGTTTTTGAGTTTTGAGTTTATAAGTTTAAATGAGTTTAGAGTGTGTGTGTGTGTGTGTGTGTGTGTGTGTTCACACACACACACACACACACACACACACACTCAGAGTTTATGAGTTTAGAGTTTATAAGTGTATAAATTGATGAGTTTATAAGTGTAAGAGTTTTTGAGTTTAGAGTTTATAAGTTTTAAATGAGTTTAGAGTTTATAAGTTTTAATGAGTTTAGAGTTTATAAGTTTAAATGAGTTTAAGAGTTCAGAGTTTATTAATTTGTGAGTTTAAGAGTTCATAAGTCTATGAATTCATGAGTTTATAAGTTAATTAGTTTATAAGTGTATGAGTTTAGAGTGCATTAGTTTAAATGAGTCTCAATGGCTCATATAGTATATAGAACGGCAGTTTGGTTTAGTCTTAAAGGTGTTTAGATTTAAATTTTGTCAGTTTGAATTTTTTAGAACTCCCCAATGTAAGTCAATGGGAGTTTTTGAATGACTTTTTTCGAGTTTTGATCGTCATTTTTAGGAAAACCGTAAGTCCGATCAGTCTGAAAAGATAAAGCAACTCGAGTCAGATCAGTTTGAGTGTCTGAGCCGAGTTTGGAGTATGTAGCGTTAAAGCTCTAGGAGGAGTTAGTCTCAGATTTTTTTCCGCTCAGAAGAATAATAATAACTAGATGCGAAAGTTCGTCGAGACAAACTTTAAGTTGGCTTGAGAAAGTTTGGACCAGAAAGTTTTTTGCTAGGTGGTTGCTAGGGTGTTCTGGGTGGTTGCTAAGGTATTTTGGGTGGTTGCTGGGTGGTTGCTAGGGTGTTCTGGGTGGTTGCTATGGTGTTGCTATGCGGTTGCTAAGGTAATCTGGGTGGTTGCTAGGCGGTTGCTAGGGTGTTCTGGGTGGTTGCTATGCTGTTGCTAGGTGGTTGCTAGGGTATTCTGGTTGGTTGCTAGGGTGTTCTGGGTGGTTGCTAGGCGGTTGCTAGGGTGTTTTGGGTGGTTGCTAGGCGGTTGCTAGGGTGTTCTGGGTGGTTGATATGGTGTTGCTAGGCGGTTGTTAGGGTATTCTGGGTGGTTGCTAGGCGGTTGCTAGGGTGTTCTGGGTGGTTGCTATGGTGTTGCTAGGCGGTTGCTAGGGTGTTCTGGGTGGTTGCTAGGGTGTTGCTAGGGTGTTCTGGGTGGTTGCTATGATGTTGCTAGGCGGTTGCTAGGGTGTTTTGATGGTTGCTATGGTGTTGCTAGGCGGTTGCTAGGGTGTTCTGGGTGGTTGCTATGATGTTGCTAGGTGGTTGCTAGGGTATTTTGGTGGTTGCTAGGGTGTTGCTAGGCGGTTGCTAGGGTATTCTGGGTGGTTGCTAGGCGGTTGCTAGGGTGTTCTGGGTGGTTGCTATGGTGTTGCTAGGCGGTTGCTAGGGTGTTCTGGGTGGTTGCTAGGCGGTTGCTAGGGTGTTCTCGGTGGTTGCTATGGTGTTGCTAGGCGGTTGCTAAGGTATTCTGGGTGGTTGCTAGGTGGTTGCTAGGGTGTTCTGGGTGGTTGCTATGGTGTTGCTAGGCGGTTGCTAAGGTATTTTGGGTGGTTGCTATGGTGTTGCTAGGCAGTTGCTAGGGTGTTCTGGGTGGTTGCTATGCTGTTGCTAGGTGGTTGCTAGAGTATTCTGGTTGGTTGCTAGGGTGTTCTGGGTGGTTGCTAGGCAGTTGCTAGGGTGTTCTGGGTGGTTGCTATGGTGTTGCTAGGTGGTTGGTAGTTGTCACAGATGGTTACTATGGAGTTTTTATAGAGTCCTTAGCATGATCTTGGTATGATTTAGCACTTAACTAATTGATATTAGCATGTAGCTATTCACTGCTAGCATGTGTAGCATGTTGGAAGTGCTGTTTGCTAGCATGAGTCAAAAGAGCCAAACCTAATCTCTATACGATGTTCTGATACAGAGATATAGGTCTTGCAAAACGGTTGCTAGGGTACTCAAGTTTGGTTGCTATGGAGTTGCTTGGGAGCTGGGAGCTTTAAACGTAAGAAGTTTAAAGTGGTTTGAAGTTTAAAGTAGTTTACAGTAGTTTGAAGTTTATGACAGATAGATAGATAAGTTAATAGATAGATAAACACACACACACACACATACATACACACACACACACACTAACTCGCTCACACACTCACTCAGACACACACACACGCACACTCAAGAGTTTATGAGTTTAGAGTTTATAAGTGTATGAGTTTTTGAGTTTATAAGTTTAAATGAGTTTAGAGTTTATGTTTAAATGAGTTTAAGAGTTCAGAGTTTATTAATTTATGAGTTTAATAGTTTATAAGTCTATGAATTCATGAGTTTATAAGTTAATTAGTTAATCTCATACACTTATTCTAATTATAAGTGTATGAGTTTAGAGTTTATTAGTTTAAATGAGTCTCAATGGCTCATATAGTATATAGAACGGCAGTTTGGTTTAGTCTTCAAGGTGTTTAGATTTAAATTTTTGACATACACACACACACAAGCACGCACGCACAGACTCTCACTCTCTCTCTCACACACACACGATCTCTCTCACACACACACTCACTAACTCACTCACACACACACAGACAAGCTCATTAACACACACACACACACACACACACACACTCACGCACATAGACACACACTCTCTCTCACACACACACACACACACACACACACTCAGAGTTTATATGAGTTTAGAGTTTACAAGTGTACAAGTTTTTGAGTTAAGAGTTTATAAGTTTAAATGAGTGTGTACGAGTTTTTGAGTTTACACACACACACACACACACACACACACACACACACGCTCTCTCTCTCACACACACACACACACGTTTTGAATTTAGAGTTCATTAGTTTAAATGAGTCTCAATGGCTCATATAGTATATAGAACGGCAGTTTGGTTTAGTCTTCAAGGTGTTTAGATTTAAATTTTCGACATACACACACACAAGCACGCACAGACTCTCACTCTCTCTCACACACACACACTATCTCTCTCACACACACTCACTAACTCACTCACTCACACACACACAGACAAGCTCATTAACACACACACACACACACTCACGCACATACACACACACTCTCTCTCTCACACAGACACACACACAGAGTTTATATGAGTTTAGAGTTTATAAGTACAAGTTTTTGAGTTAAGAGTTTATAAGTTTAAATGAGTGTGTACGAGTTTTTGAGTTTACACACACACACACACACTCACACATAGACACACACGCTCTCTCTCTCTCACACACACACGTTTTGAGTTTAGAGTTCATTAGTTTAAATGAGTCTCAATGGCTCATATAGTATATAGAACGGCAGTTTGGTTTAGTCTTCAAGGTGTTTAGATTTAAATTTTCGACATACACACACACACAAGCACTAACTCACTCACACACACACAGACAAGCTCATTAACACACACACACACACACACACTCTCTCTCACACACACACACTCACGCACATACACTCACATGCACACACTCACACACACACTAACTCGCTCTCACACATACACAGACACGCTCACACACACACAGACACACACACACTCTCTCTCTCTCACACACACACACACACATAGACACACACACACTCTCACACACACACACACTCACGCACATAGACACACACTCTCTCTCTCACACACACACACACACACACACTCAGAGTTTATATGAGTTTAGAGTTTATAAGTTTAAATGAGTGTGTACGAGTATTTGAGTTTACACACACACACACACACACTCACACATAGACACACACGCTCTCTCTCTCTCACACACACACACGTTTTGAGTTTAGAGTTCATTAGTTTAAATGAGTCTCAATGGCTCATATAGTATATAGAACGGCAGTTTGGTTTAGTCTTCAAGGTGTTTAGATTTAAATTTTCGACATACACACACACACAAGCACGCACGCACAGACTCTCACTCTCTCTCACACACACACACTATCTCTCTCACACACACACTCACTAACTCACTCACACACACACACACACACACACAGACAAGCTCATTAACACACACACACACACACACAAACACACACACACTCACGCACATAGACACACACTCTCTCTCTCTCACACACACACACACACTCAGAGTTTATATGAGTTTAGAGTTTATAAGTGTACAAGTTTTTGAGTTAAGAGTTTATAAGTTTAAATGAGTGTGTACGAGTATTTGAGTTTACACACACACACACACACACACACACACACACACACACACGCTCTCTCTCTCACACACACACACACACACGTTTTGAGTTTAGAGTTCATTAGTTTAAATGAGTCTCATTGGCTAATATAGTATATAGAACGGCAGTTTGGTTTAGTCTTCAAGGTGTTTAGATTTAAATTTTCGTCGGTTTGAATTTTTTAGAACTCCCCAATGTAAGTCAATGGGAGTTTTTGAATGAGTTTTTCCGAGTTTTGATCGTCATTTTTAGGAAAACCGTAAGTCCGATCAGTCTGAAAAGATATAGCAACTCGAGTCAGATCAGTTTGAGTGTCTGAGCCGAGTTTGGAGTATGTAGAGTTAAAGCTCTAGGAGGAGTTTGATACAGAATTTTTTAGGGTCAGAAGAATAATAATAACTAGATGCGAAAGTTCGTCGAGACAAACTTTAAGTTGGCTTGAGAAAGTTTGGACCATAAAGTTTGAAAAAGTTTAAAGTAGTTTAAAGTTTAAAGTAGTTTAAAGTTTAATTTAGTTTAAAGTGTAAATTAGTTGAAAGTTTAAAATAGTTTGAAGTTTAATTTAGTTTAAAGTTTAAATTAATTGAAAGTTTAAAATAGTTTGAAGTTTAATTTAGTTTAAAGTTTAAAATAGTTGAAAGTTTAAAGTAGTTTGAAGTTTAATTTAGTTTAAAGTTTAAATTAGTTGAAAGTTTAAAATAGTTTTAAGTTTAATTTAGTTTAAAGTTTAAATTAGTTGAAAGTTTAAAATAGTTTAAAGTTTAAATTAGTTTAGTTTAAGGTGTTCTGGGTGGTTGCTATGGTGTTGCTAGGCGGTTGCTAGGGTATTCTGGGTGGTTGCTACGGTGTTCTGGGTGGTTGCTTTGGTGTTGCTAGGTGGTTGCTAAGGTATTCTGGGTGGTTGCTAGGCGGTTGCTAAGGTATTCAGGGCGGATGATATGGTGTTACTAGGTGGTTGGTAGTATTCACAGATGGTTACTATGGAGTTTTTATAGAGTTCTTAGAATGATTTAACACTTAACTAATCGCTATTAGCATGTAACTATTCACTGCTAGCATGTGTAGCATGTTGGAAGTGCTGTTTGCTAGCATGAGGCAAAAGAGCCAAACCTCATCTCTATACGATGTTCTGATACAGAGATATAGGTCTTGCAAAACGGTTGCTAGGGTACACAAGTTTGGTTGCTATGGAGTTGCTTGGGAGCTGGGAGCTTAAAACGTAAGAAGTTTAAAGTGGTTTGAAGTTTAAAGTAGTTTACAGTAGTTTGAAGTTTATGACAGATAGATAGATAAATAAGTTAGATAGATACACACACACACACACACACACACACACACACACACACACACACACTAACTCGCTCACACACTCACTCAGACACACACACACACTCAGAGTTTATGAGTTTAGAGTTTATAAGTGTATAGATTGATGAGTTTATAAGTGTACGAGTTTTTTGAGTTTAGAGTTTATGTTTAAATGAGTTTAGAGTTTATAAGTTTAAATGAGTTTAAGAGTTCAGAGTTTATTAATTTATGAGTTTAATAGTTTATAAGTCTATGAATTCATGAGTTTATAAGTTAATTAGTTAATCTCATACACTTATTCTAATTATAAGTGTATGAGTTTAGAGTTCATTAGTTTAAATGAGTCTCAATGGCTCATATAGTATATAGAACGGCAGTTTGGTTTAGTCTTCAAGGTGTTTAGATTTAAATTTTCGACATACACACACACACAAGCACGCACGCACAGACTCTCACTCTCTCTCTCTCTCACACACACACTATCTCTCTCACACACACACTCACTAACTCACTCACACACACACAGACAAGCTCATTAACACACACACACACTCACGCACATAGACACACACTCTCTCTCACACACACACACACACTCAGAGTTTATATGAGTTTAGAGTTTACAAGTGTACAAGTTTTTGAGTTAAGAGTTTATAAGTTTAAATGAGTGTGTACGAGTTTTTGAGTTTACACACACACACACACTCACACATAGACACACACGCTCTCTCTCTCTCTCACACACACACACACACACACACACACACACACGTTTTGAATTTAGAGTTCATTAGTTTAAATGAGTCTCAATGGCTCATATAGTATATAGAACGGCAGTTTGGTTTAGTCTTCAAGGTGTTTAGATTTAAATTTTCGACATACACACACACACAAGCACGCACACACAGACTCTCACTCTCTCTCACACACACACACTATCTCTCTCACACACACACTCACTAACTCACTCACACACACACAGACAAGCTCATTAACACACACACACACACACACACACACTCACGCACATACACACACACTCTCTCTCTCACACACACACACACACACACACTCAGAGTTTATATGAGTTTAGAGTTTATAAGTGTACAAGTTTTTGAGTTAAGAGTTTATAAGTTTAAATGAGTGTGTACGAGTATTTGAGTTTACACACACACACACACACACACACACACACACTCACACATAGACACACACGCTCTCTCTCTCACACACACACACACACACACACGTTTTGAGTTTAGAGTTCATTAGTTTAAATGAGTCTCAATGGCTCATATAGTATATAGAACGGCAGTTTGGTTTAGTCTTCAAGGTGTTTAGATTTAAATTTTCGACATACACACACACACAAGCACGCACGCACAGACTCTCACTCTCTCTCACACACACACACACTATCTCTCTCACACACACACTCACACACACACAGACAAGCTCATTAACACACACACACACACACACACACACACACACAAACACACACACACTCACGCACATAGACACACACTCACTCTCTCTCTCACACACACACACACACTCAGAGTTTATATGAGTTTAGAGTTTATAAGTGTACACGTTTTTGAGTTAAGAGTTTATAAGTTTAAATGAGTGTGTACGAGTATTTGAGTTTACACACACACACACACACACACACACACACTCACACATAGACACACACGCTCTCTCTCTCTCTCACACACACACGTTTTGAGTTTAGAGTTCATTAGTTTAAATGAGTCTCATTGGCTAATATAGTATATAGAACGGCAGTTTGGTTTAGTCTTCAAGGTATTTTGATTTGAATTTTCGTCGGTTTGAATTTTTTAGAACTCCCAATGTAAGTCAATGGGAGTTTTTGAATGAGTTTTTTCGAGTTTTGATCGTCATTTTTAGGAAAACCGTAAGTCCGATCAGTCTGAAAAGATATAGCAACTCAAGTCAGATCAGTTTGAGTGTCTGAGCCGAGTTTGGAGTATGTAGAGTTAAAGCTCTAGGAGGAGTTTGATATAGAAATTTTTAGGGTCAGAAGAATAATAATAATAACTAGATGCGAAAGTTCGTCGAGACAAACTTTAAGTTGGCTTGAGAAAGTTTGGACCAGAAAGTTTTTTGCTAGGCGGTTGCTAGGATATTTCTGGTGGTTGCTAGGGTCTTTTGGGTGGTTGCTAGGCGGTTGCTAGGGTGTTTTGGGTGGTTGCTAGGGTGTTCTGGGTGGTTGCTAGGCGGTTGCTAGGGTGTTCTGGGTGGTTACTAGGGTGTTCTGGGTGGTTGCTAGGCGGTTGCTAGGATATTTTGGGTGGTTGCTAGGGTCTTTTGGGTGGTTTATAGGCGGTTGCTAGGGTATTTTAGGTGGTTGCTAGGGTATTTTAGGTGGTTGCTAGGGTATTCTGGGTGGTTGCTAGGCGGTTGCTAGGGTATTTTGGGTGGTTGCTAGGGTCTTTTGGGTAGTTGCTAGGCGGTTTCTAAGATATTTTCGGTGGTTGCTAGGGTCTTTTGGGTGGTTGCTAGGCGGTTGCTAGGGTATTTTGGGTGGTTGCTAGGGTGTTCTGGGTGGTTGCTAGGCGGTTGCTAGGGTGTTCTGGGTGGTTGCTAGGCGGTTGCTAGGATATTTTGGGTGGTTGCTAGGGTGTTCTGGGTGGTTGCTAGGCAGTTGCTAGGATATTTTGGGTGGTTGCTAGGGTGTTCTGGGTGGTTGTTAGGCAGTTGCTAGGGTGTTCTGAGTGGTTGCTATGGTGTTGCTAGGCGGTTGCTAAGGTATTCTGGGTGGTTGCTAGGCGGTTGCTAGGGTGTTCTGGGTGGTTGCTATGGTGTTGCTAGGCGGTTGCTAGGGTGTTTTGGGTGGTTGCTAGGCGGTTGCTAGGGTGTTCTGGGTGGTTGCTATGGTGTTGCTAGGCGGTTGCTAAGGTATTCTGGGTGGTTGCTAGGCGGTTGCTAGGGTGTTCTGGGTGGTTGCTATGGTGTTGCTAGGCGGTTGCTAGGGTGTTCGGGGTGTTTGCTAGGCGGTTGCTAGGGTGTTCTGGGTGGTTGCTAGGCGGTTGCTAGGGTGTTCTGGGTGGTTGCTATGGTGTTGCTAGGCGGTTGCTAGGGTGTTCGGGGTGTTTGCTAGGCGGTTGCTAGGGTGTTCTGGGTGGTTGCTATGGTGTTGCTAGGCAGTTGTTAGGGTGTTCTGGGTTGTTTCTAGGCAGTTGCTAGGTGTTCTGGGTGGTTGCTAGGCAGTTGTTAGGGTGTTCTGGGTTGTTGCTAGGCAGTTGCTAGGTGTTCTGGGTGGTTGCTAGGCAGTTGCTAGGGTGTTCTGGCTGTTTGCTAGGTGTTCTGGGTGGTTGCTAGGCAGTTGCTAGGTGTTCTGGGGGGTTGCTAGGCAGTTGCTAGGGTGTTCTGGGTGGTTGCTAGGGTATATTTGGTGGTTACTAGAGCATTTCTAGATGTTGCTAGGGTGTTCAAGATGGTTGCTAAGGTATTTTTGGTAGTTGCTATGGTGTTACTAGGTGGTTGGTAGTTGTCAAAGATGGTTTATATGGAGTTAATAACGAGTGCCTTCAGTATAGCACTCGGCCGAATAGGCACAAGCATGGAGCAATATCGCAAGGCCACGAGTGTAATATTGCGTTAAAAAATACAAAAAAATGTAAAAACAATTTTTTTTTGGTTTAGGGTGGTTGCTAGGGAGCTCTTAGTGGTTGCTAGGGTGCTGAAACTGGTTGCTATGGTGTGGCTATGAAGATTTTAGGCCATTACTTATTGGTTGCTTGATAATATAAATCCTCTGAGGGAGAGAGAGAGGGAGAGACGCAGGGCTGTCAGGCCCTTTGGAGTCTGTGTGTGTGAAAACGGCAGTTTGGATTCAAATATTTTTAGAACTCCCCAATGTAAGTCAATGGGAGTTTTTCCGAGTTTTGATCGTCATTTTTAGGAAAACCGTAAGTCCGATCAGTCTGAAAAGATATAGCAACGCGAGTCAGATCAGTTTGAGTGTCTGAGCCGAGTTTGGAGTATGTAGAGTTAAAGCTCTAGGAGGAGTTTCATATAGAAATTTTAGTCTCGGAATAATAATAATAACTAGATGCGAAAGTTCGTCGAGACAAACTTTAAGTTGGCTTGAGAAAGTTTGGACCAGAAAGTTTTTTGCTAGGCGGTTGCTAGGGTATTCTGAGTGGTTGCCAGGCAGTTGCTAGGATATTTCTGGTGGTTGCTAGGGTCTTTTGGGTGGTTGCTAGGCAGTTGCTAGGGTATTTTGGGTGGTTGCTAGGGTGTTCTGGGTGGTTGCTAGGCGGTTGCTAGGGTGTTCTGGGTGGTTACTAGGGTGTTCTGGGTGGTTGCTAGGCGGTTGCTAGGATATTTTGAGTGGTTGCTAGGGTCTTTTGGGTGGTTGATAGGTGGTTGCTAGGGTATTTTAGGTGGTTGCTAGGGTATTTTAGGTGGTTGCTAGGGTATTCTGGGTGGTTGCTAGGCGGTTGCTAGGGTATTTTGGGTGGTTGCTAGGGTCTTTTGGGTAGTTGCTAGGCGGTTTCTAAGATATTTTCGGTGGTTGCTAGGGTGTTCTGGGTGGTTGCTAGGCGGTTGCTAGGGTATTTTGGGTGGTTGCTAGGGTGTTCTGGGTGGTTGCTAGGTGGTTGCTAGGGTGTTCTGGGTGGTTACTAGGGTGTTCTGGGTGGTTGCTAGGCGGTTGCTAGGATATTTTGGATGGTTGCTAGGGTATTTTGGGTGGTTGCTAGGCGGTTGCTAGGGTATTTTGGGTGGTTGCTAGGGTGTTCTGGGTGGTTGCTAGGCGGTTGCTAGGTCTTCTGGGTGGTTACTATGGTGTTGCTAGGCGGTTGCTAGGGTATTCTGCGTGGTTGCTAGGCGGTTGCTAGGGTGTTCTGGGTGGTTGCTATGCTGTTGCTAGGTGGTTGCTAGGGTGTTCTGGGTGGTTGCTATAGTGTTGCTGGGCGGTTGCTAAGGTATTCTGGGTGGTTGCTAGGCGGTTGCTAGGGTGTTCTGGGTGGTTGCTATGGTGTTGATAGGCGGTTGCTAGGGTGTTCTGGGTGGTTGCTATGGTGTTGCTAGGCGGTTGCTAAGGTATTCTGGGTGGTTGCTAGGCGGTTGCTAGGGTGTTCTGGGTGGTTGCTATGGTGTTGCTAGGCGGTTGCTAAGGTATTCTGG